>NC_135979.1:25371391-25671391 GCF_053455715.1 Rhinoraja longicauda
GAAGGAGGAAGCAGAGATAAAGCCGGTGAAGAAAGAGGGAAGCGGAAAAGATTCCAGTCAAGGATGAGCCACATCCTCCCTCGTCCAAGCCCCCCGCAGCAGGCAAAAGCCCTCGGTCTAAGCAAGGTACGGCCCCACCTACTGGACAGAGAACCTCACCATCTGTGCAGGGAAGGAACTGCACATGCTGGTTTTAAACTGAAGATAAGACACAAAAAGCTGGAGTAACTCAGCGGGTCAGACAGCATCTCTGGAGAAAAGGAAAAGCTGACGTTTTGGGTCGAGACCCTTTCTTCAGTCTGACGATGGGTCTCGACCCCAAACGTCAGCTATTCCTTTTCTCCAGAGATGCTGCCTGACCCGCTGAGTTACTCCAGCTTTTTGTGTCTTATCTTCACCATCTGTGTTTGTGTTTGGAATGGGGCAGGTTAGCCTGCACATCTCGCGGTCCATATTAGACGTGGCAACAACCTTTCATTGGTCATTGTTGTGGGAGAGGGCACAGGAGCTGACGAGAACTGCCTGTTCCCCAGCCTACAATGGGCGGTATCCCTTGTCATTCAGCTCGGAAGCAGTGGCATTTAGTGCGATTGAAGGCCATCCATGCCCCCGATATCCATTGGGAGGAAGTTCAGTGATCATGGTGCGTGTTTTGGGAGCAATGGTGTTGATGGTTGAGGCTTACATTTATTATTGTCACCTGTACAGCGCACAGAAAAGCTTGTTCTGTGTGTTATCTCATCAAATCAGATAATATAACACATAAATACAATCAGGTCAAACTCAAGTACAATAAGTAGAGCAAAGGGGAAGATACAGAGTGCAGAAGATAGTTCTCAGCATTGTAGCGCATCAGTTCCATAGACAAAGTCCAATGTCCACATGGGGCAGAGGTGAACTGGATTGTCGCCTAGCTTATGGAAGGGATTCAAACTCCGGACAACAAGAGGGGTAGAAGCTGTTCCTGAGTCTGTTGGTGTGCGGGGAGAAGAAGGAATGACCAGGGTGGGTGGGACAAGTCTTTGATTATGTAAATACTTTTCAGAGGCAGCATGAAGTGTAGATGGAGTCATTGGTAGTGGGCGGTCTGGTCTGTGCGATGGGCTGGGCTGCATCCACAACTCTCTGCAATATCTTGCGGGCTTGGGCAGAGCTGTTTCCAAACCAGGTTGTGATGTTGCTGGACAGCGTTGCTTTCCACAGTGCATCTGTAGACGTTTGTAAGAGTCACTGGAGACCCGCTGAACATCCTCGTGTGTCTCCTGAGGAAGTGGAGGCGTTGGTCTGCCTTCTTGGCTGCTGCTCCTTTGGTAATGGTCAGCAGGCTGGGGGAAGAGACGGCCGCAGTCTCCTCAGTGAAGGCGGAGGTTGAATCCTCACCGTCTCCCACGGGATCGCGCACCACGTGCGACGGGAGAAAGTCGGGAGGTGATGGGACTGGGTCATTGACGGGCGATCTCAGCTCACAGGGTCACAGCGGCACGGTTGGCGCAGCGGTAGAGTTGCTGCCTCACAGCGAATGCAGCGCCAGATACCCGGGTTCGATCCCGACTATCTGTACGGAGTTTGTACGTTCTCCCCGTGACCCTGCGTGGGTTTTCTCCAAGATCTTCGGTTTCCTCCACACTCCAAAGACGTGCAGGTTTGCAGGTTAATTGGCTGGGCAAATGTAAACTTGTCGCTGGTGGGTATAGGATGGTGTTAGTGTGCGGGGATCGCTGGGCGGCACAGACCCAGAGGGCCAAAAGGGCCTATTTCCGCATTGTATCTCTAAACAGGGTTGGGCAGCTGATAGGGTCGGGGATAGATGATGAGCCATGAGTTGAGGGAGTGCAGTCAGTTCCAGAGAGACCTCCCTGGAGGACAGTCCCTGCCCTGGACTCTAAAACAGGCACACTGAAGCCCCAGGGAAACAAGGAACTGCAGGTGCTGGTTTACAAACAAAAGACACAAAGTACTGGAGTAAAACTCAGTGGGTCAGGCAGCATCTTTGCTGAACATGGCCATGGGTCCCTGTCAAAGTAGGCTCAGGAATACTTCCAAACTCAACTCTGCCATTGAGCTGTAGAAATGAGGAACTGCAGATGCTGCCTTATTTAAAAAGTGCTGGGAGTAACACCATGTCTAGCAGCATCCCTGGAGAGCATGACTAGGTGATGTTTCGGGTCAGGACCCTCCTGCAGACTGATCAAGTGTCCTGACCCGAAACATCACCTCTCCATGTTTTCCAGGGATGCTGCCTGACCCGCTGAGTTACTCCTGCATTTAGATTTTAGATTTTTTAAATTTAGATTTAGAGACACAGCGCAGAAACAGGCCCTTCGGCCCACCGGGTCCGTGCCGCCCAGCGATCCCCGCACATTAACACTGTCCTACACACACTAGGGACAATTTTTGCATTTGCCCAGCCAATTAATCTACATACCTGTACGTCTTTGGAGCACTTTGGTCTTACATGGTCATCAGGTCATCAAAATCAGGCGTCACTACACCAGCTAATTCCTGTTTCATGAGTCTTATATGCCTGGTACGGCTTTGCATGTGAAGTCACCAGAAACTGCAGACGCTGGAATCTTGAGGGAAAACGCAAAGTGCTGGAGGAACTCAGCAGGTCTCAGCAGAACTCACCTGTGCAGAGAATGGAAAACATGGGTAGGTGAGGATAGGTGATGTTTCGGGTCAGGACCCTTGAGCAGTCTGAAGAAGAGTTCCCTATCCATGTTCGCCAGAGATGCTGGAAAGAATCCCCAGGTGAAATGTTGCCTGTCATCCCCTCCACAAATGCTACCTGACCCGCTGAGTGCTGAATGTGGACAACATCGCTGCACGAGTTCCTCCAAAACGTTGTGTTTTGCTGATGGTTTTGCACATGATGGGGAAGGAGTGTTGCATGTCGATGAGATCCCTGCACAGGTCTAGCAAGCTGCTGTGCATCACACCAGCGTAGTCTTCAGGTCCAATCGAACATGTCCAAAGCCCACACATCTGCACATCCCTGCTCCAATGGCTCCATTAATCATACAGTTGACCCGAAACCCGAGGAACTGCAGATGCTGGAATGGTGAGCAAACAGCAGAGTGCTGGAGGAACTCAGTGGGTCAGGGGTCAGGCAGGGAGTAGGAACTGGGAGGCGGGTAGGGATTTATGACTTAAAATTGGAAAATTCAAGTCCATACCGTTGGGTTGTTGGCCACAGTTGCTTCAGTGTATCGCGAGTAATTACAAACTAATTAAACTCCAATCCACAAAGATTCAAACTGCTGCACTTCCCTCAATGCAGGACTTATTTGTGTCCTTTGAATGTAGTTCCTTTCCTCCACCCTGCCCCTCCCCCGAGCAACATTGTCACTGCCTCTGACAGCAGCTTTCACTCTCCCTCTCTCCCTCCCTCCCTCTCTCCCACCCTCTCTCCCACCCTCTCTCCCACCCACTCTCCCACTCTCTCTCCCTCCCTCTCTCCCTCCCTCTCTCCCACTCCCTCTCTCCCCTCTCCCTCTCTCCCCCTCCCCCTCTCTCTCTCTCCCCTCTCTCTCCCTCTCTCTCCCTCTCATTCTCTATCCCTCCCTCCTTCCCTCCCTCTCCATCTCTCCCTCTCTCTCTCATTCTCTATCCCTCTCTCTCTCCCCCCCTCTCTCATCGATCCCCACCATCAGGCCATTCCTCCTTCTCGTTGCTGCCGTTGGGCAGGAGGTACAGAAGCCTGACGTCCCTCACCACCAGGTTCAGGAACAGCTAGTTTCCTACAACCATCAGGTTTCTGAGCCGACCCGCACAAACCCAACCCTATCAACAACAGAACACTACAGGCCCTCTCTCTACCATGGACTTGTTTTTGAATTGTGCTTTCCACTAATGTCTTTTATTTTGCAGTCTTTTTTTGTGTTTTCATTTTCCTGTGTACTTGATGTTTTTGTCTGTTGCCTGGGTCTATGTGCTTGTGATGCTACTGCAAGCAAGATTTTCATGGCACCTGTTCCTCACTGTCAGACCATAAGACATGGGAGCAGAAATAGGCCATTCGGCCCATCGAGTCAAAATTCAATCATGTGCATATATGATAATTAACTCGACTTAAATTGCTTCCCTCTGTCCCTGTTCTTCGGTCTTTTTGACACTGTCGTACACCTCCACACATCTCTCCTGTTCGATTGTTGGTGCCTGCCTCTTTCCCATTTCTCTCTTCTTCCGTTCAAGCCCAGCCCAAGCTGCAGATGTTCATTAAAAACACAGTAATAAACCACTCATATTCACGGACTATCAGACAGTTCAGAAAGTCACAACTGATTAAAACATAGGCATTCTGTTCCTCATACAATTTTTCCTTCAATCCCAAAGACCTACTGTTCCAATTATAAAAACACAACAAAACAACATTATTGGCTGTGTAAATAGGAGCTTAGTTTGAGCATCATTTTCCATTGACAACAACATTATAAGTCTGCTTTAAATCAGAGAGAGTTCATTTCAATACTTCATTTACCGCCGTTTAAATGCTAATGCCACAGTGGACCATGGTAAATAAGTAGGCTAGTGTTCAAGCTTAGTTTTTTAGAGAGAGTTATTTATTGATTACAGATTATTTCATATCTAGAGGTACACAAAAAATGCTGTGGCAACTCAGCCGGTCAGGCAGCATCTGTGGAGGAAATGGACAGGCAAAACGTTTTGGGACGGGTCCCTTCTCCAGACTGTTTGTAGTAGGGGGAGAAAGCTGGCAAAGAGAGGTGGGCGTGGGACAAGGCCTGGCAAGTGATAGGTGGATACAGGTAAGAGGGTTGGATATTCAGAGGTGATTTTCTCAAAGGGAACAATTTCCCAGCATTTTCTCCAACGTTCCCAGAAATTCCTGACCAGAATTGTTGTCTGCCCATTCCCTCCACAGCTGCTGCCTGGCCCACTGAGTTCCTCCAGCACTTTGTGTTTTGCTCAAGATGCCAGCATCTGCAGTTCCTTTTCTCTCCATTAATTCCTTGTCCTCATTTAGAGCACAGCGCAAGGAGAGGCCCTTCAGCCCACATTATGTGCAGAAACATTTCCTCTTTCTGCATCGTAACCTCTGCGCCCATAATGGATTCCCTTTTCCCCATCTCTCCTTCCTCCGTCTCCCACTCCCGGCTTACCATCTCAACTCTCACCCATTCCTCGCTCCCCACTCTTTCTCTGCCACCCCATACCCTCTCGCATGCTCCCTCTTCTTTCTGCTGTTGCTCATCCTTTCAAATCCACTCTTGCCTTTCATTTTATGCGAGCAGAGGGTGAACCTATACAGGAAATTGGAAATGGAGGGCAGTAACATCATAAAAACAAAAACAAATCAGGGGTTTAGTTTAGAGATACAGCGCGGAAACGGGCCCTTCGGCCCACCGGGTCCGTGCCGACCAGCGATCCCCGCGCACTAACGCAATCCTACACACACACTAGGGGACAATTTACACTTATAACAAGCCGATTAACCTACAAACCTGCACGTCTTTGGGGTGTGGGAGGAAACCGAAGATCTCGAAGAAAACCCACGCAGGTCACGGGGAGAACGTACAAACTCCGTACAGACAGCACCTGGAGTCGGGATCGAACCAGGGTCTCTGGCGCTGTGAGGCAGCAACTCTACCGCTGCGCCACCGCGCCGCTGGTTATGGAGAGAAGGCAGGGGAATGGGGTTATGGAGAGAAGGCAGAGGAATGGGGTTATGGAGAGAAGGCAGGGGAATGGGGTTATGAGGGAGCGATAGATCAGCCATGATGGAATGACGGAGTAGACTTGATGGGCCGAGTGGCCTAAGTATGCTTCTATCACTTATGACCTTCCAAAAAAAGATGTTTTTATCAGTAAGCAAGAATAGGAGCAGGGCCAGAAAGGAAAGTGGCCTTTTAGATAGCGAGGTGCAATGAGTAGAGGAGGGTGTGCTCCTGAACAAATACTTTGCTTCCCTCTTCTCAGAAAGGTATGATACTTTCATGGTGTTTAAAGAGAAGTTGTGTACAATATATCTGGAGTATTGCGTGCAATTTGGAGTATTGCATGCAGTTCTGAACGCCCCATTACAGGAAGAATGTGGAGGTTTTGGAGAGAGTGCAGACGAGGTGTGGCAGGTTGCTGCCCGGATTAGCGGGTATAAGCTACAGGGACAAAATGCACAAACACGGGTCGTTTTCTCTGCAAAACGCCGGAGGTTGAGTGGAGATCTGATAGAAGTATCTAAAATTACGAGAGGCGTTGATAGGGTAGACAGTCAGAACCTTTTTCCCAGAGTAGAAGTGTCAAAGAGGGCCGAGCTTTAAGGTGAGAGGGACAAAAGTCTCAAGGAGATGTGGGGCCCAGCCAGGTTTTGTTTTAGTCAGAGGGTGGTGAGTGCCCGCCGGACTGTTCCATCAGATACGATGGGGGCTCGAGGCTTTTAGATAAGCACATGGATACGGAGAGATATAGAAATCGTGAAGGTAGAGGAGATTAGTTAAACATCATTAATGAGGAGAAGAGGAGGAAGGTGAGGGTATCATTTTCTTACAGGTGGTAGGTGGGACAGGGTGGCATTTTAGGTTAGTTGACTATTTTCACGTGTACCGACTATACATGATTGCAATCAAGCCATCCGCAGTGTACAGGTACAGGGTAAAGGGCGTATTATTTAGTGCAAGATAAAATGCGATAAAATCGGATAAAAAGTGTCTCCAATGAGGTCGGGGGGAGGTTAGGGTCGCACTCGAGCTGGCGATAGAATGGTTGCCTGATAACAGCTTGGAAGAAACTGTCCCTGAATCTGGAGGTGTGCGTTTCAAACCTCTGTACCTCTTGCCTGATGGGAGAGGGGAGAAGAGACTGGTCCTTGATTGTGCTTCTGGCCTTGCCGAGGCAGCGTGAGGTGTAAATGGAGTCATTGAAAGGGAGGTTGGTTTGTGCGATGGTCAGGGCTACGTCCACAATTCTCTGCAGTTTCTTGCGGTCTTGGATGGAGCCATTCCTGAACAATGCTGCCATGCTTCTGGATAAGATGCTTTCCATGGCGCATCTGTAGAAGTTGGTAAGAGTTGTTGGGAACATGCCGAACTTCCGAAGACTTCTAAGAAAGTAGAGACGTTGGGAGCTTTCTTGGCATTTATTGTGGAAAGATCAGTTTCTGATGAGTAGATTCTGGAGTGAACTCTATTTCCTTCTTAAAGTCTTTCGCCCCTTATGATGTTGATGGAGGCTTGAGGATGGCATTGGAACAGTGCCCTCTGGGGGATGTGCTGGCAGGTAATAGGTGGATACAGGTGAGAGGTGGGGGGGGGGGGGTAGGAAGGTGCATCATGCAGATTGAAGGAATTGGTTCTCTCATGGGAGGGATGTTTGAGTCTGTTTTGGTCTCTGAACGTCATTGCAGTGTGCTCCCTTAACATCATCCTGTCTCTGATGCCAAGCCTCAAAGCCCATACGGAGTGTTAACTGGCCCAGCTCCCTCCCCCTCCTCCCTCCAACTCCCCCTCTCCGTCACCTCCCCCACCCCCTCCCCTCCCCCTCCCTCACCACCCCCACCCCCTCCCTCTCCCTCACCTCACCCACGCCCACCCCCTCTCCCCGACTCACCACGACCACCCCACCCTCCCCCTCCCTTTTTGTTGCTTCTCCCACCCCCTCTCCTCACCTCCCCCACCCCCACCCTCCCCCTCCCTACCCCCACCCCTCCCCCTCCATCTCCGTTGCTCCCCCCCACCCCCTTTCTTCCCTTTCCCCACCCCAACGCTCGCCCCGCCCAGAAGACAAAAGTACGAGACAAAAAGGATTGAATAGTTGTGAATTGTGAAGCCGGAGGAAGGATTGTAGGTGGAGGGGAGGGGAGGGGAGGGGAGGGGAGAAATAGGTGCAAGTCCAGATGAGACACAAGTGAGGGAGAGAGGAGGGAGAGGGAAGGAAGGAAGGTAGAGGTGGGGGAAAAAGGGGGAGGGTTGTTAGGTTACCTAAAATGGGAGAATTCAATGTTCATACCGTTGGGCTGTAAGCCACCCAGGCAGAATGTGAGGTGCTGTCTCTCTAGTCTGCGTGTGGCCTCACTCTAGTGTGTATGGCCTCTCCTGGGCCTAGCACATGCATGACCTGGCCTGGCCCAGCACATGGATGCAATCACGTGGAAGGTGCTCTACCCATCCTTAAAGAGATTTGGTTGGCCACCAAATACTCTTAAAATAAACATCTACAGATGCACTTCAGAAAGTATCCCGACTGCTTCAATATCAATAATCGTTTATCTGTCACATACACATAAATGTGTAGTGAAATGAAACATTACCCGCAGTTCAACAATAAGACCAATAAGAATAATCAATAAAAATGCAATAACACACACAATCACAAACTAACACCAAACAAAAAGAAACATCCATCACAGTGAGTCTCCTCCAGTCCCCTCCTCACTGTGATGGAAGGCCACAATGTCTTTTCTCTTCCCCTGCCGTCTTCTCCTGCGGTCAGGCTGTTGTCGTTGCCACGTCGGGGCGGTCGGGGCTCCCGACATTGAAGCCCCCGCCGGACGGTGAAAATCCCACGGCCTACTCCAGGCCGCGCCGGACGGTGAAAGGTCCGCGGCGGGCCGACCCAAGCCCTGCGATTGGGGGCGGGCGAACACGCTGCCTCCGCCGCTGCCGGTGCTCCCTCACCGGCTTGTATCGTGGTCTGGTACAATAATTCCAACACACAGGAATGCAAGGAGTTGCAGGGAGTGGGGGTGGGGGAGGTGAGGTGAGGGGGGTGGGGGAAGCAACGGAGAGGGAGGAGTGGGCAGAGAGGGGGAGGGGGGAGGGGTGGGGGTATGGAGGTGGGGGTGGGGGGTAGGGAGGGGGGGAGGGGTGGGGAGGGGGATGGACACTGCCTCCTCCACCATCATCCACATGAGGATGTCTACAGAAGATGGCATCGTTCATCTCAGATCCCACCATCTAGGCCATGCCCACTACTCTGCCTCCAGGAGTACAGAGAAGCCTGAAGTCCCACACCGCCGGGCTCAGGAACAGCTGCTTTCCTGAACAATCAGGTCCCTGTCACCCATTCCTTCTCTCCAGACATGCTGCCTGTCCCACTGAGTTACTCCAGCTCTTTGTGTGGATAACATTGCCAGTGTTCAGCTTGGCATTGTCCTCCCTTCTGCCTCAGACTGCCTGCCCTGGGTTTATATAGTTGTAAGAAAATAACTGCAGACGCTGGTACAAATCGAAGGTATTTATTTCACAAAATGCTGGAGTAACTCAGCGGGTCAGGCAGCATCTCAGGAGAGAAGGAATGGGCGACGTGTCGGGTCGAGACCCTTCTTCAGGCTGCCCTGGGTTTATCCTCATTGTCAACTCTGGAGCAGCCTCTTTGAACTGACCCTCAAGAACAGCACTGTTGGGAACGCCATCATATCCTGAATGAGCACGTTAACCCTTTCTACAAGTGTCAGCCAATCCAATATCCCTTTCTGTGTAAGAATGACACAAAATGCAGGAGTAACTCAGTGGATCAGGCAGCAGCATCTCTGGGGAAAATGCATGGGCCTTGTTATCTCGGTAAGGAGATTTGATGGGTTTCATATCCAATACTGTTCCTGGGTATTAAAATAAAAGAACTCAGCACAGTCCTGGGGAGGAGCAAACTCTTCGTTCCACAATGACTGCCGAATGTGATCTCCCCTGCCTGCTCATGATCCATATCCATCCAATCTGAATGCATTCAAGAGAGAGCTAGATAGAGCTCTTAAGGATAGCGGAGTCAGGGGGTATGGGGAGAAGGCAGGAACGGGGTATTGATTGAGAATGATCAGCCATGATCACATTGAATGGCGGTGCTGGCTTGAAGGGCCGAATGGCCTTCTCCTGCACCTATTGTCTATTGTCTATTGTCTATAATCCCTGCATATCCATGTGCCTATCCGAAAGCCTCCCAAACACCACTATCGCATCTGCCTTCACCACCACCCCTGGCAGCGCGTTCCAGGCACCCACCACCCTCTGTATTAAAAAACAAAATTGCCCTGGACATCTTCTTTAAACTTCACCCCTCGCACCATAAAGTTATGCCCTCCATTACTGGACATTTCCACCCGGGATAAATGTTCTGGCTGACTACCCTATCTACGTCACTCATAACTTTATATACTTCTATTAGGTCTCCCCTCAACCTCTGACATTCCAGAGATGGCAATCCTAGTTTGTAGGAATGATCACCCAAAATGCCGCCCGTTCCTTCTCTCCAGAGACACTGCCTGTCCCCGCTGAGTTACTCTCGAATTTTGTGTCGTTCCTGGTTTCCTTTCACCTATAGCCTCCAATCCAGGAAGCATTCTGATAAACGTCTCCTGCACCCTCTCCTGCACCCTCCACACCCCTCTGTAATGAGGCGACCAGCACGGTAGCGCAGCGGTAGAGTTGCTGCTTTACAGCGAATGCAGCGCCGGAGACTCAGGTTCGATCCTGACTACGGGTGCTGTACTGTACGGAGTTTGTACATTCTCCCCGTGACCTGCGTGGGTTTTCTCCGAGATCTTCGGTTTCCTCCCACACTCCAAAGACGTACAGGTATGTAGGTTAATTGACTGGGTAAATGTAAAAATTGTCCCTAGTGTGTGTAGGATAGTGTTAGTGTGCGGGGATCACTGGGCGGTGCGGACTTGGTGGGCCAAAAAGGCCTGTTTCCGCGCTGTATCTGAAATATGAAATATGAATATGAAATGCACACAAATATATATAAGGCCTTTTCTTGTGGACAGATTCCAAAAGTATTTCACGATGGATGCAGGTTATCCAGTTCCAGGATGTGAATTCAAAATCCCTGTTTCTTGTGCTTTCAAAGACAAACCTTTTGAGTTATTTTAGTGACCAAATAGTAAATAGGCTCTTCCTGCTCAGTTCCGATCTATTAAAACAATTCTTTGCAGAGGGGGAATGTGTTTCCTGGAATCTGGAGCCAAACTAAATTGAGCCAAGTTGTCTACGTGATCTGTGTCCTGGGTTAATCGGGATCCGAAGGCTGGACGAGGCTGTGCAAATCCCAGAGTCACTCGTTGTGATCTTCATAAGATTTAGATTTAGAGATACAGTGCAGAAACAGGCCCTTCGGCCCACCGGGTCCGCGCCGCCCAGCGATCCCCGCACATTAACACTATCCTACACACACTAGGGACAATTTTTACATTTGCCCAGCCACTTAACCTACATACCTGTAGGTCTTTGGAGTGTGGGAGGAAACCGAAAATCCCGGAGAAAACCCACGCAGCTCACGGGGAGAACGTACAAACTCCGTACAGACGGCACCCGTAGTCAGGATCGAACCTGAGTCTTCGGCGCTACATTCGCTGTAAGGCAGCAACTCTACCGCTGCGCCACCGTGCCGCCATGTCATGTGATAAGCGGCATTCCTATAAGTGATAGGAGCAGAATTAAGCCATTCGGCCCATCAAGTCTAATCTACCTCTCCCTCCTCGCCCCATTCTCCCTATAACCCTTGACACATGTTGTTTGTGCCTCTCGGCAGCTTTTAAATGGACCCTGTGGGGCTCTCTTCCTTGACCTTGACTATCCTCTTTCACCGTTAAAAAGATGACATTGCCACCTGCAGGTTGTTTCCTGCTCCCTGGGCTGTCTTCCATGGATTTTTGATTTTGCTTTACTCCTGATCCAGGTGGATTAAATACCCTGGAGTACAACACCAGATAATCCATACTCGACTCCTCTCCTTCCTACCACAGCTCATGGTTTGCACATAGATTCCTACTATTTTTTACTCTGGTCTTGTTTAGTTTAGAGGAACAGCAGGAAAACAGACCTTCTGACCCACCGAGTCCATTGATCACCCAAACACACTTACCCACTTTCTCATCCTCTCCCTGCACACTAGAGGCAATTTCCACAGGAGCCAATTAACCTGTAAAACCGCATTTCTTTGCGAAGTGGGAGGAAACCAGAGCGCCTGGAGGAATCCCATACCGTCACAGGGAGAACGTGCAAACTCCACACAGACAGCATCCGAGGTCAGGATCGAACCCGGGTCCCTGGCGCTGTGAGGCAGCGGCTCTACCAGCTGCTGTGCTATGCCCCACGTCTACCTAATTGTTCCGTAAAAGATCTGAACTGTTTGTATCGTCCGGCAACCTTAGTGGAGAGTCCAGCATCCTGACCACACTTGGTAAAGAAATGTCACAATATTTCCCAAATGAGTTTACTAATAACATTGGCACGGCGCAGAGCTGCAGTCGTTTACACTTCAAGCTGCTTCGGGAGAACAGCCAACATAATCAAGGATATCTTCTACCCTGGTCATTCCTTCTTCTCCCCGCTCCCATCCAGCAGAAGATACAGAAGCTTGAAAGCACACACCACCATACTCAAGGACAGCTTCTTCCCCACTGCTTTAAAGCTTCTGAACGGTCCTTCAATAAGCTCGGGTGCTGCCCCATTCACCTCTACCCCATTGCAGACATTGTATGGTTTTTCTAGAACTGTTACCCTACAACGCTGAGAATGATATTCTGCACTCTGGTGTGTGTCCAGGTCTTTGTTTTACCTGTTGTACTTGAGTTTGGCTTCATTGGATTCACGGATATTTATTTATCTGATTTAATTGGAGAGCACGCAATACAAAATTATTTCGCATCTCGGTGAAATTAGAGATTAGATGGTGGTTCGATTGGAAATTTTGTGTAAAACAGAGCATTTATTGTGTGTGTCCTTACTGAAGGTTTAGTATCGAATATGGGGTGATTCATGCAAAATGATTTAGAAATATTGAAACTTACTTTTTAAAAGTTAAATTGGAAACATTAATTTTACTTGTATATTACTTGCGTGTGAGAATAATAAATCAATGCCAATAATAAACGAACATCCCCCCACTTCTGGGGTCAGATTGTCCAGAACAAGGGGCCACAGTTTAAGAATAAGGGGTAGGCCATTTAGAACTGAGATGAGGATTTTTTTTTTCAGTCAGAGAGTTGTGAATCTGTGGAATTCTCTGCCTCAGAAGGCAGTGGAGGCCAATTCACTGAATGCATTCAAGAGAGAGCTGGATAGAGCTCTTAAGGATAGCGGAGTCAGGGGGTATGGGGAGAAGGCAGGAATGGGGTACTGATTGAAAATGATCAGCCATGATCACATTGAATGGCGTTGCTGGCTCGAAGGGCCGAATGGCCTACTCCTGCACCTATTGTCTATTGTCTGGGATACAGTGAGATGCGATGGGCCGGCTGAGGGGAGGACGATAGCTTTAGATCTGTAGATCCCTAAGTCTCCAGCACTCTAGATGAGGAGAAGTGGGAAGGGACTCCATCTTCTTTCTGGCTCAGTCTTTGACTGGAGAGGTGAAAGGTGCACTGTACGGAGTTTGTACGTTCTCCCCGTGACCTGCCTGGGTTTTCTCCGAGATCTTCGGTTTCCTCCCACACTCCAAAGACGTACAGGTATGTAGGTTAATTGGCTGGGCAAATGTAAAAATTGTCCCTAGTGGGTGTAGGATAGTGTTAGTGTGTGCAGGGATCGCTGGGCGGCACGGACCCGGTGGGCCGAAGGGCCTGTTTCTGCGCTGTATCTCTAAATCTAAATCTAAACATAGAACTAGTGAACAGGTGAAAGGCCTGTATCCATGCTGTATCTTTCAATGAATCAAATGCAAACCAATCCTCTCAGCACAAGCTACCAGTCGCTTCAGTCAGCACAAGGGGCTGCTGTAAATCTTCTCACATTCTGCTTTCAGATGCGTTGAAGGCGCAGGAGAGACAACGGCTTGCGAAAGAGCGCAGGGAGGAACGGGCAAAAACACTTGGTAAGAATCGGAATCTGAAAGCATTTCCCTTTCATCTCCTCCATCAAAAGCAAAGAGAGATTTTCTTCAACAGACTTTCAGTGTTGAGATCATCATGAGCTTGAATGGGTTAATCTTTAACATTCTGTTAACCTTTAGGCATTTGGGGAGTGACATAGTTGCATATTTAATAGATTCAGTGGTTCATTACTCCTATGACCCAGGTTCAGTCTTGACCTACCATGCTGCCTGTGGGGAGTTTGCATGTTCTCCCCACGACTGCAGGAAGCCACAATGTATAAGGACAGAAAATGTTTGAGTATCTCAGCGGGTCAGGCAGCATCTCTGGAGAACATAGATAAGTGACATTTCAGGTTGGGACCCTTCTTCAGACTGATTGTGATGAGGGGGGGGGGGGAAGGAAAACCGAAGAAGGTCCCGACCCAAAAGTCACCTATCCATATTTCCAGAGATGGTGAAAGTAAGCATGCAGGTACAGTTGGCAGTGAAGCTAATGGCATGTTGGCCTTCATTGCGAGAGGATTTTAGTTTAGCAGCAAGGGGATCCTACCACAGTTGTACAGGGCCCTAGTGAGATTGCACCTGGAGTATTGTGTGCAGTTTTGGTCTACAAATTTGAGGAAGAACTTTATTACTATTGAGGGAGTGCAGCGTAGGTTCACCAGGTTAATTCCCGGGATGGCGGGACTGACATATGATGAAAGAATGGGTCGACAGGACTTGTATTCACTGGAATTTAGAAGGATGAGAGGGGATCTTATAAAAACATAAAGAATTCTTAAGGGATTAGACAGGCTAGATGCAGGAAAAATCTTCCCGATGTTGGGGGAGTCCAGAACCAGGGGTCACAGTTTAAGAATAAGGGGTAGGCCATTTAGGACTGGGATTAGGAAAAACCTTTTCATCTAGAGAGTTGGTAATCTGTGGAATTCTCTGCCACAGAAGGCAGTGGAGGCCGATTCACTGGATGTTTTCAAGAGAGAGTTAGATTTAGCTCTTAGGGATAACGGAATCAAGGGATATGGGGAAAAAGCAGGAACAAGGTACTGATTTTGGATGATCAGCCATGATCATATTGAATGGCGGTGCTGGCTCGAAGGGCCGAACGGCCGACTCCTGCACCTATTGTCTATGTTTTTATGTTTCTTTGTTTCGGACCCGCTGAGATACTCCTGCACTTTATGTCCATCAAATGGCAGCAGGTAGTTAATGCACTGAACACAGTTACAGGTTAAGGGAGAGGTGGAGGAAGGAATGAGTTACAAACTCTACTCTGCAGAAATGTATGCTGGAGGAGTAAAAAGGTTTGCACTAATTAGGGACGGGAATAAACGTTGGTGTGCCAGAAAGAATAAGTATCAAAAATAATCTATTGTGGAGACCGTTTGATCTTCAAAGTGGTGAGGATGCTGAGAGGATTACCGGAGGATGAGGAAATGAAGAAGGACCCCAGTTTTGAAGCAAAACACAGGGTTGGGGAAATGTTCCAGGACCCCATTAACTTTTGTCTTCTTGCTGCACAACTTCCCACCCGACTCCTAATTTCTTGCATAGTTCAACGTGTGAATACTACATTGGCACGGCAGGCAGCAGGCAGTACTTTCGTGAGTTTTTAACTTGATTTCTATCACCGCACGAAGCTGTGGACATCTGTGGACATCTGTGGGCAACAAGAACTAATTATAAAATGCTGGAGTAACTCAGCGGGTCAGGCAGCATCTCAGGAGAGAAGGAATTGGTGACGTTTCGGGTCGAGACCCTTCTTCAGACTGAAGAAGGATCTCGACCCGAAACGTCACCCATTCCTTCTCTCCCGAGATGCTGCCAGACCCGCTGAGTTACTCCAGCATTTTGTGAAATAAATACCTTCGATTTGTACCAGCATCTGCAGTTATTTTCCTACACAATAGAACTGATTATAAAATACATTTTCATAAAAAATGAAGCAGGCAGCTTTCGAGGGGCCTCGGCGCAAGCTATTAGATTGGCGTGAGAATGAACCTTTTTGAGTTCTTCATGGATCATGGGGACACTGCATTATTTTCTCAACCCAATGTTGTCAGCGTCCCGCTGTGGATACAGGGATTGTTATTCCCATTCCCAGACTGACCTTCCTGTCCTGGGCCTCCTCCATTGGCAGTCCTCCAGAGTGAGGCCACACGCAAACTGGAGGAACAGCGCGTCATATTCCGCTTGGATAGCTTACAACCTAGTATGAACATTGAATTCTCCAATTTCATGTAATTCTCCCCCTACCTCCTCTCTCTCTTCTGTGCCCCTCCCATCCCTGTGTGCACCCATTTCCCTCACTATCCTGACCCTTTACTCCCCCCCCCCATCTATATCTCTCCTTCTGGCTTTACATTTCACTCCCCTTCTCTCCTTAACTGACAGCCTTTTGGCTCCTTTTCATCTCGAACCTTGGTCACTGACTCCACCCATCTGTCAATCAACCCCTCCCCCTCCTCACCTGTATCCACCTATCACTTGTCAGGCTTTGTCCCGTCCCCACTACTCTTTCCCGGCCCTCTCACCCCGACTACTGTCGGTCTGAAGAAGGGTCCCGACTCAAAACGTCACAGATGATGCCTGAGCCGCTGCGTTCCTCCAGCACTCAGTGGTTTGCACAAGATCCCAGCATTGAGTCCGCAAGGAGTAGTCTCTGACTTACTCCGCAGACTGACTGAGTGAGTGGCATTTCACAAAGCACAGCATTCACTCCCACCACAGCTCGACAGAAAATGAAGCTTTAGTAGTTTTGAAGAATGGATCAAGAAGCAAGGAAGAAGCAGCCAACTCAACGATTCTTAGATAGAAACAGCATGAAAACAAGCCCGCCAAGTCCATGCTGTCAACTGCCCATTAATACCAACCCTACACTAATCACACTTTTTTATTCTCCTTACCTTTCCATCAACTCCCACTCTCTGAGATTCCACCACTCGCTTACACAATAGGGGCGATTTACTGAGGGCAATTAACCAACAATCCCGCACATCCATGGGATGTGGGAGGAAACCGGAGCACACAGAGGCAACCCACGCAGTCACAGGGAGAACGTGCAAACTCCATACGGACAGCACCCAAAGCCAGATTGAACCTGGGTCTCTGATGCTGGAGACACCAGTTCCAGCAGCTGTGCCACCCTCAAACCGAAGCCAGACACATATTTTAAGGACGACTGTACAATTCCCACGGTAATGGAAGAGTTCGCAAGATGAAACAGGGAATAAATAAGTCACCAGATCCCCCGTTATAATGGTATAAGAAAATAACTGCAGATGCTGGTACAAATCGAAGGTATTTATTCACAAATTGCTGGAGTAACACAGCAGGTCAGGCAGCATCTCAGGAGAGAAGGAATGGGTGACGTTTCGGGTCGAGACCCTTCTTCAGACCATTATAATGGTAGTCACAGAGTAAATTTGGACAAGACTCTTGGACAATTGAGATCGAGAGCAAATATAACTTTGGTGGGTAGCTTATCAGGAGTAAATCTTTCTGATGATAATCGGAGATAGCAGGCTGAGCAAGTGATGTATTAGTGTTAGTCTCGTTCTGAATATCTTTAGTGACAAATATTCCCTCAGGGAAACTCTCATCTACATCATTATCAAAGACATTCTCTCGACCAATTACCCAAATAATTAAAACTAGTCAACCATTTCTTAACGTTTATTAGAAACATGAAGTTGATTCATTTCCATGGCAGATTATACAAATCTTTCAAACATTGAATTCTAAAGCTGATCTGAAGAACTTTTTGTTGTTGACCTGGGTTAGAATCAATGTGTTCATTGTTCATTTTAGTTTTTGTGGCTGATTTGAAGCCTTGAGTTTCCTGATGTTGGCACTGAGCCTTTGCCATTGCCATTGACAGCAATGGGGGAGAGGACAGTCCCTGGTTCAGTAGGTTGCCTGATAGTTACCTCCTTACATCCTCCCATTAATACTCACGGTGGCTTAGCTGGTGGGGCCATTACCTCACCGCGCCAGAGACCTCGGGTGCTATCTGCGTGGAGTTTGCACGCTCTCCCGATGACCACGTGGGTTTCCTCCGGGTGCCCCGGTTTTCACCCGCATCCAGACACGTGTAGGTTTGTAGATCAATCGGCCCCTGGAAGTTACCCCGAGTGTGTAGGGAGTGGATGAAGAAGTGGGACAACATAGAACTAGTGTGAAGGGGTGATCGATAGTCAGTGTGGACTCGTTGGTGGGCCGAAGAGGCATTTTCATGCTGTGACTCCCAACTAAACTAAACTAAAATAATTGTCAACATTATTTCTCTTCCCTTGCCTCCTCCTCCTTCAGCAATTGGCACCTAAACCTTCTCCACCGTTGAGCTATCAAAAAGAGCTAGGAGGTACAGATTCCCATAGAGAGCACGAGTCCATTTGTCCTCTCAAGCCCGTTCTTTCATTGAATGATTTGAGAGCTGATCTCTAGGGGGTAGTGTGAATTGTGAGGAAGATGCAATAAGGCTGCAGGGTGACTTGGACAGGTTGTGTGAGTGGGCGGATACATGGCAGATGCAGTTTAATGTAGGTAAGTGTGAGGTTATTCACTTTGGAAGTAAGAATAGAAAGGCAGATTATTATCTGAATGGTGTCAAATTAGGAGGAGGGGTTCAACGAGGTCTGGGTGTCCTAGTGCATCAGTCAATGAAAGGAAGCAAGCAGGTACAGCAGGCAGTGAAGAAAGCCAATGGAATGTTGGCCTTCGTAACAAGAGGAGTTGAGTATAGGAGCAAAGAGGTCCTTCTACAGTTGTACCGGGCCCTGGTGAGACCGCACCTGGAGTACTGTGTGCAGTTTTGGTCTCCAAATTTGAGGAAGGATATTCTTGCTATGGAGGGCATGCAGCGTAGGTTCACTAGGTTAATTCCCGGAATGGCGGGGCTGTCGTATGTTGAAAGGCTGGAGCGATTGGGCTTGCATACACTGGAATTTAGAAGGATGAGGGGGGATCTTATTGAAACATATAAGATAATTAGGGGATTGGACACATTAGAGGCAGATAACATGTTCCCAATGTTGGGGGAGTCCAGAACAAGGGGCCACAGTTTAAGAATAAGGGGTAGGCCATTTAGAACGGAGATGAGGAAGAACCTTTTCAATCAGAGGGTGGTGAAGGTGTGGAATTCTCTGCCTCAGAAGGCAGTGGAGGCCAGTTCGTTGGATGCTTTCAAGAGAGAGCTGGATAGATCTCTTAAGGATAGCGGAGTGAGGGGGTATGGGGAGAAGACAGGAACGGGGTACTGATTGAGAGTGATCAGCCATGATCGCATTGAATGGCGGTGCTGGCTCGAAGGGCTGAATGGCCTACTCCTGCACCTATTGTCTATTGTCTATTGTCTATTGTCTATCTTGACTTCGTGAATAGGCCATCGGTCCAAACCCAAAATAAATGCCAGGCATCTTTAGCTGACTCCCAGCATGGACGGTGCTGTAGACCTCCGTGTGCCTGGATATTTCATTGCCAATCCTGGTCTCTTCAGTGTTCTGTCATTGGTTTCCCCAATTGAAGGATAAACCAACAACTTCAGAAACGTTTTGCATGTCGCCGATGCTCTCTTTCTTGTGACCCTGGCACGATTCCCACAGAAGGGACGAGTGGGATGAACCAAGGGTTGCCAACTGTCCCGTATTAGCCGGGACATCCCGTATTTTGGGCTAAATTGGTTTGCCCCGTACGGGACCGCCCTTGTCCCGCACGGGACCGCCCTCGTTCTGTATTGGGCCCGCGGGCCGGGAGGCGGGTTGCCACGCAACCTCCGTTAGGCGAACACACTCCGTTAGCCCACGGGCCGCTGTCGGCCGGGACAGTGTTGGCTAACGGAGTGTGTTTGCCTAGCGGAGGTTGCATAGCAACCCGCCTCCCGGCCCGGGCGGCCCCCGTTGGTGGAGCAGGAGCACGTGGCCGCTGGCTGGGTGAAGTCACGTGGGGCATGGGGCGGTGATGTCACCTTTTCCCGTATTTGGGAATGAGATGGTTGGCACCCCTGGATGACGCCATTGCCTCTGCAAAGGAACAAGGGCCACATTGTCCTGGGCTTTCTCCAGGAGAGAGAGCATGGCCTTGCTCCTGCTGTGTGTCACTGGGAGACCTGTCACGTAAGTGGAGTACTTCCCAATGTCCCTTACTTCCCCCAGTCTCGGCCCTGGCCTAGGCTGTGACAACCTTCCCAAGCTTGGTGGAGGTGGTGCTATTAACCCAGTAAATAACCCAGTCACTGGATCACCACGTCTCCATCATTCCCAGCGCATTGGAGTGCAGTGAGTTATTATGAAATTCCTCGCATGTTGCAAAACATACTTGGCTAATAAAGTATGATTATGATTATGAGGATGATGACGTGGACGTAAATGTTTGGTTTGCAAGTTTGCAGACAACACCAAGGTTGCTGGAGTTGCAACCTATGCTGCCACATTTATGAATGAATGATTGAATGAATGAATAAGTTTATTGGCCAAGTATGTGCATATATGTATGTATATATAAGTATGTGAGGACAAAGGACCTGGTCTCGGACAGGGTGGTCTGTGTGATGTTTGGTGTACTGTGTGGGGTGGGAGGACCCGTTGCTCCTCCCGTGCAGCAGGTGGCGTTGCACAGGACAAAGGGAGATGTTTTGTACATAGTGGCTGTACACAGTGTGTGAGTGTGCGGTCAGATTGTTGTCTTGCTGCCAACATTGAGTTACTGTAATAAAGACTTCTGTTGTACCTTGAAGACTCGCAAAGTTTCATACAGGCATAGAACAAGAACAGGAAAGTGGTGTCAGGAACGGGAGACTTCGGATTGTGTCCAAAGACCCAGATAAGAGCCTATTTTTCAATTTTCTTAAAAACATGTCTCGGCAATTCGATCGTTTCGATCCCGAGCGAGAAAGGTGGTCGTCGTATTTAATGCGCGCTGAGTTTTATTTTGAAAGTATGGCAATTACGACTGTCCTGAGGAAGAAGGCTCTCTTGTGTTCATCAATGTCTCCAGAAACTTTTGCACTACTTCAAAATGTACTTACAGAAGAAGTAACTGAAGTTTCATGTGCTGAAATCACAACGGCTTTGCAGCTGCATTTCGAAGAAAGTCGTGATTTCCTCGCCGCTCGCCTCGATTTCTACCGGACAGTGCCACAGGAAGGGCAATCTATCACCGAATTTCTTGCCGAACTTCGCACCAAGGCAAAGGCATTTGATTTTAAAGCTCAATGCTGCGAAAAGTGCCAAGACAATGCGTTGCGGGATGGACTGGTCATGGGCTGCAGGCACGCATTCATCCAGCAGGCGATTCTCAAGGAATCGGACGCCTCATTGAAAGAATGTGCTGCAGTGTGCTAAGATGGCCGAGCTGCTAAGTAAAGACCTGCACAAAATGGCCGGCGATACAGCGTCGACGCTCCCTCAAGAGGTGCATACAGTTCGTCAGACTCGTTCGCAACGCGTGCATACAGTTTGTCAGACTCGTCCGCAAGGTCAGAAACCATTTGATCGACCCAGAGCAAATCCGGAGAAAAAGGGACAGTTTCAGAAGAGCCACTCCCCTGTGGAGGAATGATCGAAACCCTGCTACCGGTGCGGCTCGACTGCTCATCATCACCGTGAGTGCCCGTATATCGAGTCCGTTTGTTACACCTGTAACCGAAAAGGTCATCTCCAGGCAGTGTGTCAATCCGTAGGAAGGCAGAGAAAGGGCAAGAAAGCGCAAATCACAGTCGACCAAATCGCGGAGACCATTTCTATTGAACTGGAGTGCTAGCTCCATTCCTGTTCACCCTGTACACTGAGGACTTCAGGCACAGCTCTGCAGACTCCTATCTACAGAAGTTCTCTGACGACTCTGCCATCGTCGGCCTCATCACGGGCGACGTGGACAGGGCGTACAGAGAACTGATCAAGGAGTTTGTGGACTGGTGCCAGCGGAACTGCCTGCGGATCAACGCGGAGAAAACCATGGAGATGGTGGTAGATTTCTGCAGGCGCAGCCAGGTCCCCCCGACACCGGTGAACATCCAGGGAATGGATATCGAGAGGGTGGATTCTTATAAGTACCTGGATGTCTACCTCAACAATAAACTGGACTGGACTGAAAACAACGATGCGCTATACAGAAAGGGCCAGAGCAGACTTTATGTGCTAAGGAGACTCAGGTCCTTTGGAGTGCAGAAGGCACTCCTAAGGACCTTCTACAACACGGTGGTTGCATAGACCATCTTCTATGGAGTGGTCTGCTGGAGCAGCAGCATCTCAGCAGCGGAAGGGAAGAGACTTGACAATCTGGTCAGGAAGGCCAGCTCTGTCCTAGGTTGCCCCCTCGACAGTGCAGGTGGTGGGAGAGAGGAGGATGATGGCAAAGTTAACATCGCTGCTGGACAACGACTCCCACCCCATGCAGGACACTGTCACTGCACTGAGTAGCTCCTTCAGTGACAGACTCCTTCACCCCAAGTGCGTGAAGGAGAGATATAGGAGGTCCTTCCTTCCCGCTGCTGTGAGACTGCACAACCAGCACTGCTCCCAGCAGACGAGTCAACAATAACAGCTAAGAACACACAGAAAACTGATGACAATTTATGTATCTTTTATTTATTTATCATGAGTGATCTCTTGCTCTCTTGCTATCCACTTTGCTGCTGTAACACTGTAAACTTCCCCGGTGTGGGACGAATAAAGGAATATATTATTATTATTATTATTATTACACAAGGAATGTGCCTTGGTGCTCCGCTCACAAATGACAACACAAACATACAGCAGGATATAGACCAGCTGCAGAAATGGGCAGGGAAATGGAGCTTAACGTGAGCATGTATGAGGAGGTGTTGTACTTTGGGAAGTCGAGTGCAAGGGGAAAACGTACAGTTAATGGCAAGTCCCTGAACAACATTAATGCACAGAGGGATGTACTAATGTACATTAGTGACCAGAGGGATCTTGGGGTCCAAGTCCAGATCTCCCTGAAAATTACATCTCAAGTAGATCGAGCAGTGGAGAAGGCGTATGGTATGTTTCATCGGCCGGGGCATTGAGCATGACAGGCAGGAGGTGATGATGCGCCATCATAGGACTTTGATGGAACCCTATTTAGAATATTGTGTACAGTCTGGTCACTCTACAATATGGAGGATGTGGAAGCGTTGGAGATGGTACGGAAGAGGTTGACCAGAATGCTGCCTGGATTAGAGGGTACAGCTATAAGGAGAGGTCGCACTGACTTTGGTTGTTTTCTGTGGATGGCTGGGGGCTGAGGGGAAACCTGATTGAAGTATGTGAGATTATGAGAGGCGCAGACAGTTGGAACCTTTACCCCAGGGTGGAAGTGTCAAAGCCTAGAGGGCATGGCTTCAAGGTGAGCAGGGCAAAGTTTAAAGGGGATGTGTGGGGCAGGTTTTCTTACACGGAGAGTGGTGGGTGCTGGGAGGCAGGGGTGGTGGTGGATGCAGATACAGTAGTGGTGATCAAGAGGCACGTGGACACGCTGGGAATGGAGGGACACTGGTCAGGTGCAGGCGAGGAGATTGGTTTAACAGGACATCAGCTTGAGCACAAACACTGTGGGCAGAGTACTGCGCCGGGCTGCTCCAGCTCTACGTGATCATTTACTGGGCCTCTCACCGTGGATCGCAGCTCCCCCCCCACATACAGCCTGTGACATCTGGAGCTGGAAGGAGAGCACGCGCTCTGTCCGTGTCAGGATGATTAATGGTTCCACTTCCTCTGCCTTGCGTTCATCTCCATCACGCCCTGTAATCTGGGATCCTCACAATCTGAGTGGTCGGCACGAGGCGAGGAAGGAAGTGACCGGCCGGCCCTGGCTTATGTGGTTCACAGTGATGAATACTTAGTACTCACACTTCTCCATTTTACTCTTTCCTCTTGTGCTCCGTGCCTTCCTCCTCCTCCTCCTCCTCCTCCTCCTCCTCCTCCTCCTCCTCCTCCTCCTCCTCCTCCTCCTCCTCCTCCTCCTCTTCCTCCTTCTCCTCCTCTGTCTCCATTCACTCTGCTCTTACCTCCCCCACCTCTCTCTTCCATGGTCTCCATATCCCCCCCCATCGGATTGTGTTCTTCCTCTCTTTCTTGCTTCCCCGTTTACCCCTTCTCTCTTCCGTTTCCCCCTTTCTTCCACACTCTCTGATCCTGCACTCTGTATCTCTCCATCTCCATGTCTCTCCTGCTCTTTATTTCCTTCCATCTCTAACCCACCTTTGCTCTCACACGCTGCCTCTCTCACTCTCTATCTGTGTATCTCACTCACTCCCTCTGTTCACTTACCTACTTCTCTCGTTACCTATCTGCTCTTTATCTCAAATTCCCCTCCTCTCCATCCTCCTCTATTTCTCTGTTTTTCCTCCTCTTGATTTACTTTGCTCTCTCTCTATAACTCTCTATTTCACCGCTCTATACCCCTCTGCATCTCTGACCTCTCTCTTCTGTTTACTTATCTCCACTCTCTCATTCTCTCTATTCCCTCTATTTCACTCTATCACTGTCCTCTCTCTCTTTTTACTTCTCTCTATCGCTATCACTGTCCACATCTCTCTCTCTCTCTCTCTCTCTCTCTCTCTCTCTCTCTCTCTCTCTCTCTCTCTCTCTCTCTCTCTCTCTCTCTCTCTCTCTCTCTCTCTCTCTCTCTCTCTCTCTCTCTCTCTGTTCACTTATTTCTGTTTGATGCCATTCTCCTTGTTTCCCCTCTCTGTCTCACTCTATCTCTCCGTCCCCATCATATCTCCGCTCTATCACTCATTCTCACTCTTTCCCTCTCTAATTGCTCTTGTCACCTTCTCTCTCTCTCTCTCTCTCTCTGTTCACTTACCACCTTCTCTCTATCTCCATCCCCTCCACCAACCTCTCAGCTACCAAGAAGTCATTATGGCTGGAGCGGGAAGAAAAGGCCAAGTTGCTCCGAGAGAAACAGGTGGGAGATCGGAGGAAGAGGTTAGAGGAGCAAAGGTTGAAGATCGAGAAGCGACGGACACTGCTGGAGGAGCAGCAACGACTAAAGCTTCAGAAAAACAAGGTACGAGCCAGCCGCTGCCTCACAGCGCCAGAGTTCCCGGTTCAATCCAGACCTCGGGTGCTGTCCGTGTGGAGTTTGCATGTCCTCCCTGTGACCGCGTGGGTTTCCTCCGGGTACTCCGGTTTCCTCCCCCATCCCAAAGACGTGCAGGTTTGTAGGTTAATGGACCTCTTGTGTGCAGGTGAGTGGTCGAATCTGGGAGTAATCGATAAAAACACGGAGATAGAAAACGTAGATTAAATTAGTTTAGAACACAAAGTGCTGGAGTAACGCAGCATCTCTGACGGACATGGATGGGCAACTTTTCATGTTGTGACCCTTCTTCTGTAGTTCATTGTGTCTCCAGTTTAGATTCATGTAGGATTAGTGTACATGGTGGTGGACGGTCAGAGTGGGCTCTGTGGGCCAAATGGCCTGTTTCTGTGCTACATCTCGCTACCTATCCCAGCTGGGGCTGGGAGGCCAGGTATGGAGGTAGATATGGATTCACTCCTGAGAAGCCTGTGTTGGTCTCCCTGCCTCCACTGATGATCACCCTGTACCTTGGTGAGGGACACAATGGGGTTATCTTGGCCACCAGGCAAGGACCTCATCAGCTTCCTATTGAGACATGACAGTGACCATTCATAAAAACACCGTGCCTGGTACATGAAGAAACAACAGCCTTGATGAGATGAGGCACAAGGAACTGCAGATGCTGGAGCTTTGAGCAAAACACAAAGTGCTGGAGGAACTCAGCCGGTCAGGCAGCATCTGTGGAGGGAATTGACAGGGGATCTTTCAGTTTGGGACTCTTCTTAAGATTCTGAAGCTGAAACGTTGCCTGTCCATTCCCTCCGCAGATGCTGCGAGAGCCATTGAGTTCTTCCAGCACTTTGTGTGTGTTTTGCCTTTGTGAATAGGTCTAATTAGAAATAACTCCTCTGCAGCAAAAAAGCTATAGCAATTTATTTTGAACCGGTTTAATTGCTGACAAATGAAACATAATCTTCTGCATCATTAGATAAGATCCGATGGTTTTGTTTTCCCTTCTAAAATGGCTTTGGTAGAGGTTATTATGACATTTGAATAAGCATAGAAACATAGAAACATAGTAAATAGGTGCAGGAGTAAGCCATTCGGCCCTTCGAGTCTGCACCGCCATTCAATATGATCATGGCTGATCATCCAGCTCAGTAACCTGTACCTGCCTTCTCTCCATACCCCCTGATCCCTTTAGCAAAAAGGGCCACATCTAACTCCCTCTTAAATATAGCCAATGAACTGGCCTCAACTACCTTCTGTGGCAGAGAATTCCACAGACTCACCACTCTCTGTGTGAAGAAATGTTTTCTCATCTCGGTCCTAAAAGACTTCCCCCTTATCCTTAAGCTGTGACCCCTGGTTCTGGACTCCCCCAACATCGGGAACAATCTTCCCGCATCTAGCCTCTCCAACCCCTTAAGAATTTTATATGTTTCTATAAGATCCCCCCTCAGTCTTCTAAATTCCAGCGAGTACAAGTCTAGTCTATCCAGTCTTTCTTCATATGAAAGTCCCGCCATCCCAGGGATCAATCTAGTGAACCTCTGTACTCCCTCTGAGGCAAGAACGTCTTTCCTCAGATTAGGAGACCAAAACTGCACACAATACTCCAGGTGCAGTCTCACCAAGGCCCTGTACAACTGCAGTAGAACCTCCCTGCTCCTAAACTCAAATCCTCTTGCTATGAATGCTAACATACCATTCGCTTTCTTCACTGCCTGCTGCACCTGCACGCTTGCTTTCAATGACTGGTGCACCATGACACCCAGGTCACGTTGCATCTCCCCTTCTCCTAATCGTTCACCATTCAGGTAATACTCTGCTTTCCTGTTCTTGCCGCCAAAGTGGATAACCTCACATTTATCCACATTATATTGCATCTGCCATGCATTTGCCCACTCGCCTAATCCATCCAAGCAGAGAACACTGGAATACTCAGCAGGTCAGGCAGCATCTGTGGAGAGAGGAACGTTGAACATCCATGCAGGTGGACAATCTTACATTTAAAATGGCTCCTTCAAATGGCGGCACGGTGGCGCAGCGGTAGAATTGCTGCCTTATTCGCTGGAGACCTGGGTTCGGTCCTGACTGCAGGTGCTGTCTGTATGGAGTTTGTACAATCTTCCTGTGACTGTGTGGGTTTCCTCCGGGTGCTCGGGTTTCCTCCCATATTCCAAAGATGTACAGGTTTGTAGGTTAATTGGCCATTAAAAATTATAAATTGCCCCTAGTGTTAGTGTTGCTGGTCAGCGTGGACTCGGTGGGCCGAAGGGCCAGTTTCCACGGCACATCTCTAAACTAAACTGAATACAACAAGAAAGGCTGGCTATCTGAAATTGTTGAATTCTATATTGACTCCAAAGGCTGCACCAAATGAAGATAGAAGATAGATAGACAATAGACAATAGGTGCATGAGGAGGCCATTCGGCCCTTCGAGCCAGCACCACCATTCAATGTGATCATGGCTGATCATTCTCAATCAGTACCCCGTTCCTGGCTTCTCCCCATACCCCCTGTCTCCGCTATCCTAAAGAGCTCTATCTAGCTCTCTCTTGAATGCATTCAGAGAATTGGCCTGCACTGCCTTCTGAGGCAGAGAATTCCACAGATTTACAACTCTGACTGAAAAAGTTTTTCCTCATCTCCGTTCTAAATGTCCTACCCCTTATTCTTAAACTGTGGCCTCAATGATATCCCTCATTTTGTGTGTACCTTCGATTTAAACCAGCATCTGCAGTTATTTCCTACAGAGATATCCCACTCTCTGGCTTTACATTTAATTCCTATTCTCCCCTTATCTGAGACACTTTGATCTCCCTTTCATCTCTAGCCTTTGTCCAGCCATCTGCCAATTAAACCCCCCTCACCACAGTGGTGCAGCGGTAGAGTTGCTGCCTTACAGCGCCAGAGACCCGCACCTGGAGTACTGTGTGCAGTTTTGGTCTCCAAATTTGAGGAAGGATATTCTTGCTATGGAGGGCGTGCAGCGTAGGTTCACTAGGTTAATTCCCGGAATGGCGGGACTGTCGTATGTTGAAAGGCTGGAGTGATTGGGCTTGTATACACTGGAATTTAGAAGGATGAGGGGGGATCTTATTGAAACATATAAGATAATTAGGGGATTGGACACATTAGAGGCAGGAAACATGTTCCCAATGTTGGGGGAGTCCAGAACAAGGGGCCACAGTTTAAGAATAAGGGGTAGGCCATTTAGAACGGAGATGAGGAAGAACTTTTTCAGTCAGAGAGTGGTGAAGGTGTGGAATTCTCTGCCTTAGAAGGCAGTGGAGGCCAGTTCGTTGGATGCTTTCAAGAGAGAGCTGGATAGAGCTCTTAAGGATAGCGGAGTGAGGGGGTATGGGGAGAAGGCAGGAACGGGGTACTGATTGAGAGTGATCAGCCATGATCGCATTGAATGGCGGTGCTGGCTCGAAGGGCTGAATGGCCTACTCCTGCACCTATTGTCTATTGTCTATTGTCTATTGTCAACCCTGACCCCGGGTGCTGTCTTTATGGCGATTTACATACTCCCCGTGACCGTGTGGGTTTCTACCGGATGCTCTGGTTGACTCCCACATCCCAAAGACGTGCAGATGTGAAGGTTAATTGGCTTCTGTAAACTGTCCCGAGTGTAGGATAGTATGGGCGGGTGATCGCTGGTCAGTGTGGACTCGGTGGGCCGAAGGGCCTGTTTCCACTCTGTCTCTCTATAAATACTAAATAAATACTGAAAACACCTGTAACCACCTATCACTTGTCAGACTTTGCCCCGTCACCACCCTGCATTCTGCTTTCTCCCCCTTACTCCAATCAGTCTGCAGATGGGTCTCCACCCGAAATGTCACCCATTCCTTCTCTCCAGAGGTGCTGCCACTCCAGCTTTTTGTGCCTATTGCCGACCTGAATTATCGCCTGCCCACTCCCTCAACAGGTGCTGCCTGAGTGCTGAGTTCCTCCAGCACTTTGTGTTTTGCTTAAGATAACGGCATCTGTGGTTCCTTGTGACTCCGTAGAAGATTAGGCCCATAATGTCTGTGACGAACATAATGTCAAGATCAGCTCTGGTCGGCCTTCCGGCTTATGTCGACCTTCCTTGGAACAGTGTAAGAGGCCAGAGATAGAGGTCAGAATGGGGTGGGATGGAGAATTAAGGTGAGAGGCAACTGGAAGTTCAGGGTTACCTCGTAGGAAGAAAACTGCAGATGCTGGTTAAAATCGAAGGTAGACACAAAATGCTGGAGTAACTCAGCGGGTCAGGCAGCATCTCGGGAGAGAAGGAATGGGTGACGTTTCGGGTCAAGACCCTTCTTCAGACTGAAGAAAGGTCTCGACCCGAAACGTCATCCATTCCTTCTCTCCCGAGATGCTGCCTGACCCGCTGAGTTACTCCAGCATTTTGCGTCTACCTTCAGGGTTACTTCTGCAGGCTGAACTGAGATCTACCATGCTGTCACCCGACCTGCAGTAGTTGCTCTAATGGATGGTTCACTAGATTGGCTAAAGTGCAAGTGAGTTGCTGCATCTCTGACACAACAGGGCGGCGGCACAGTGGCGCAGCGGTAGAATTGCTGCCTTACGGCACCTTACCACTGCCTTACACTCCATCCCTGGGCACACCCTGGAACTGTGTGCACTTCTGGTCACCTTATTACAGGGCGGAGGCTTTGGGGAGGGTGTTGGAGAGGTTTACCAGAATGCTGCCTGGGTTAGAGGGCATTAGCTACTGGGAGACATTGGACAAACCTGGATTGTTTTCACTGGAACGTCGCAGGAAGAGGGAAGGCCTGATAGAAGTGGGTACAATTCTGAGAGGCAGAGACGAGGTATTCAGTCAGAACCCTCCTGCAAGGGTGAAAACGTCACATTCATGAGAGCACAGCTTTAAGGTGAAAGGGGCAAGGTTGAAGGGAGATGTGTGGGGCTTTTTACACAGAGGGTAGTTGCTGGCTGGAACCTGCTGCCGGGGGTGATGGTGGAGGCCGATATGATTGTTGCGTTTAAGAGACTTTTGGATAGACACATGGATATGCAGGGAATGGAGGGATATGGATCGCATGCAGGCCGACCAGAGCTGATCTTGACATCATGTTGGTCACAGACATTGTGGGCCGAGGGGGTCAGTTCCTCACGGTTCTATGTTCCATGAATCAATCATCTCACCCATTGTGTTCCTGCAGGAGCGTTACGAAGCAGTGGTGCAGCGGTCAACCAAGCGAACCTGGGCGGAAATCCGTCAACAGAGGTGGTCCTGGGCTGGAGCCCACCCTCACAGTCTGAGTGTGCATAAAGACAGTGAGTCCATTTAGTGGGGAGCCTAGTCAACACCACAGGCATTGTATGGTTTACTCATGGCTCACTATTTATTTAAAATAATCTGTCCTGTAATGATTGCAATCGTTCCAGTGCCTCATCGATTCCAACTAGGGTATTGAGAACTGGTTCGGGTGCAGATGTGTCTTCATTGTGGCAGTATAGACTCGTCTGTGAATATTTTTGTGTGTGTGCGTGCGTGTATGTTTGTGTTTGTCTGTGTGTGTGTGTACGTGTGTGTCTGTACACACGTGTCGGTACGCTTGGGTGTGTACGCTTGTGTGCGTGCACATATGTGTGTGTGCGCATGTGCACATGTGTTTGTGGGTATGTGTGTGTGTGCGCACCTGTGTGTGTATGCCTGTGTGTGCGTGCATATGTATGTGCACGTGTGTTTGTGTGTGTGTGCGCACGCGTGTGTGTAAGCTTGTGCGCGCGCATATGTGCGCACGTGTGTTTGTGCATGCTTGTATTGTGCACGCAGTTGGATATTGAGGACTGAGAATGACAACTAATGGGATCGATGATCTTGTGTGACTATCCTCCCCAGTTTGGGGAGATGGGACTGGAACACTTTCCTATTTTCATTCCATTGCCCAGTCTACATTGTTTAGGTTTAGGTTTATTATTGTCACATGTACTGGGGTACAATTTTGTTTTCCATTCTATACAATCAGACCAAATAGAACTACAGATAAATATGTTGAAGTCACTGTACATAAATATAATTAAGTCACGACACATAAATATAATCAAGTCAAACTTAAGTATATAAAGGGTAGAGCAATGGGAAAGATACAGAGTGCAGAATTCTCAGCATTGTAGTGTAGTGCACCAGTTCCAGTGACAAAGTCCAATGTCCCAAGTGGGGTAGAGGTGAATCGGACAGTACCCAAGCTATGAAGGACCGTTCAGAAGTCTGATAACAGAAGGGAAGAAGGTATTCCAGAGTCTGGTGGTGCGCGCTTTCAAGCTTCTATGTGCAGTCTTGGAGAACTTTGCTCTCGTTTCTCTGATACCAATTATTATTAGACATTGACATAATCTGCCATTCTGGTATTGTCCAAAATCAGTGAGATAGGGGTGTTGGAGAATCAGTAAGACCAGCGAGAGGATGTTGAGGTGAAGTTGTTGGACTGGAGATGTGGGTTTGCCTCAGTCAATAATACATGCAGACTCCTTCCTGACAATACAGTTGTTGTCTGGAGACAGGATTAGCTGGGAATTGAAGCTTGCCCCTGGTTTATCACCTAGTTCTGTTTTACCCCAGCAGTTGGAACATTGCCATGCAACATCAACACAAAGGGCAAGACTTCCCTTTCCTTTGTTCCACACTGAGTTCACATCCATCACCAAAAGTTGCAAAAGGTGCCAGCCAACCAAAACAACTATCCACTTGCCAAATACTCCCAGCAGCTTTCTCAAATCATCAGCAGAAGATTAATTACTAACATTTGCTTTAATGGAGATGTAAAACCTTTTGACCATCTTTTTACCCCCCCCCCACCCACACACACACACACACACACACACACACACACACACACACACACACACACACACACACACACACACTCTCTCTCTCTCTCTCTCTCTCCCTCTCTCCCTCTCTCCCTCTCTCCCTCTCCCCCTCTCTCCCTCCCCCATTTTGCGATACCCTCGATTTGTACCAGCATCTGCAGTTTTTTTTCCTATATAAAAAAGAGATGATCACCTTGTTGGGAGTGTGCTTCAAGGCCCCAAATACCGCGCCATCCATAATGTTTGGGACAAAGGCCCATCATTTATTTATTTGCCTCTGTACTCCACAATTTGAGATTAGTAATAGAAAAAAATCACATGTGTTTAAAGTGCACATTGTCAGATTTTATTAAAGGCCATTTTTATACATGTTGGTTTCACCATGTAGAAATTACAGCTGTGTTTATACATAGTCCCCCCATTTCAGGGCACCATAATGTTTGGGACACATGGCTTCACAGGTGTTTGTAATTGCTCAGGTGTGTTTAAATGCCTCCTTAATGCAGGTATAAGAGAGCTCTCAGCACCTAGTCTTCCCTCCAGTCTTTCCATCACCTTTGGAAACTTTTATTGCTGTTTATCAACATGAGGACCAAAGTTGTGCCAAGTAAAGTCAAATAAGCCATTATGAGACTGACAAACAAGGATAAAACTGTTAGAGGCATCAGCCAAACCTTAGGCTTACCAAAATCAACTGTTTGGAACATCATTAAGAAAATAGGATGTCCAGGTTACAGTTTGCCAAGAAGTACTTAAAAGAGCAACCACAGTTCTGGAAAAAGGTCTTGTGGACAAAGGAGATGAAGATTAACTTATCAGAGCAAAGTGTGGAGGAGAGAAGGAACTGCCCAAGATCCAATGCATACCACTTCATCTGTGAAACACAGTGGTGGGGGTGTTATGGAGTGGGCATGTATGGCTGCTGAAGGTACTGGCTCACTTATCTTCATTGATGATACAACTGCTGATGGTAGTAACATAATGAAATCTGAAGTGTATAGACACATCCTATCTGCTCAAGTACAAACAAATGCCTCAAAACTCATTGGCCGGTGGTTCATTCTACAGCAAGACAATGATCCCAAACATTCTGCTAAAGCAACAAAGGAGTTTTTCAAAGCTAAAAAATGGTCAATTCTTGAGTGGCCAAGTCAATCACCTGATCTGAACCTAATTGAGCATGCCTTTTATATGCTGAAGAGAAAACTGAAGGGGACAAGCCCGCAAAACAAGCATAAGCTAAAGATGGCTGCAATACAGACCTGGCAGGGCATCACCAGAGAAGACACCCAGCAACTGGTGATGTCCATGAATCGCAGACTTCAAGCAGTCATTGCATGCAAAGGATACGCAACAAAATAGTGAACATGACTACTTTCATTTACATGACATTGCTGTGTCCCAAACATTATGGTGCCTTGAAATAGGGGGACTATGTATAAACACTGGTGTAATTTCTACACGGTGAAACCAAAATGTATAAAAATGGCCTTTATTAAAATCTGACAATGTGCACTTTAACCACATGTGATTTTTTCTATTACACATCTCAAATTGTGGAGTACAGAGGCAAATAAATAAATGATGTGTCTTAGTCCCAAACATTATGGAGGGCACTGTAGTCAACGGTAATTAGAACAAACATACCAGGAGATTGCAGGCAGCTTCAAGACTAATAGGGTTGTCTTACTCGGGGATTTTAACTTTCCCAGTATAGACTGGACCACCATAGTGTCAAGGGCTTTGATGGTGTGGAAATTGTCAAATCTGTTCAGGGAAATGTCCCCAGGCGATGTGCAGAGGGCCTTACAAGGGAGAGGGCAAAGCTGGATCTACTCTCCGGAATTGGGAAGCACAGGTGACTGAAGTGTCCGCAGGTGAGCCTTTTGGGACCGGCGCCAGGTTCGCGATGAGTAAAGGCGTCAACGGTTACGGGGAGAGGGAGTTGAGTGGGAAAAATAAATCAGTACAGAGAAGGTTCACCAGATTGATCCCTGGGATGGCGGGACTTACATATGAGGAAAGACTGGATAGACTGGGCTTGTACTCGCTGGAATTTAGAAGACTGAGGGGGGATCTTATAGAAACATATAAAATTCTTAAGGGGTTGGAGAGGCTAGATGCGGGAAGATTGTTCCCGATGTTGGGGGAGTCCAGAACCAGGGGTAACAGCTTAAGGATAAGGGGGAAGTCTTTTAGGACCGAGATGAGAAAACATTTCTTCACACAGAGAGTGGTGAGTCTGTGGAATTCTCTGCCACAGAAGGTAGTTGAGGCCAGTTCATTGGCTATATTTAAGAGGGAGTTAGATGTGGCCCTTTTTGCTAAGGGGATCAGGGGGTATGGAGAGAAGGCAGGTACAGGCTACTGAGCTGAATGATCAGCCATGATCATATTGAATGGCGGTGCAGGCTCGAAGGGCCGAATGGCCTACTCCTGCACCTATTTTCTATGTTTCTATGTTTCTATGATCGAGTGGAGGGGCAGACTCGATGGGCTGAATGGCCTAGATCTGCTCCCATGTCCTACGATCTTATGATCGGGTGTGACGAGGTGAATCACATCCCTCGCGTTCCCCAATGGCATGACTTGACCCTGGTGTGATCAATAACACCTTCTCGCCCAGGCCAAGCCACTCCTCTGAATGGTTTGTGCGCGCACATGAATGCAAAAGGGTTTTGTTTGTGACCTTGGATCGAGCGTGCTTTGTCGAAATGTTTCGGAGATGGATCATCAGAGAATGTTTCTTTTCCTTCCCCCACTTTAAAAATGTACCTCTCGGTAAGCCCCAGAATGTTATTGTGCTTGCGTCAGTCAGTCCTTGGGGAGCTGGTGCCCTTTGTCTCAGCTCAAGGATGCTGAGATACTGTTCACTTGGCCATGAATTAATGATGCCGGCTTTGATGAGGCTCCTCTGCTCCATGTATCAGGACAGCTCTGGCACTCGGCGATGCAGTGCCGAACAACCCCTCACTTTAGTTTCGTTTATTTTCACTGTCAGGCCGACCGAGATACTGGAAAGAGCTTTGTCGTGCGTGCTATCCAGCCAAACCGCGCCATGCGTACAATCGCACACAGATAAATAAGTGGGTCAAATGTGTAGGAAAGAACTGCAGGTGCTGGTTTAAAGTGAAGATGGTCACAAAATGCTGGAGTAACTCAGCAGGACAGGCAGCATCTCTGGAGAGAAGGAATGGGTGACGTTTCTTCAGACTGAAGAAGGGTCTCAACCCGAAACGTCACCCATTCCTTCTCTCCAGAGATGCTGCCTGCCCCGCTGAGTTACTCCAGCATTTTGTGTCCATCTTCATATATGGATATGGATCACATGCAGGTAGATCAGATTAGTTTACCTCGGCATCATGTTTGGCACAGACATTGTGGGCCGAAGGGCCTGTTCCTGTGGAGTACTGTTCAGTGTTCTATGCTCCAAGGTAACAAGCCTGTGTTGGGGATAATGAAGTCTGAGTTCCTTTGATTGATGACTGAGGTTAATAGTGGGATATTCCATTTCACCATCTGAAAAGGCCAAGAGACCAGATTCTGGAATCTTGAGCAAAGGAACAGGAGCAACTCCATGGGTCAAGCTACATCCGTGGAAGGAATGGAAGATTGGGCAGACAATGGTTCGGGTCGAGACCCTTCTTCAGACCTGATCAGCGAGTCTGTAGAAGGGTCCCGACCCGAAACGTTGCCAGTCCATTCATTCCACAGATGCAGCCTGACCTGCTGAGTTCCTCCATCACTTTGCGTTTAGGACAGAACGGGCCTTGTTCCTTTAGAAGGTGAGTAACTAGGGGGAGGGGGAGGGTGGATTTAAGTTAAAAAGTATAAGGATTGGAGAAGTCAAACAAAAGAATGGTGAGGATATGGACCTCGCCAATGAAAGGTGTTAGGAGACATCACCACATCTAGAGGTGCTGGGACGGACACTTTGAGAACTGCAAATACAGGTCTACGACTAAGAGCTGGGAAGTGGGGTTAGTCTAAACACTCAGCTAGTATAGTCACGATGGGCTGAATGGCTCGCACTGTAGATTTCAATGGGCCTCTGATACTGCTAGTGTTAGAATATCGTAGAGAACGCTGACAGTGAAGAAGATGTTCAATGGGTTTTCAAAGTTGTGTAAATTAGAACAGAAACTGGGAACAAGAGAAGATTACTGTGGGGATGAGGCAATGGGCCCGTGTGGAGAAGTGACGGGAGAGAGAGAGAAGACCGAGGGAGGCATTAACCCAGAATATTAACATGTGGAGTGTCTAAGGGGCAACTGTAAGGTCTGTCACAACTGTTAGTGAGGTCAGAGGTGGAAGACTGAAAACCCCTATCCCACTTAGGCGTTGTTTTAGGCGACTACAGGCGACTAGGTCCGCGTTAACCAATCTGATCTCCCGGTGGCCGAGCACTTTAACTCCCCCTCCCATTCCCAGTCTGACCTTTCTGTCATGGGCCTCCTCCAGTGCCATAGTGAGACCCACCGGAAATTGGAGGAACAGCACCTCATATTTCGCCTGGGGAGTTTGCAGCCCAATGGAATGAACATCGACTTCTCCAACTTCAGATAGTTCCTCTGTCCCTCTCTTCCCCTCCTCCTTCCCAGATCTCCCTCTATCTTCCTGTCTCCACCTATATCCTCCCTTTGTCCCGCCCCCCCTGACATCAGTCTGAAGAAGGGTCTCGACCCGAAACGTCACCCATTCCTTCTCTCCCGAGATGCTGCCCGACCTGCTGAGTTACTCCAGCATTTTGTGAATAACTACAGGCGACGAGGCTGTCGCCACACGGTTGCCGGGGTGTCGCCTGTACGGTCGTGAGTCGTCTCCAAAGAGTCGTAGCGTCTTTCTGGCGGCCGCTGGAACGCTTGACGTCTCCTGACGGGGGCGCTGTCGTAGGTTGTCGCCAGGTGACGTAGGTTGTCGCCGGTGCTGACTTCGTTGAATTCCATTGGCGACTACCTACGTCAACCGGCGCCACGCCGGTTGACGTAGGTAGTCGCCAATGGAATCCAACGAAGTCAGCAACGGCGACAAAACCGGAGGCCAAAATGACGTGGATTTTCCTCAGTTGCCGCCGACACGGTCGTAGCTTGTCGTAGCTTGTCGCGGGTGGACGTAGTTTGACTTCAGTTGTCGTAGGTGCGGTCGTAGGTGGACGTCCTGAGTGGCGACGATTGGGTCGCCGGTTGTCGGTAGCTTGCCGTCGCTTGCCGTCCACTAAGGTGGTAGGTTGTTGCAGCTTGTCGTAGACATTGTGGTAGTGGGGCCAGTTTTTCGGCGAACTGCTACGACTAGTTGCCTAAAAAAACGCCTAAGTGGGTCAGGCCCCTGAGTGAGACCAAGGACTACAGGAACTATTAACGTCACCCTTGAAGACAAGTCCAAGAAACACGTTTGGTTGACACCCCCTGCAGATTATTTTGTGTATATCTGGTTGGGAGTTCTATTAAGGGTCAAATCTCTGGGAGATTGAGGTGATTGTAACTGGGGCACTGTTGCAGAGTATTGGCCGAGACGTTCTCTGTGTTAGGTGCATGATACACTTTGCCACTGCATGCCGCCAATACGGATGTGCCAGTACAATGTGTGGGGGAAAAAACTGCAGGTGCTGGTTTAAATCGAAGGTAGACACAAAATGCTGGAGGAACTCAGCGGGTCAGGCAGCATCTCTGGAGAGAAGGAATGGGTGACGTTTCGGGTCGAGACCCTTCTACAGACTGATGTCAGGGGGGCGGGACAAAGGAAGGATATAGGTGGAGACAGGAAGACAGTGGGAGATCTGGAAAGGGGGAGGGGAAGAGATGGACAGAGGAACTATCTAAAGTTCGAGAAGTCAATGTTCATACCACTGGTCGTAGGTGGATGTCCTAAGTCGCGAAATATGAGGTGCTGTTCAATTTCCAGTGGGCCTCACTATGGCACTGGAGGAGGCCCATGACAGAAAGGTCAGACTGGGAGTGGGAGGGGGAGGAAATGTCACCCATTCCTTCTCTCCTGAGATGCTGCCTGACCTGAGGAGATACTCCAGCATTTTGTGAATAAATACCTTTGATTTGTACCAGCATCTGCAATTATTTTCTTACAACTCCCAGAGTAAGGTGCCAGACCTCTGCAAAGGCAGCTCCTCTCTCACCACCAACTACTGCCAATGCGCAAGTGTGGTTGCATTATCCGGCAACGCTGTCCGCACGTGCACCATGCAACATTGCATGCAGCGTCAGTCTCGGTCTTGTTCCCATGCACGATTCAGTGAAGTAGAACATGGAGCAGTACAGCACAGGGACGGGCTCTATGGCCCACGTTGTCCGCGCTGATCATGATGCCACGTTAAACTAATCTCCTCTGCCTGCACGTGATATTTGTGAAAAACTTGATTGAAGATGCATTGAACAGCAAATTGCCTTCAGCTTTTCAAACTCCATTTCCTCTTTGAAAGATAGGCGATGACTTTGTCTTTGGCCGGTGGAAGGCCAAAGATGATCTGCGGTGGAATGGGGATTGATCGTCTGTGGAGGCCAAGTCAGTGGATATTTTTAAGGCAGAGATAGACAGATTCTTGATTGGTACGAGTGTCAGGGGTTATGAGGAGAAGGCAGGGGAATGGAGTTAAGAGGGAAAGACAGATCAGATAGAATGAATGGCGGGGAGTAGACTTGATGGGCCGAATGGCCTAATTCTTCTACTATCACTTATGAGCTTATGGTTGTGTCCCAGCTTTGGGTGGGGTTGGGGAGGAGGGGTGGGCTTTCGCTGGGGGTTTGTGAGTGGACACTGGTCATTGTGTTGATGTTCTTTGCAACAAGAAGGGGTGGAGAGGGTGGGGGCTTTGACAGCTTTGGCTCAGCCTGTGATATCCTTGAGCAAAATGGCACCAGATTCTCCCAACCCCTTGCTCCACGAAGCCCCCCCCCCTACCCACCCACCCACCCCTCCGCCCCGTCCCACCGCCAAGCAGCTGGCGTGCTCCTGGAGTGGGTGAGGGGCGGAGCGGCCTCAGTGGTATTTACCTCTCTTCTTTTCTGTCTGTCTCTCCGTTCTCTTTCAGGGCCAGGGGGCTGTTCCTTGTCGGCTGCCAATCTGCCCAAACATGTGGATTCTATGCTAAACAAAAGGCTCTCCAAATCCTCAGCCACGCTCTGGAACTCCCCCAGCAGAAGTACGCAACCTTTCATTGTCCCGTTTTCCCAACCTCCTCCCCTCCCCTCCTGTACATCCTGCAACACCCCCCTCGGCACTTCCAGGGCTGTTAACTTTCCCACCCCAACGTTTGGAATTGCCGTCGAGGGGAAAAACAAAATCTATTTTTGCAGGCTGAGGCGATTTAAAGTAGCGGGGCCTACTAATTGTGGCTGTCCGACAGTACCGAGCCTGCGGAAAATACCCTGCCTGGTGACAGCCCCTGGCTTTAAGAAGGACTCAGCTGGGCGAGCGTACCAGAAGCCTGTGCTTCATCCAGCTCCACAGCCCACTTCGATTACTGGCCCTTACGTGGCAGCCTGATGAAAATTAACAGCCCTGTGTCTCCCTCTGCCTGTCCGCTGTGTAGAGTGCAAGGCCAGAAACACTGGTGGCTTCCTCAGCACGCTGAGATGTAGTGGCTTTACCAGGCTGTAGAAGCTCCTGGGGGGGGGGGGGGGGGGGAGGGAGGGGTGGGTGGTGGTGGTGGTGGTTTGGGGGGTAAATAGCATGGGAGGCGGGTGGCACAAAATCGACCCAGTTGCATGCGCCTATTGCCACGCACGCACGCACGCAGAGGGAGCTGGCGTTGCTGAGTCGGTTGGTGGCTGGCTGGCACCGGGGGCACGGGGTGGTGGTGGTGGTGGTGGTGAGGGAGGTGCGGTGCTGGGTGTTGGTGGTGCCCAAAGATACTAGAGGAACAAGATAGACCACTCGACCCTAAAAACCGTAGTGTGCCATGACGCCATTTTAGTAGGCAGAAACGTGCAGAAACATTTAAAAAGAAAAATAACAACAATCTGTGAATTGACAGATGAGGTCTATTCTGCATTTTAATGGCATCATCACACGTACTGTTCCCCCAAAACACTGATTACACTGCGAGAGGCATAACGAACGGCGGGTTTGCCTACTAAAATGGCTCCTTTGTGTACTACACTTCAGTAGAGGCGATTTCAACGGAGTGGTCCATCTTGTTCCTCTAGTATCTTTGGTGGTGCCACAGGGTCTCTCTCCCATGTCTCCTCGTGGGAGCTGGGGGAAATATGAGGACGGTGTGGCCAGGATCGCTGGACTGTGCTGCAGTGTGACTCTGAGACAATGGAGCATCACCATCCCCCCCCCCACATGGGCACACAAGGAACTGCAGCAGCTGGTTTTCAGAAAAAGACACAAAGTGCTGGAGTAACTCAGGGGGAGCGGCAACATCTCTGGAGAAGATAGACACAAAATGCTGGAGCCATTCGGTGGGACGGACGCTCTTCAGAAGAGGGGTTCTGACCTGAAATGTCACCTATTTCTTTTCTCCAGACCCTCTGAGTTACTCCAGCATTTTGGGCCTATCTTCAGTATAAACCAGCATCGGCAGTTCCTTCTTACTCAGCATCCCTGGAGAACATGGACAGCAACATTTCTCTTTATCCTGACCCAAAACGTCGTCTATCCATGTTCTCCGGAGATGCTGCGTGCCCCAGCGCTCTGTGTCTTGTCTTCTCCTCGAAAGGGGGGCACGCTTTTCGTCAGCAAAGAAACAGAAGCCTTCAGAACATTCTGCTTGGTTCTTGGTTGACTTGCTGGTGTGGACACAGGCGGTCCCTTTCGGCAGTGCTGGTGTTGCACGGGCTGGCACTCTGTGGGCGGAGGAGCTCGACGTGACTTCCCCAGGGTCACGGTGGACCTCACTGTACGTTCAGTGTGAGTGTGCCCACCCTCGCCAGTGTGACCCACACCGTCCCTGGCAGCATCGCCCCGGGGGAAAGCTGGGAACTCCGGCAGGGACTAAACAGGATTTCCTTCCACGTCAAATGGACGCGTGAGAAATGTGCAGCGTAGCAAAGTGTGGAGTCGTGAGACTTTGGTCGTAGGAATGAGGCCGTAGACTATTTTCTAAATGGGGAGAGAATTCAGAAATCAGAGATCAAAGGGACTTGGGGGTGTTGGTGCTGGATTCCCAGAAAGTTAATTTGCAAGTCGAATCTGTAGCAAGAAAGGTAAACACAATGCTTACATTTATTTTGAGAGGACTAGAATACCAAACGCAGGGTGGTAATGCTGAGGCTTTTTAAGGCGCTGGGCAGACTGTATTTGGAATACTGCGAGCGATTTGGGGCACCATATCTGAGGAAGGATGTGCTGGTGCTGGAGTAGTTCTTGGTTCTTGGTCCTCCAAAGTATTCCGAATGGAATTTAAACTGGAGTGGGTCCAGGGGAGGTTTACACGAATGATCCCAGGAATGAGTGGCAAAGATTGATAGATTCTTGATTAGTATGGGTGTCAGGGATTATGGGGGAGAAGGTAGGAGAATTGCGTTAAGAGGGAAATCTAGATCAGTCATCATTGAATGGCGGAGTAGACTTGATGGGCTAAATGGCCTAATTCCGCTGCTATCACCTGATGAGAAGCATAGGAGTTGTTCACCCCCCAAGAAATAGTGGGGACACTGGATACAACACTGACTGTGAGACCAGGAATCTGAGGGACAGCTTTTTCACACGGAGGGTGGTGGGTATATGGAACAAACTGCCGGAGAAGGTAGTTGAGGCAGAAACTAAGCAACATTTAAAAGACATTTGGATAGGAATGGTTTAGAGGGATATGGGCCAAACGCAGGCAGGTGGGACTAGTATAGATGGGGCACCTTGGTCGGCATGGGCAAGCTGGGCTGAAGGGCCTGTTTCTGTGCTCTATTGCTCTATGACTTAAAGACCAGGCAACATCCCATCTGCAGCACTAAAGTCTTGTCTACAGACTGGCTGGACTTGAGTCAAAACTGTTCCAGTACAGTTGGACCACTGGCACCTACCCAACAGTGGGGGCGGCACATTGGCACGGCTGGTAGTGCTGCTGCCTCACAGCGACGGAGACCCAGGTTCGACCCAGACCTTTGTGGAGTTTGCACGTTCTCCCTGTGACCACCTGGGTTTTCTCCGTCACAGCCAGAGCTGAGATCATCACCTCAGACATGATTGTATCTCAGACCTGCTTTATATGACATGGTTCTGACCCATATATTACACAGGCCTCAAGGAGAATACACACACTCCTACATACAGAAATGTAATGGAGTTGGAGCAATAGCAATCGCAGGTTAACCTGACAGCGATTTGTTACATTAAAGACGGTTCAGAGAGATTCAATGGTGGTGCGTAACATTACGAGGGATGTCGACGGAATGTGTATTAATGCATTCTCTCCTGTAATTGGCAGCTGAAGACATGGGTTTATGATCATTAGTAAGAACAACATAGTTAAGAAGAGCGTGCATTTCAGAGATAAGGTGATTCGAGGGGGATTGGAAGCATTCCCGGAGGGAATTTGATTTGTTCTTGGGAAAAGGATGAATTGGCAAGGATATGTGGAATGAGCAGAAACGTGGAAGGAAGCATTGTGCAGATATTTCAAAGAGCTGAAGATAGACACAAAAAGCTGGAGTAACTCAGCGGGTCAGACAGCAGCTCTGGAGAAAAGGAATAGGTGACGTTTCGGGTCGAGACCCTTCTTCAGGCTGAGAGTCAGGGAAAAGGGAAATGAGAGATATAGACGGTGATGTAGAGATATGGAACAAGTGAGTGAAAGATAGGCAATGATAAAGGGAGATGGACTCCCATTGTTAGCTGTGGCCGAGGTGAAAACGGGTTACAGACAATGAGACTCAACAAGACAGCTTTTTCAAAGACCTGCCACAGGCAAAATGGCCTCCCACTGTGCAGAGCGACGCAGAGGTGATGGTAATGGGAGGTGCAGGTATCTGAGACAAGCGAAGTTCAATTCCACCAGGCCGTTCTGTCAGTGGATGTTAGCTATGATGGGATCGGATACCTTCAGCGCTTGGCCCACGTTGCCTCGGGGCGGGGGGTGGGGGTGGAGGTGGAGAGTCTGGAGGTTTACGCACGGACTGCCAGCCCCATGTCCTGGGTTACAGCCTGTGGTCTGTGGTGGTGGAGGTTTGCTTTGGTGTGTTGCAAGGAACTGCAGATGCTGGTTTACACCGGAGACAGGCACAAAAAGGCTGGAGTAACTCAGCGGGACGGGCAGCATCGCTGGAGAGAAGCAAAGGGGGACGTTTTGGGTTTGAGGAAGGGTCTCGACCCGCCACGTCACCCTTTCCTTCTCTCCAGAGATGCTGCCTGTCCCGCTGAGTTACTCCAGCCTTTTGTGTCGACCCCCAATTGAAGGTTTGGTCTGTGTTGCCTACAGCTCGACGCTTGCAGCTGAGCCCCTGGGAGAGCAGCATTGTGGAGCGCCTGATGACCCCCACCCTGTCCTTCCTGGCCAGGAGCCGCAGCGTGGCCATCCTCACGGGAACCGCCAGAGACACGGAGAACGGTCAGTTCACACCACTCACTCAACTCACGGCTCCGGCTACACTCGTCATGCGACTTGTTTAAAATATTTAATCCCTCCCCCTCTCTCTCTCCCCCCTATCTTCTCTCTCACTCTCCCTCTCTCTCTCTCTCTTCCTCCTCCTCTCTCTCTCTCCCCCTCTCTCTCTCCCCCTCTCTCTCCCCTCTCTCTCCCCCTCTCTCTCCCCCTCTCTCCCTCTCCCTCCCCCTCTCTCTCTCTACCCCTCTCTCTCTCTCCCCCCCTCTCTCCCTCTCCCTCTCTCCTCTCTCTCTCCCCCTCTCTCTCTCTCTCTACCACTCTCTCTCTCTCCTCTCTCTCTCTCTACCTCTCTCTACCTCTCTCTCTCTCTCTCTCTCTCTCTCTCTCCCCCTCTCTCTCTCCCCCTCTCTCTCCCCCTCTCTCCCTCTCTCTCCCCCTCTCTCTCTCTACCCCTCTCTCTCTCTCCCCCCCTCTCTCCCTCTCTCCTCTCTCTCTCCCCCTCTCTCTCTCTCTCTCTCTCTCTCTCTACCACTCTCTCTCTCTCCTCTCTCTCTACCTCTCTCTCTACCTCTCTCTCTCTCTCTCTCTCTCTCTCTCTCTCTCTCTCTCTCTCTCTCTCTCTCTCTCTCTCTCTCTCTCTCTCTCTCTCTCTCTCTCTCTCTCTCTCTCTCTCTCTCTCTCTCTCACTCACTCTCTCTTTCTCTCTCTCTCTCTCTCTCTCCCTCTCTCTCTCTCTCTCTCTCTCTCTCTCTCTCTCTCTCTCTCTCTCTCTCTCTCTCTCTCTCTCTCTCTCTCTCTCTCTCTCTCTCTCTCTCTCTCTCCCTCTCTCTCTCCCTCTCTCTCTCCACCCCTCTCTCTCTCTCTTCCTCCCCCATTCTCTCTCCCCCTTCCCTCCCCCTTTTTGTTCCCTTCTCCCCACTCCTGACCATTCCCCTCCTCTCCTCAACCACCCCTCCCTCTCTCTCTCTCTCTCTCCCCCCCTGTCTCTGTCCCTCTCCTCTCTCTCCCCTGTCTCTGTCCCTCTCCTCTCTCCTCCACTTGTGCTCTCTGCGCTGCGTGTCTCAGATGTCCCTCTGTGCCCTCGCTCTGTCTCGACCAGCCTGATCGCAGCCAGAGGCAGCAAGGCCCCACACAGGTGCTCCAACCGATGGAGGGCCATGCACAGCAGCCCAGATGTGCCGGCGCGGAGGAAGTCTGAGCCCCAGCCGGTGAGTGACCCAGCCCCATCCACAACCCCCTCCCTCGTGTCCAGTCAGTGACCCCCCCCCTCCCCCCCGGTCCACATCTCCCTCTGTCCACCTCCAGTGAGTGCCCCTCCCCCGGTCCACATCCCCCTCCCTCTCCAGTGAGTGACCCTGCCCATGTTCACGTCTCCCTCATGTCCAATCAGTCTCTGACACCTGTGCCTTCTGGGTGAACAGAGTCCCTCCATCACCCAACCACTTGTCCCACGTCCCCAATCAGGCCGTTATTGCTGGCTCTCCCTGACACACACAATGACTCTGTCCTCCCCTTGCCCGTTTCCCCTGTTCTTCTGAAGGCGTTGATTGATGCCCTTGCCCTGCAGGCAAAATGGTTTCCGTGCTCCCTCATGGGCTGTGCTGGCAGATGCTGCCTTCTCAAGGCCAGGTGTGGGCACATCTCAGCCGGCTGGGAGAAGGAGCTGGAACTCTGGAGGACCTCCTCCCTCCACCTCCAGAGGTCCTCACGTTCATGGCTGTTCTCCCTCGTGCCTTCCCAGTTCAGCGTTCGTCTCTCTCAACCTTACCCTGGGAGAGTGTTGTGTTATCTTCATCCTCCCTCTTCCCCATTGAGGCCAAGGACCCTTCCCATTCCCCATCGAGGGTGGGACCTGGCTTGAAAGCCCAGAGGATGGGATTTGATTTGATCGATTGATTGAAAAACACAACATAGGCCCTTCAGCCCATCAAGTCCAATCAAGCCACTGGCCATTTAACCTATAGACCTGGCTTGTCTTTGGCATTACACTTTAGAGATACAGCGTGGAAACAGGCCGATCGGCCCACCAAGTCCAGTGATCATCCCGTACATTCCTACACACCAGGGACAATTTTCAAATGTTCCCAAAGCCAATTAACCTACAAACCTATACCACTTTGGAGTGTGGGAGGAAAATGGAGAAAATCCACGCAGTCACAGAGAGAACGTGCAGACAACACGGCACGGTGGCGCAGCGGTAGAGTTGCTGCTTTACAGCGAATGCAGCGCCGGAGACTCAGGTTCGATCCTGACTACGGGTGCTGTACTGTAAGGAGTTTGTACGTTCTTCCCGTGGGTTTTCTCCGAGATCTTCGGTTTCCTCCCACACTCCAAAGACGTACAGGTATGTAGGTTAATTGACTGGGTAAATGTAAAAATTGTCCCTAGTGGGTGTAGGATAGTGTTAATAGTGTTAGTGTGCGGGGATCGCTGGGCGGCGCGGACTTGGTGGGCCGAAAAGGCCTGTTTCCGCGCTGTATATATCAAAAAAACCACCCGTAGTCAGGATTGAATCAGGCCTTTGGCACTGTAAGGCAGCAACTACACTGCGCCACCCCTAATGGGATGTGGGAGAAAGCTGGAGCCGTTATCCTTTACCTGTACACTGTGGGCGGCTTGATTGCATTCATGTGTATTCTTTCCTTTGACTGGATAGTCACACAAACAAAACCCTTTCACAGCACCTCAGCACACGTGACAATAATAAACGAGACTAAATTAACCTAAACACCCAGAGGAAACCCACGCGGTCGCAGGGAGAATGTGCAAACGAACGCCACACAGACAGCACCCGAGGTCAGGATTGAACCCGGGTCTCTGGTGTTGTGAGGCAGGCGCTCTACCAGCTGTGCCAGCGTGCCCTTGGGTCCCAACTGAGATGGCACGCTGGATTTTTAACTGCTCCATTTCCAAATCATTTTCCTGCCTCACTGACCTCTTCAGAATAGTCCACGGTCTCACACGCCAGACTGCAGTGAAGTTCCTTGTTCACGTCAAAGATACTAGAGGAACAAGATGGACCACTCCGTTGAAATCGCCTCTACTGAAGTGTAGTACGCAAAGGAGCGAAACGTCCGCCATTTTAGTCGGCAAAACCTGCCGTTCGTTATGCCTCTCGCAGTGTAATCAGTGTTTTGGGGGAACAGTATGTGTGATGATACCATTAAATGCAGAATATATCTCATCTATCAATTCACAGATTGTTGTTATTTTTCTTTAAAAATGTTTCTGCAAGTTTCTGCCTACTAAAATGGCGCCATGATCAGGGCCGTCCTAACGCATGGGCCTGATGGGCACTTGCCCGGGGGCCCACGAGCATAGGGGCCCCATGCTGATCTGTGTATGTTAAGTGACTTGCAATAAATAAATACTACTTTAAAAATGTAGGTTCAATAAGTGCTTTTTTCGCAACATTTTCGGTCCCTAAGTGCTTCTCACAGCGATCTGTAAGTGCTTTTCGCAACAATGTAGCACCCTAAGTCCATCGCTAAGTGCTTTTCGGTAAGTGCTTTTCGCCGGCACGACAGGGGGGGGGGGGGCTGGTAGGGAAAGGGGGGTGGGGGAGAGTAACGGTAGGGGCCCCAGTACACTGCTTTGCCCGGGGGCCCATAATGCTGTAAAAACGGCCCTGGCCATGATGTACTACGGTTTTTAGGGTTGAGTGGTCTATCTTGTTCCTCTAGTATCTTTGGTTCACATTAATCCATCAATAGACCGTCAACGCGTGTGTAGGAAGGAACTGCAGATGCTGGCTTACACCGGACAGACACAAAATGCTGGAGTCTCGACCCGAAACGTCACCTTTTCCGTTTCTCCAGAGATGCTGCCTGACCCACTGAGTTACTCCAGCATTTTGTGTGTCTACCATCAGCAGGTGTGCTGTGGGATTTTGTTGTAACGGAACAACTAACAGCCACCGTCGTGCCTGTGACTTGTGCTAAACCGGACTGTCTTTGCTCCTGGTCTTCAGGGAGAAAGCAAGAAGAAGGAGAAAAAGGACAAGGAGCGGGAAAACGCAAAGGAGAAACATGCCCTGCTGAAGTCGGGCGGTGCGCCTGACAAGATGATGAGGAAGCGGCAATCCCTGCCCGCTGTCCGCAGTAAAGACTCCATGGCCAGGGAAGTCAGGTAACTGCTGCTGTCCCAGTCCCTGCTCACTGCTGCTGTCCCAGTCCCTGCTCACTGCTGCTGTCCCAGTCCCTGCCCGCTGTCCGCAGTAAAGACTCCATGGCCAGGGAAGTCAGGTACCTGCTGCTGTCTCCCTCCCCAAGCCCTCTGCGGGGCTTATCCTTCCCATTGGTGCCACCACACCAACATCCACCATTCCTGGAGCTCAGAGAGGGAGGCAGACAGTGAGTCCAATATTGGCACCGTTCCCATAGCCAACAATGAACCATTCTACATTTCCCTGATTGTCGTCTGCTTTGATCTGTCCTTTTCACATCCTACATTCTCCTTGTACCCTTCCATATCTCCAGGTTCCCTCTCCCTTGACTCTCGGTCTGTAGAAGGATCTCGACCTGAAACGTCACCCATACCATCTCTCCGGAGATGCTGCCTGTCCCGCTGAGTTACTCCGCCATTTTGTGTCTGTCTTCAGCCGAATACTCCTGCAGGATCAACCCACCTGTTTTGCTGCCCTGCCCCTCAATTCCTTTCCTAAGGGTGTTTTGGGTGCCCCCTGTCTGAAAGGTCAGCGAGAGAGGGCAAAACGTTGATCAGGGGTTTTCAAGGGAGGCACCGTGTTGTAGCGGTAGAGTTGCTGCCTTACAGCGCCAGAGATCCGGGTTCGATCCTGACTACGGGTGCTGTCTGTATGGAGTTTGTACGTTCTCCTTGTGACTGCATGTGTTTTTTCCGGTTTCCTCCCACACTCCAAAGACGCACAGGTTTGTAGGTTAATTGTTTATGCGTTTAGTTTCGCGATACAGCGCGGAAACAGGCCCACAGGCCCACCGAGTCCACGCCGACCAGCGATCCCAGCACATTAAAACTATCCTACACACACTAGGGACAATTTTTGCACATACACCAAGCCAATTAACTTACAAATCTGTATGTCTTTGGAGTGTGGGAGGAAACCAAAGATCTTGGAGAAAACCCACGCGGTCACGGGGAGAACGTACAAACTCCGTACAGACAGCACCCGTAGTCGGGATTGAACCCGGTTCTCCGGCGCTGCAAGCTCTGTAAGGCAGCAACTCTACCGCTGCTCCACCATCACACCCTACCTACATTGGCTTTGGTGAAATTGTAAATTGTCCCTAGTGTGTAGGATAGTGTTAGTGTATGGGGTGACCACTAGTAAGCGTTGGCTCAATGGGCCGAAGGGCCTGTTTCTGCGATGTATCTCCAAAGTCTAAAGTGTAAAGGGCAGATGAATAGGAAGAGGGAGAGAGAGTTAGAGGAGGGGTTTGAGAGCTGGGATCTCAGCTGGTTGAAGGCAAAGCTGCCCGTGGCAGGTGATGAAACACAGCACCACAAGAGGCCGGGATTATCAGAGCACAGAGACGTAGGTCGGGGCTCCTTCAGAGGCAGAGATGCGGGAGGGCTTGTTGCGGCTTGAACACAAACGTAGCACTGTTTAAATTCAGACCAGTTGCTAGTGTGGCTCAGCAGGTCTCCGGCTGCTCCAACCTCTAAATCAGCATGATCCTAGAACATAGAACAGTACAGCAGCACAGTGGCGCAGTGGTAGAGTTGCTGCCTTACAGCGCTAGAGACCCGGGTTTGATTCTGACTACGGGTGCTGTCTGCGTGGTGTTTGTACGTTCACCCTGTGACCATGTGGGTTTTCTCCGGTTTCCTCCCACACTCCAAAGGCATCCAGGTGTGTAGGTTAATTGGCTTCGGTAAAATTGTAACTTGTCCCTAGTGTGTGTAGGATAGTGCTACAACACACCATGCCTCAGAAAAGCCACCAGCATCCACAAAGACTCCTCACACCCCTGCAATAGTCTGTTCGTAATTCTACCATCGGGCAGACGATACAAGGCCTTCTACCCCCGCACCTCCAGACTCAGGAACAGCTCCATCCCCAGGGCCATAGCTGCTATGAACTGGTCCTGCTGAGCCGGATGGTCACATCGCACAGCGAACCGGCACAGACCTACTTGAACTTTATACTGTTTGAAATCTGTTTCTAATTTTGTTTCACTGGGTTGTATAAATTTATACTGATTAGCTAATTAATTTATTGCATCGTATGGAAGGCGCGTTCCCAATCTCGTCGTACCCCTGTACAACGACAATAAAGATATATTGTATATTGTATTGTATTGTATAGTGTTTGGGAATCGCTGGTGTGCGTGGACTTGGTGGGCTGACGAGCCAGTTTCCGCGCTGTAAACTAAACTAAAACTACAGCGCTGGAACAGACACTTTGGCCTACAATGTCCATGCCAAACATGGTGCCAAGATGAACTAATCTCATCTGCCTGAACATTACCCATAGCCATCCATTCCAGGCATATCCATGTGCCTATCCACAAGCCCCTTAAACATCACTACCATATCTGCCTCCCCCACCACCCCTGGCAGCGCGTTCCAGGTACTCACTGGCCTCTGTGTATAAAAAAAACTTGCCCCACACATCTCCTTTGAACTTTTCCCCTCTCACTGTAAAGCTATGCCCTCTTAGTCTTTGACATTTCTATCCTGGGACAAAAGTTCTGGCCATCTCCCCTGTGCAGGCCTCTCCTTATTTTATAGACTTCTCTCGGGCTTCCCCTTAACCTCCGGAGTTCCAGAGAAAACAATCCGCCCTCCCTTGTAGCTGATAACCTCGAATCCAGGCGGCATTCTGGTCAAGCTCTCCTGCACCCTCTCCAATGCCTGCACGCCCTTCCTGTCATGGAGCGACCAGAACTGCACGCAACGCTGCAAGTTGTTCCATCGAGAGAGGCTGCACAGTTGCTTAGACTCTTAGAGATACAGCATGGAAACAGGCCCTTCAGCCCACCGAGTCCATGCCGACCAGCGATCACCCCTGTATACTGACCCCATCCTACACACTGAGGACAATTTACAATTTACAGAAGCCAACTAACCTGCAAACCTCTACATCTTTGGAGTGTTGGAGGAAACCAGAGCACCCGTAGAAAACCCATGCGGTCATAAGAACAATAGACAATAGACAATAGGTGCAGGAGGAGGTCATTCGGCCTTTCGAGCCAGCACCGCCATTCAATGTGATCATGGCTGATCATTCTCAATCAGTACCCCGTTCCTGCCTTCTCCCCATACCCCCTCATCGTACCCCCATACCCCCCAGAACGTACAAACCAAACAGACAGCACCCGTGGTGATGTTTGAACCCAGGTCTCTGGCATGGTAAGGCAGCAACTCTAACATTGTGCCATTATGTCACCCAGTTTGGGTTGATATTCCGTGAAGTTTAGAAGAATGAAAGGTGACCTTATCCAAACGTATCTTCGAGGAGCTTCACAGGATAGATGTAGAGACGTAGACATAGATGTAGCTACACCCCCTGTAATCCAGGCAGGATGAAACTAATCCATGAAGCTAACTGTCCCCATCATTCTCTCTGCAACAGCCTGAGATCAAAGAACCGCTCTTTGCCGAGCTCGCCCAGAAGGAGACCTTCGGGAAGCAGTCCCGGACCCGCGCTGGCCCTGGCAGCGGGTAGTGTCACTGTGGGGAAGAAGTCACGAGCCAAAAGTGGGAAGCGCAAGGAGAAGGAGAGCCAGTCGAAGCAGAGAGAGGAGAAGGAGCAGGCCAAGAAGGAGGGGTCCAGGCCTTCATCAGCCGGTGGCCAGAGAAACAAGGAGGCAGTGGCGCCAGAGGCTCCAGACTCCACGCACGGTAAAGCAGGCTCAGTCCGCAGTCACCCACGGCCAGGATTACAGGGGTAACTGGCCGTGTGGAGCGAGATAGTATTTGTGTTTCAGTACCGTCTTGTACCACCACAGAGTAATGCACAGCCAATTCACACAGAGGGTAGTTGGTATGTGGAGCGAGCTGCCACTGGAGGTAGTTGATGCAGGCACAAGACATTTGGACAGGTACAGTGCCCTCCATAATGTTTGGGACAAAGACCCATCATTTATTTATTTGCTTCTGTATTCCACAATTTGAGATTTGTAATAGAAAAAAATCACATGTAGTTAAAGTACACATTGTCAGATTTTATTAAAGGGTATTTTTAAACATTTTGGTTTCACCATGTACAAAAATTACAGCAGTGTTTATACATAGTCCCATTTCAGGGCACCATACTGTTTGGGACACATGGCTTCACAGGTGTTTGTAATTGCTCAGGTGTGTTTAAATGCCTCCTTAATGCAGGTATAAGAGAGCTCTCAGCACCTTGTCTTTCCTCCAGTCTTTCCATCACCTTTGGAAACTTTTATTGCTGTTTATCAACATGAGGACCAAAGTTGTGCCAATGAAAGTCAAAGAAGCCATTATGAGACTGAGAAACAAGAATAAAACTGTTAGAGGCATCAGCCAAACCTTAGGCTTACCAAAATCAACTGTTTGGAATATCATTAAGAAGAAAGAGAGCACTGGTGAGCTTACTAATCGCAAAGGGACTGGCAGGCCAAGGAAGGCCTCCACAGCTGATGACAGAAGAATTCTCTCTATAATAAAGAAAAATCCCCAAACACCTGTCCGACAGATCAGAGACACTCTTCAGGAGTCAGGTGTGGATTTGTCAATGACCACTGTCCGCGGAAGACTTCATGAACAGAAATACAGAAGCTACACTGCAAGATGCAAACTACTGGTTAGCCGTAAAAATAGGATGGCCAGGTTACAGTTTGCCAAGAAGTACTTAAAAGAGCAACCACAGTTCTGGAAAAAGGTCTTGTGGACAGATGAGACGAAGATTAACTTATATCAGAGTGATGGCAAGAGCAAAGTATGGAGGAGAGAAGGAACTGCCCAAGATCCAAAGCATACCACCTCATCTGTGAAACACCGTGGTGGGGGTGTTATGGCCTGGGCATGTATGGCTGCTGAAGGTACTGGCTCACTTATCTTCATTGATGATACAACTGCTGATGGTAGTAGCATAATGAATTCTGAAGTGTATAGACACATCCTATCTGCTCAAGTGCAAACAAATGCCTCAAAACTCATTGGCCGGCGGTTCATTCTACAGCAAGACAATGATCCCAAACATTCTGCTAAAGCAACAAAGGAGTTTTTCAAAGCTAAAAAATTGTCAATTCTTGAGTGGCCAAGTCAATCACCCGATCTTAACCCAATTGAGCATGCCTTTTATATGCTGAAGAGAAAACTGAAGGGGACTAGCCCCCAGAACAAGCACAAGGTAAAGATGGCTGCAATACAGGCCTGGCAGAGCATCACCAGAGAAGACACCCAGCAACTGGTGATGTCCATGAATCGCAGACTTCAAGCAGTCATTGCATGCAAAGGATACGCAACAAAATACTAAACATGACTACTTTTATTTACATGACATTGCTATGTCCCAAACATTATGGTGCTCTGAAATGGGGGGACTATGTATAAACACTGCTGTAATTTCTACACGGTGAAACCAAAATGTATAAAAATGGCCTTTATTAAAATCTGACAATGTGCACTTTAACCACATGTGATTTTTTCTATTACAAATCTCAAATTGTGGAGTACAGAGGCAAATAAATAAATGATAGGTCTTTGTCCCAAACATTATGAAGGGCACTGTACATGGGTAGGAAAGGGTGAGAGAGGTAAGGGCCAAATGTGGGCAAATGGGCCAAGCTTCCGCCCAGTTCTATGTTCTATGTGTACCGTGGCACTGTGAAAAGCTTTGCTTTGCATGCTATCCAGTCAAATTAGATAATACTAAACATAAATACAATCAAGTCAAACTCAAGTACAATAGATAGAACAAAGGGGAAGATATAGAGTGCATAATATAGTTCTCAGCATTGTAGCCCATCAGTTCCAGAGACAGTCCATTGATCACAATGGGGTAGTGAAGAGTCGGACAGTACCCTAGCTGAAAGAAGGACCATTGAGAAGAAGCTGTTCCTGAGTCCAAGCTGTTTCGTGGGGGAGTGCCAGAGGTGTGTGGGCCGCACTGTGATGGTTGAGAGCAGGGTCCAGTGTACCATTCACCCTGTGCTGGAGACTGATGGTGTACTGTAGAACCCAGCTGGACTCCAGACTTGAAAGAGTTCTCCCTCAGCCCCACCATGGATAGGTTGCAGAGAGCAGAATACAGTTGTCGGCATTGTAGCGCGTCAGTTCCCTAGACCAAGCCCAATGTCCGCAATGGGGTAGAGGGGAACCAGAGGACCCTAGCTTATAGAGGGGCCGTTCAGAAGCCTGATCACAGAGGGGAAGAAGCTGTTCCTGAGTCTGGTGCTCCACGCTTTCAAGCTTCTGTACCGTCTGTCTGATTGGAGCGGGGAGAAGAAGGAATGACCATGGTGGGACAAATGTTTGATTATGCTTTCCCAAGGCAGTGTGAAGTGTAGATTGGGTCAGTGGTGGGCAGCCTGGTCTGTGTGACGGGCTGGGCTACGTCAACAGCTCTCTGCAAGATCTTTTTTATTTTTATTTTATTTATTTATTTATTTATTTTTTTAATCAAAAAATACTTTATTCAAGTAATAAATATCATTTACAAAACATCTTTTTTAAACAAACCCATCCGACATTTCCGGAGGTTACATATTCAATACAGGCATTTACTTAGACATTTACATACATTTACATACATATCCCTTATTTGGAGGGGCGTCTCTCTCCACCACACCCTGCCCCCCATGTCCAGCAGCGGAAGGACCCTAGACTGTGGTCCTCCCCCACAGGGCCTTGGCGTTGGCTGCACCGAGCTTCAGAGCGTCCCTCAGCACGTACTCCTGCAGTCTGCAGCGGGCCAGTCGGCAACATTCCTTGACGGACAGCTCGCTCCGCTGGGAGGTCAACAAGGATCGGGCAGACCAAAGAGCGTCTTTCACTAAGTTGATGACCTTCCAGCAGCACTCGATGTCAGTCTCGGAATGCGTCCCTGGGAACAGTCCGTAGAGCACAGAGTCCTCTGTGACGGAGCTGCTCGGAATGAATCGTGACAGGGACCCCTGCAGACCTCTCCAGACTCTCCTGGCAAATCCACACTCTTTGAAGAGGTGGGCCACCGTTTCCTCTCCGTAGCAGCCGTCCCGAGGGCAGCGTGCACTGGTAGTGAGGTTCCGGCGGTGCAGGAAGGATCTGACTGGGAGGGCTCCCCTCACCGCCAGCCAAGCCAGGTCTTGGTGCTTGTTGGTGAGTACTGGCGATGAGGCATTTTGCCAGACAAGCTGGGCTGTCTGTTCTGGGAACCACGCCACAGGATCCATGGAGTCATTCCCCTGCAGTGCCTGCAGGACGTTCCGTGCTGACCACTGCCCGATGGACTTGTGGTCAAAGGTGTTGGTCCGGAAGAACCTGTCCACAAACGACAGATGGTTCGGCAATGTCCAGCTGACTGACACATTGCGTGGCATCTGCGCCAGGCCCATCCTTCGCAACACCGGGGACAGGTAGAACCTCAGCAGGTAGTGGCATTTGGTGCCCACGTGCCTTGGCTCTATGCTCCGCCTGATGCAGCCACACACGAAAGTGGCCATCAGAATGAGGGCGGCGTTGGGCACGTCTTTACCCCCGTTGTCTGCCGACTTGTGCATTGTGGCTCGTCGCACCCGGTCCATCGCCGACCCCCAGATGAAACGGAAGACGGCCCGGGTGATCCCCGTGGCGTAGGAGGGAGGGACGGGCCACACTTGCGCCAAGTACAGCAGCCCCGAGAGCACCTCACACCTGATGACCAGGTTTTTCCCCGTGATGGAGAGGGAGCGCTGCTTCCACAGCTCCAGCTTCTTCCCCACCTTGGCTATCCACTCCAGCCAATTTTTGTTACATGCCTCAGCCTTCCCGAACCAGATCCCCAGCACCTTCAGGAAGTCAGGCTTGATGGTGAAGGGGATGGAAGATCGGTCGGGCATCTTGCGGTCTTGAGCAGAGCTGTTCCCAAACCAGCTGGGCTTTCTCCCTCTGATCAGTAGGTCTGAGGAGATCATTCGTAGCGTGTCACCAGTCAGCAGAGGTGAGGGCAAGGGTGGCCCCTCCACTGGTGGGAATCAGTGGCCAGGGAGGTCGCTACATCTGCCCAACTCCCAACAGTTGCAGCAACTGGCAGGATGCCCGCGCGGGTATCCAGGGACTGACTGGGCGGGCGGGCAGGCGGTGCTGCTGCGATCTATACCCACACCCGCTCTGTGTTTCAGGGTCCCCGGCCAGGACCATCGCCGGCACCACCGACCCTGAGGAGGCCGTCAGGGTCCTGGCAGAGAAGCGGCGAGTGGCACGGGGGCAGAGGGAGCTGGAGGAGCAGGAGAGGAAGGAGCAGGAGGAGAAGAAGAGGTGAGTGACGGTGGTGCTGAGCATTACAGTGGTCTCTGGGTGAGAGCACATACACACGCATGCACGCACACACACACGTACACACACATGTACACACACATGTACACACACATGTACACACACATACATACGTACACACACATACATACGTACACACACACGCACACGTACACACACACACGTACACACACACACACACGTACACACACACGCACACACACACGCACACACTCACACACACACACACACACGTACACACACACACACACACACACACGCTGAGGGCTAACGGGCAACATTGTGTCCTTGCATTGTGGGGTTAGTGAGGTAACGCGCTGCTTTAACACTGCCAGGGGTTACCGGGTTAACACACTGCCTCAACAGTGAGTGGGGGTAAACTCCGGTATTGTTAAATCAGTGTGTTCATCCTCGAACCCGTAAGGGAGTGTGTTCACCCTTTAAACTTTGCACTGTTAAGACAGTGTGTTAATTGGTTCTTGGTTGGTTAATTAGGTTCATAGTTCATAAGTCATTCGGAGCAGAATTAGGCCATTCAGCTCATCGAGTCTACTCCGCCATTCAATAATGGCTGATCTATCTTTCCCTCTCAATCCCATTCTCTTGCCTCCGGCATGTGTAACCTTTGACACCCTTACAAATCAAGAACTTGCCACTTTAAAAATACCCAAAGACATGCCCTCCACAGCCATCTGTGGCAATGAATTCCACAGATTCACCACCCTCTGGCTAAAAAAAATCCTCCTCATCTCTTTTCTAAAGTCAAGTCAAGTCAAGTCAATTTTATTTGTATAGCACATTTAAAAACAACCCACGTTGACCAAAGTGCTGCACATCTGAATAGGAAAAAAAAAAGAGAAACATACAGTGAGGTACGTCCTTTTATTCTGAGGCTTTACCCTCTGACCCTGGGCTCTCATCAGTGGAAACATCCTCTCCACGTCCACTCTATCCAATCCTCTAACCCCTCAGGCATGTGCTAACCCTTTAACTCTTGCAATGTAAATACAGTGTTGATCATCTCACCTCTAAGGTTGTGTGTTAACCCCTTCCTTAATCCCTGAAATGTGAAGACAGTTTTAATCCAATAACTCCTGAAGTGGCAAATTAACCCACAACCTTAGGAGTTAGAGGATCAACACACTGTCGTAACATTGCAGGAGCTAAAGGGGTTAACCCACCACCTTCGGGCTCTGTGGATTAACACATCTTCTTCGCATAGCTGGGGTTGAGGGGTTAAGACACAGCTTTAATGTTGTGGTGTTGATGGGTCACCACACTGCCGTAACGTTGCAGGGTTATCAGTATGACAATGCACAGTGGCAGTGCTGTGTCAGCACATGGATCTCACTAGTATGGTTCTGAATTGCAGAGAGGTGACCATAACTAATGCAGCTGGTGAAATTGCGCCTGACACTATGTGTGCGATGCATGTGGTATTCAGCATGTAATACATGCACGGGTGCAGTGCCCAATGAGAGCAGGAGCAGTCTGGATCAGGTCACGTTTAACAGCCGGGGGTAAATGTGAGTTAGAAATTATTTACCTAATGTCCAGTGTCGATTGAGTCCGGGTGATATCAAGATACGGCTGAGAGCATTGAAGCTACACGGAACGGCAGATGCTGAATCCTTCAGCAAACCACAAAGCTCAAATGAACAGACATCATCCCAGATGTAGCACTGAGGCTCTGAACTCCAGAACCAGCTGAACCCCTAGACAGGCTGTTTCAGTGTTAGCATCCATCCGACCAAGTGAATTTGACTGACCCAGAATATCCCGCTCGAAAATCCAGCTCAGTCATTCTTAGCAGATCAATTTAGAAGCTGAGTATTTATTCACAAAATGCTGGAGTAACTCAGCGGGTCAGGCAGCATCTCAGGAGAGAAGGAATGGGCGACGTTTCGGGTTGAGACCCTTCTTCAGACTGAATAATTTCTAACACATTGTGGGTCTGGGTATTTGTTGGTGACTGGCTTCCCCATTGTCCTGTGCGCTTGGGATTGAATCAGTCACTCATTCCCCATCTACATTCATTTCTGAGCGTGCGGAATAAGCAGGGTGTTCTTTTAACCTGAGCCCTTGGCTGAAGGTATCTGGTTCAATGGGTCAGGCTTGGCCCAGATCCCGACTCCTGGAGCATGTAGGCTCTTACCTGAGCCAGCGGAGAATCCTGAACGTTTCCCTCCCCTTCTCTGTTCCTCCCTGTGGATAGGGAGAGAAACCTGAGGAAGACCCGTTTGCCTCCAGCCGCACACGGCCTGTTAACTCGCTCTTTCTCTTCCACCAAGGCTAATGAAGGAGGAGATAGCGCGGAGGAAGGCAGAGGAGAAAGCCCAGCGTTTGGTCGAGTCTCAGCAACTGGAGGAGGAGAGGAGGCAGAGGGAGGAAGAGCAGCAGCTGAAGGATGAGGTGGACCGGCAGAGGGAGGCGGAAGTGGAGCGGGAAGAAACGGAGCGCCTCCAGAAGCAGGTTGGTGGTCACTATGTGGACCAGTGCTGACAGGGTCTGCCCACCAATGTGGGTTGGTAGGTTAATTGGCCTCTGTAAATCGTCCCTTGTGTGTGGGGAGTTGATGCGGAAGTGGAATAACATTGAACTAATGTGAACGGGTGACCAATGGTCGGAGTGGACTCGGTGGGCCGAAGGGCCTGTTCCTATGCAGTAACGGATGTGGAGAGGGAGCAGAAGGGTTTTTACGAGAATGCTGCCTGGATTAGAGGGTATTCGCTGTAAGGAGAGGTCAGACAGACTCGGATTGTTTTCTCTAGAACACAGGAGGTTGAGGGAAACTGAACTGAACTAAACTAGGAGCAGGACTCAGCCTCGTAAGCCTGCGCAGTGCCCTCTCTGTGATCATGGTTGACGGTGGCGCAGCAGTAGAGTTGCTGCCTTACAGCGAATGCAGCGCCGGAGGCTCAGGTTCGATCCTGACTACGGGCGCCGTCTGTACGGAGTTTGTACGTTCTCCCCGTGACCTGCGTGGGTTTTCTCCGAGATCTTCGGTTTCCTCCCACACTCCAACGACGTGCAGGTATGTAGGTTAATTGACTGGGTAAATGTAAAAAAAGTGTCCTTAGTGTGTGTAGGATAGTGTTAATGTGCAGGGATCGCTGGGCGGCGCGGACTCGGTGGGCCGAAGGGCCTGTTTCCGCGCTGTATCTCTAAAAAATAATTAAAAATCTATACTGCCCTCTATTCCTCTGCTGTGCCAGCTTCCCATAACTCTCAATTCCTCGTTTTTTCACATTTATTCACCCCACCGTAAATATAACCACTAATCTGCACTTCAGTACCTTCTGGGGCAGGGGATTCCAGAGATTCACTACCTCTGGAGTAATGACGTTTCTACACACATGGTTTTAATTGACCGGGCTTTATTTTGCAGCTCAGACCCCTTGTCGATGACTTGTGAAAATATCTCAAAACCCACCCCGTCAATGCTCCCTTAAGTTACATTTGGATAAGGCCTCCATCATTCTTTTAAAGCCCAACGCATACAGACACACGCTGTAGAACTATTTGGAGTATTGCGTGCGTAGGAAGGAACGCAAGATGCTGGTTTATACCCAAGATAGGCACGAAATGCTGGAGTAACTCAGCGGGTCAGGCAGCATCCCTGGAGAAAAGGAATAGGTGACGTTTCCCCCTGTTTAGGAAGGATGTGGAGAGGGTGCAGAAGAGAGTACTGCCTGGATTAGTGGGTATTCTCCACAACGAGAGGTTGGACAGGAGTGGATTGTTTTCTCGAGAACAGTGGAGGTTGAGGGAAGACTTGATAAGAAGTATATAAAACTGTAGGAGGCATAGGTAGGGTGGGGAATCAGAGCTTTTTTTTCGCAAGGCAGAAATGTTAAAGAGTCCAGGGCACATCTTGAAGGTGAGATGATCAAGTTTAAAGGAGCTGTGTGGGCCACATGTTTTTACACAGAGGGTGGTGGATGCCTGGAACCCACTGCCAGGGGTGGTGGTGGAGGCAGGTACGATAGTGGCGTTTAAGAGGCTTTTAGATTACGAGGCATTGTGGACATGCAGGGAGTGTAGGGATGTGGATCATGGGCGGGCAGAGGAGATGAGTTTAACAGCATCGTGTTTGATGTGGACATTGTGGGCTGAAGTGCCTGTGCCTGTCCTGCAATGCTCCATGTTCTACAACCCCCTCATTCCAGGAACTAGCCTCAGTGAGGAAGGTCACATTGGGGAGGGATTCAATGGCAAACATGTTTGCTTCTTCCCACAGAAGGAAGAGGTGGCGACACAGGCGCGGGAGGAGGCGGAGAGACAGCGGCTGGAGCGGGAGAAGCACTTCCAGAAGGAGGAGCAGGAACGCTCGGAGAGAAAGAAGGTGAGCCCCGACCCCGTAAAAACAGCCGCAGCGTGTGTTCCCATGGCAACGGGCTCCATCTCCGTGAACCCCGACCCCGTAAACAGGCGCAGCGTGTGTTCCCATGGCAACGGGCTCCATCTCCGTGAGCCCCTTCCATGGGAACTGCTCCAGCGTGTGTTTCCATGGCAACGGGTTACCGACTGGGCCTGTACCTGATGAACCAAAGAAAGACACAATGCGCTGGAGTAACTCAGCAGGTCAGGCAGCATCCCTGGAGAATTCACTGGGTTAATTCCCGGAATGGCGGGACTGTCATATGTTGAAAGACTGGAGCGACTAGGCTTGTATACACTGGAATTTAGAAGGATGAGAGTAGATCTTATCGAAACGTATAAGATTATTAAGGGGTTGGACACGTTAGAGGCAGGAAACATGTTCCCAATGTTGGGGGAGTCCAGAACAAGGGGCCACAGTTTAAGACTAAGGGGTAGGCCATTTAGAACTGAGATGAGGAAAAACATTTGCAGTCAGAGAGTTGTGAATCTGTGGAATTCTCTGCCTCAGAAGGCAGTGGAGGCCAATTCTCTGAATGCATTCAAAAGAGAGCAAGATAGAGCTCTTAAGGATAGTGGAGTCAGGGGGTATGGGGAGAAGGCAGGAACGGGTTACTGATTGAGAATGATCAGCCATGATCACATTGAATGGCGGTGCTGGCTCGAAGGGCCGAATGGCCTCCTCCTGCACCTGTTGTCTATTGTCTAGAACACACACAGGCGACGTTTTGTGTCGGGACTCTTCTTCAGACTGGCGGTCTTGTGTTGCCGAAGATTCAAGCATCTGCAGTTCCTTGTTTCAACGCGGTGAGCTAAAGACTGTTTTGCGCCGGGTGTAAGAAACAGGTTCAGTCTGGGACACGAGGAACTGCAGACGCTGGAATCTTCAGCAAAACGCCAAAGTGCTGGAGTAACTCAGCAGGTCAGGCAGCATCTGTGAAGGGAATGGACAGGCAACGTTTCAGGTCGGGACCCTTCTTCAGAACCTACCATTGAAAACTGAGCATTGTAAAGTTTAGGAATTTGTTTCTGTGGATGGTTCTGGAGCAGAGTGGAGCAAACGGAAGGGGGATTTAATCAAATGCATTGAAGGAGCTAAATCCGTCCCAAATCCCGTGGCCAGAGTTGGGCAATCGATGACCAGAGGACATAGGCTTAAGGTGATGGGGAAAAGATTTAATAAGAATCTGACTTTTACACAAAGGGTGGTGGGTGTATGGAACGAGCTGCCAGAGGAGGTAGTTGAGTCAGGTACTATCACAACGTTTAAGGAACAGTTAGATAGGTACATGGATAGGACAGGTTCAGAGGGATATGGGCCAAATGCAGGTGGGTGGGACTAGTGTAGATGGGACATGTTGTCCAGTGTGAGCCAGTTGGGCCGAAGGGCCTGTTTCCACACAGTAAGACTCCGTGACTCTATGTGAATGGAATGTCTGGCTGACATTTTGGTTAGTAAGGCAGATGGAATGAGAAAACACATTCATCTTCTTCAGCGATTTAACTTGATTTCCTTTTCTTCTTTCTATGCAGCGTCTGGAAAAGATTATGCAGAGGACCAGGAAGTCTGATGTTCCAGATAAGGTATTCTAGCACTCAGACGATGTATGCATGCCCCTCGTTCATTGACTTTCACTCATTTGCTGTGGAAGGTATTTATAACCTATTGCAAATGTCGCATGTGAAGCTGCAGCAACACTGTTGACCTGCGGCAGGCGGTGGGAAAGGTTGTAAAGCATGTCTGCTGGTAAACCCGCAGAGAAATGCTTCATGCTCCTACATTGGCTGCTGGAGGCCCTGCAGCAGCCTGGGGCTCCATTAGATCAGGCGCTGCTCCTTGTGCGGCCCGCAGCGGCTCGGAGCGGAGAGCATCGATACATCGTCTGGCCAGGCCAACCCCTACAACTCCAACCCAGTGCCACCGCCAGGACAACAGGCCCTTATGACCAAGTTAGGACTCTCATATATACAAAATAAATCTCACTTGAATGGTAGGATATGGCGCCTGAAAGGTGAGGACTCTCGTGTACGTTCTCATTGTGGTCCACTATCTGACACTCTACTTAGTATGATGGCGCCTAATCAGTTGTGATAGTGCCTGCGTCAACTACCTCCTCTGGCAGCTCGTTCCATACACCCACCACCCTGTGTGAAAAAGGCAGACTCTGTGCAGACTGCACACTGACAGCACCCAAGAACAGGATCGAACGTGGGTATCTGGCGCGGTGTGGCAGCTGGGCCACAGCTCCGCCCGGCATGGATTTATGATTCAGTGTGAAGATGATGGAAACCCTCGGTGGGATTCGACACAACAGCAGTACAATCCTCCAGGAATCCAGCTCAGTAATTGTGGGGGGAATTACTGAGGCAATGTCTATGTTTAGTTTATTGTCACGTGTACCGAGGTACAGTGAAAAGCATTTGTTGCGTGCTAGCCAGTCAGCGGAAAGGCAATACGTGATTACAGTTGAGCCAACCACAGGGTACAGATGCATGATAAAGGGAATCGACAGATCTGATAGGAGATGAAGAAAAGCACAGTTAAAGTAAGAAATGCTCCTGTCGGAGTGGGGATTTAAACCAGTGGAGCGATTGTAGTGCGTGATTTCAGATCCACATCTGTGACCAGCACACAGAGAGTCACCTGCCTCAGAGTCATAGAGTGATACAGTGTGGAAACAGGCCCTTCGGCCCAACGCGCCCACACCGGCCAACAATGTCCCAGCTACACTAGTCCCACTTGCCAGCGCTTGGTCCATATCCCTCCACACCTGTCCTGTCCATGTACCTGTCTAACTGTTTCTTAAACGATGGGATAGTCCCAACCTCAACTACCTCCCCTGGCAGCTTGTTCCATACACCCACCACCCTTTGTGTGCAAAAGTTACCCCTCGGATTCCTATTAAATCTTTTCCCCTCCACCTTGAACCAAAGTCCTCTGGTCCTCGATTCTGGGCAAAAGACTCTGTGCGTCTACCCGATCTATTTTGTATGCTGCTATAAGATCTCCCCTCACCCTCCTGCGCTCCATGGAATGGAGACCCAGTCTACTCAACCTCTCCCTATAGCTCACACCCTCTAGTCCTGGCAACATCCTCGTAAATCTTTTCTGAACCCTTTCAAGCTTGACCAAATCTTTCCTATAACATTGACTTTTCCTTTCCAGAACTGAACACAATATTCTAAATGCAGTCTCACCAACGTCTTATACAACTGCAACATGACCTCCCAACGTCTTTCCTCAATACTCTGACTGATGAAGTCCAAAGTGCCAAAAGCCTTTTTGGCCACCTTATCTACCTGCGACTCGACCTTCAAGGAACCATGCACCTGTACTTCTAGATCCCTCTGGTCTACAACACCACCCAGAGGCTTACCATTTACTGTGTAGGTCCGGCCCTTGTTCGACGTTCCCAAATGCAACACCTCACACTTCTCTGTATTCAATTCCATCAACCATTCCTCCGCCCACCTGGCCAATCGATCCAGATCCTGCTGCAATCATTCACAACTATCTTCATTTTCTGCAAAGCCACTCACTTTCGTATTAGCCAGCACGACACATCAGCATGATTGAGGGATCGTGTGAATAAATCAGAGGGGGGGGAGAGAACAAAGAGGGACCATTGGGACTCCAGCGAACACCGTAACTTTGTCCGTGCCCTTGATGTGGTGACTCTGTGCATACTTTGTGTATGGTATGCACAAGAAAGGATTTCACAGTGACATGTTAATGTGATATAGTAAAGTATCTATCTACACATTCCTCCATCCCTCCATCCACTAGCTGGTGCCCAGGTAACAGGCCAAACTATTACTGAACACATAATAATGAGACACAGAGAGATTTTACCTTTTTTTTTTAACCTCAACTACAATGATTGTTGTAACTTTGTGTGCACTGTGGGTTGATGTATTTGGTGTGTGTTTGCTTGGCGTTGATGGCTGTCATGATGGGTGTACGGCTCAGGGCCCCGGTTGGTTGATGGCGCGGTGTACCCAGACACTAGCTGGCACCGCCGCCCCACCATACGCTGGTAGGCGGGTGCTGGCACTGACTGCTGCTCTGTTGGTGTAGGCCGACCTGTGGTACTCGATTCTGATGGGTATGCCCACTCGGTCAGGGGTGGGCTGGCAGAGATGTGAAACCATGTGCCAGTCAGCGTTGCTGCTCTTCCTCAACGAAACCATAACCTTGTCTTCCCCGCTTTTGTCCCGGTTGCTGCGTGTTGCTGCAGCCAATCGCTGTTGCCTCTGGTTGCTCTGCTCATGGTTGATTGGTGGAGTTGGCTGCCTATCATCATCATCATCATCGTCGGTCTCCCGTTGGCTGTTGCTTGGTGGAGATCGCGACCAATCATCATCGTCGGACTCTCGTTGGCTGCTGATTGGTGGAGCCAGTTGGCGGTTGCTTTTGCTGCTTTCCTGGTGCAGGCTGATTGGTAGAGACCGGTGCGAGTCACCATCAGTGGTCTCCTGTTGGCGGCTGATTGGTAGAGACAGGTGTGAGTCACCATCAGTGGTCTCCCGTTGGCGGCTGATTGGTAGAGACAGGTGTGAGTCACCATCAGTGGTCTCCCGTTGGAGGTCACTTGGTAGAGACAGGTGTGAGTCACCATCAGTGGTCTCCCGTTGGAGGTCACTTGGTAGAGACAGGTGTGAGTCACCATCAGTGGTCCCCTGTTGGCGGTCACTTGGTAGAGACAGGTGTGAGTCACCATCAGTGGTCTCTTGTTGGCGGCTGATCGGTAGAGACAGGTCACTGTCACTACTCTCCTGGTGCAGGCTGCTCGGTGGAGACCGACGGCTGATGATCTTGTCCCCGTTGTGATTGATAAATGGTGGGACTTGGCGATGACCACGAGCGCCCTGGCGGTGTTGGCGGGTTGTTGAGGGAGCCAGCCCTTGGCTAACGCTGCCCACCCGGTGAAGGCTGATTGTCGGAGGAGCCAGGGGCCGAGAGGCTTCAGTGCTCACTCTCTTCCCCTCTCCATTGGTGATACCCACTTGGTGGACATTACCACGGCTGTGTGGCTCTGAGCCGACCGGAGTATCCGCCCACTGGCGTATCCGTGGTCCACCATTGCTGTCCTGGTGACTGCCCGGCACTGCGGCCACTTGCTGACGGTCACTCACCTCCTTGTCGTCCATTGATGACAGTGTTACGGGGAGACTCCCAGTGCTGGCTTTGCTGGGAGTGGTGGATTCACTGGGCCGGTGTTGCCCATCACTCCCGCTATGTTGCTGGCTGCTCGAGGTAGTCGGTGGCTCGTTGCTACTCTCACTGGGCTGGCTGACCGGTCCGATGTCGATGCTGCTGTGGCTCCGGCTGCTGCACGTTGAAGCCGGTTGCCGGTGGCCACGGCACATTGCTCGGCGACGCCAGGCCGGTGCGAGCAGTCGGCCTGAGGATGTCAGGCTGTTTGGCGGGGCCTGGAGCCCATCGCCACCTCTGCCGTCCCTGAGGCCGGCGGTCGGCGTTGGCGATGACGAACGGCTACCAGAGGATTGGCTTGCCGACCGGTTCCCCGTCAGCCCCACCTCTTGCTGCCGGCTGGCTCTGTCCTCTTCTCCGTCGCTGGACGGCGAGTCCACTGGCTGAACCCCTGCCCCCTCTCTGCCCGTGGTGCCTAACTTCTCGGAGGCATGCTGACGCGATCGCGCTCTCTCTTTTCTGTTTCCCTGCAGAAGGAAGAGAAGAAATCAGCTACTGACGGGGACGCTGAGAGCAAGGACACGAAGGCAGAGGAACCGGGTAAGGTGGAGAGGAGAGGAGAGGCCGATGGGGGGGGGGGGGGGGGAGATGGCCACTGCAGCTGGACTTCGCCCGGAGGGGTAGCCCAGCGGCAAGTGTACAATGGACTGCCTGAGTCTAGAATGCACTGCTCGAGAGTGTGTTGGAAGCCAAGCATTCAGGAAGGCATGGAGGTGCTTTGGATTAAGAGTTTCTATGTGGGACTAGTATGGGGAGCTAAGTCAAGTCTCAATGGGCTGAACAGCCTAATCCTGCTCCTATATCTTATGATTTATGAAGTCAAGTGTCAAGAGTGCCATATGTACCGGGAGCAGAGCAGTTAAATTCTTACTTGCAGCAGCTGCACTGGCCTGCAAAAACAATACACACAGATAATATATAATAAACAAATATTCAATAAATGAACAGCCCCAATACCAATGCAAAAAACCCTGAAGTCCTTCATGCAACCAAAGACAGTCCACAGTTCGTAGCTGAGGCGAGTGTTGTGTGATGTTATTCGATAAGAGGATCAAAACTGCGCACAGCATTCCAATTGTGGCCTGACCATCAGTACGTAGAACTGGATCTAAACCTCCCTATTCTTGTTTAGTTCAGTTTAGAGATACAGCGCGGAAACAGGCTCTTTGGCCCACCGAGTCCGCACCGACCAGCGATCCCTGTGCACTAACACAATCCTACACACGAGGGGCAATTTATCATTTTTACAGAGGCCAACATAGCCTACAAGCCTGTACGTCTTTGGAATGTGTGAGGAAACCGGAGCACCCGGGGAAAACGCGGTCACGGGGAGAACAAACAAACTCCATACAAACAGCACCCATAGTCAGGATCAAACCTGGGTCTCTGGCGCTGTTAGGCAGCAACTCTGCTGCTGTGCCAGCATGCCGACCTGTTGGAAGAAGCTGTTCTTGAACCTGGTAGCCCCGATACCTGGTAGTTGATGGACGGCATGGACATGGTGGGTTGAAAGGCCTGTTTCTGCACTGAATGGCTTTACAGCTGCACCAGCAGCGTTAACTGTTGGTGGGTTAATTAGGTCGTAGAGTCCAAGCGAGTGGTAGAATCTGGAAGAGATTTGATGGCACTGTGCAGAGATATAATAGTGGCACTGATACAGGATTAATGTGAATGGATTGTTGATAGTCAGCTTGGACTCTTTGGCCGAAGAGTCTGTTTCTCTGATGACAGTCTGGGTCACAGTTTAAGGATAAGGGGGAAGTCTTTTAGGACTGAGATGAGAAAGTTTTTTTTCACACAGAGAGTGGTGAATCTGTGGAATTCTCTGCCACAGAAGGTAGTTGAGGCCAGTTCATTGGCTATATTTAAGAGAGAGTTTGATGTGGCCCTTGTGGCTAAAGGGATCAGGGGGTATGGAGAGAAAGCAGGTACAGGATACTGAGTTGGATGGTCAGCCATGATCATATTGAATGGCAGTGCAGGCTCGAAGGGCCGAATGGCCTACTCCTGCACCTATTTTCTATGTTTCTATGATGAGGGCATTGTGGTTCTGGGATAGATTGAACGAATGGGCAAAATTTACAATCTTTACCGAAGCCAATTAACCTACAAACCTTAACGTCTTTGGAGCGTGGGAGGAAAGTGGGGCACCCGGGGTGAAAGTGTACGCGGTCACGGGGAGAACGTGCAAACTCCGTACAGTCAGCACCAAGAGTCATGATCAAACCTGGGTCTCCGGCGCTGTAAGAGGGCAACTCTACCACGGCACACCGCAGAGATTGTTGAGTGTTTTTGACGCCCTAAAGATTCCCTTAACGATTAAATCGACCCTGATAGAGCAGGGGCTGGATTATTATGTTCGAAGAGCTCAGAAACATGAGATGCGTGCAGGAGTATCGGTGCAGATAAGAGGCGGGGTAGTTACAATGTGGAAAAGCCACGGGAAGCCACAGAGGGAATTCAACACCACCCAAAAAAGGATGGAGCCACAAAACATGCGGCACGGTGGCGCAGCGGTAGAGTTGCTGCCTTACAGCGAATGCAGCGCCGGAGACTCAGGTTCGATCCTGACTACGGGCGCCGTCTGTACGGAGTTTGTACGTTCTCCCCGTGACCTGCGTGGGTTTTCTCCGAGATCTTCGGTTTCCTCCCACACTCCAAAGACGTACAGGTATGTAGGTTAATTGACTGGGTAAAATGTAAAAATTGTCCCGAGTGTGTGTAGGATAGTGTTAATGTGCGGGGATCGCTGGGCGGCACGGACTCGGTGGGCCGAAGGGCCTGTTTCCGCGCTGTATCTCTAAATCTGAAAAATCTAAATCTAAATCTTCCATCTAACCTACTTATTTCCATCTTTCGAGCATAGACACAAAAACACAAGAAAATAGGAGCAGCAGGAGGCCACTCGGCCCTTCTAGCTCATCCCCCCATTGATCATGATGGTGCCTGATCTGCACTGGTGCCTCTGTTCTGTGCCAGTTCCCCGTTAACCCAGGTTCAGCATGGCCACTAATCCGAAGTGCTTGTTCCTGTGCCACGCTGCGCGATGTTGTTAACCCTCAAATATGGGACACTGCATCTTACGACAAACGCAAACGCTGGAAGACTGAAAGAAAAACAGAGACTGCTTGAAACACTCAGCAGGGCAGCCGGCATCAGTGGAGAAAGAGACAGAGTTAACGAAAGTCCTTCCATCAGAACATCTCTCCCTTGCTCTCACACCTTCACAGTTCAGATGAGGGGTGTTTGGCTTCATGCCAACTCTGCTTCTCCCCACGGATGCTGCCTGACCCGCTGAGTATCTCAGCATCCTCTGCTGTATTAATGTATCTGGTAATCTACCAGGAGACACTTATCTGCGCGGTTTGAATTCTCCTTGGTAATGAAAGACAAATACAAACCCATCGCGGAGTCCCCTGTACGGCCCCCATTTTGTGCGTATGTCCTGGATTAGTGTTCCCTCCGTCTGTAGGGGGTGGGTTCTTGTGAGTGGTGATTGTTCAACGGCTGTCCTGCCCTTTACAGACGTCAGCTCGTCACACGCGAAGAATCTCGCTGGTGAAGATCAGCCAGAGACATCAGTGGAAGGGGGAGCGGGCCAGTTGTCAGTCAGCGCCACCGTCTGCCTGTCACAGGCCCAGACGCTCAGAGAGCTGGGGTAAGTCCGACAACATGGCCGTGGTGTGATACAGCGCAGGGCAAGGGGGCTGGAAACACCTCTACGATGCAGCGACTCCAATCAACCGATCTATTCAATACAAAATCATTTGTCAATATGGTTATCCTCTCACCCCCCACCCCTTGTAGCTCTGCACAGGAGAGAAGCCCATGGGTTTGCAAAGCCACTCTTTTTCCACATATCTGTGAGAGGGTGGTTTAGTCACTGGAGCCTGCGACACAAAGCATCTTTCCTTGTTCATTCCTGCTTCATACACCAGCCCTCACAGTCTCCCCCTCTCCCTCCCCCTCTCCCTCTCCCTCTCCCTCCTTCTCCCTATCCCCTCACCCCAGCGGGGTAAGTGTAAGTGTTCTCCTGAGGTTCTCTCTCTCTCTCTCTCCCCCTCCCCCTCTCCCTCTCTCCCTCCCTCTCCCTATCCCCTTACCCCAGCGCTCTCTCGCTCTCCCTCTATCCCTCCCTCTCCCTCTATCTCCCTCCCTCTCCCTCTATCTCTCTCTATCTCCTCTCCCTCCCTCTCTCTCCCTCTCTATCTCCCTCCATCTCTCTCTATCTCCTCCCCCCCTCTCCCTCTATCTCCCTCCCTCTATCTCTTTCCCTCTCCCTCTATCTCCCTCCCTCTCCCTCTCTCTCCCTCTCTCTCCCTCCCTCTCCCTCTCTCTCCCTCTCTCTCCCTCCCTCTCCCTCTCTCTCCCTCTCTCTCCCTCCCTCTCCCTCTCTCCCTCTCTCTCCCTCCCTCTCCCTCTCTCTCCCTCTCTCTCCCTCTCTCTCCCTCCCTCTCCCTCTCTCTCCCTCTCTCTCCCTCCCTCTCCCTCTCTCTCCCTCTCTCTCCCTCCCTCTCCCTCTCTCTCCCTCTCTCTCCCTCCCTCTCCCTCCCTCTCCCTCTCTCTCCCTCTCTCTCCCTCTCCCTCTATCTCCCTCCCTCTATCTCCCTCTATCTCTCCCTATCTCCCCCCCCCCTCTCTCTCTCTCCCTCTCTCTGTCCTGCTTCATAGCCACCACGGACAAACTCTGTGAATGCCTCCCCTCTATAACCCACTCAGATACCCCTTATCTGAAATACCCTTTGGAGGCTGTGGAAATGTGGGACAAGGAAGGGGGCAATTGAGAGACCCAAACTTGGATGGCTAGAAGCTCCCCAACACTCCAACCTTTATTACTGTTCTTGGATGGCGGGTCAGGCAGCATCTGTGAAAGACATGCCCTTCATAGATGCTGCCTGACCTGCTGAGTTACTCTAGCACGTTGTGTTTTACTCGAGCTTCCAGCATCCAGTTCTAACAGAGAACTAGTGAGAGCAGGTGACCGATGATTGTATGGGCTTGCTGGGCCGATTGGCCTGTTTTCATGCTGTTTCGTTAAAGAAAACGGCAGTTACTTGCGGTAGACACACAATGCTGGAGTAACTCAGCGGGACAGGCAGCATCTCTGGAGAGAAGGAATGGGTGACGTTTCGGGTCGAGACCCTTTGTCAGACTTTCAGTTTAAACCAGCATCTGCAGTTCCTCCCTACACATGCGGTTCCTTGAGTCTCTTCGTGTTAAAACGTTCAGCTTGAAGGTGTTTTTAGTTTTGGGGGATGTGCTTCACCCGGTACTGGGCCCTGGCGGCCCACCCACAGTGAGGAAATAACTTCCTTGCAAGCAGGCCCTTCGGCCCAACTCACCCATGCTGACCAAGAATACCCTGCCTGAGGTAGTCCCATTTACTGGGTTATGGCCCATATCCCCCCTAAACCTTCCCTCTCCATGTACCTGTCCAACTATCTTTTAAATGTGGTTACAGTAGCTGCCTCAACTACCTCCTCCGGCAGCTCGGTCCATATACCCACCACCCTCTTGTGTTATGCCTCAGGTTCCTACTAAACTTTGCCCCTCTCACCTTACACCTAAGTCCTCTTGTTCTTGATTCCTCTACTCTGGGGGGGAAAAAAAGAGTATTCTCTGCATGATTTTATACACCTCCACAAGCTCATCCCTCAGCCTCCTGCGCTCCAAGGAATAAAGCCCCTCGCCTGCCCAACCTAACCCTGTAGCTGAGGGGCCTCCTCGTAAATCTTTCCAGCTTAATGGCGCCCTTCCCTATAGTAGGGTGACCAAAACACAGCCTCACCAACACCTCGTACACCTGTAACATAACGCCCCAACCTCCACACTCACCACCCTGACTGATGAAGGCCACTGTGCCAAAAGCCTTCATCATCTCCCTATCCGCATTCGACCCCCGCTCTCAGTGAGACCGCCTTTAAATGCTCCGTTCCACAGGGAAGCTGGAGCATGCCCTCTCTCAGGATTGAAGTCACTGTGCCAAGGGGAGTTTGCAGTAGGGTACCCACCCAAACCACCCCCTCCCCAGGTGCCTTGCCCTGCAACCGCAGGAGATGCAACATATACGTCCCGATACCTCCCCCCTCGAATTCATCCAGAGACCCCAACAGTCCTTTCGGGTGAGGCAGAGGTTCACTTGCACCTCCTCCAACCTCATCTACTATATCCGCTGTTCCAGCTGTGGACTCTTGTACATCGGCGAGACCAAGCGCAGGCTCGCCGATCGTTTTGCTGAACACCTACGCTCAGTCCGCCTAAACCTACGTGATCTCCCGGTTGCTAAACGCTTTAACTGCCCCTCCCATTCCCACACTGACCTTTCTGTCCCGGGCCTCCTCCATTGTCAGAGTGAGGCCCAACGTAAATGGGAGGCACAGCACCTCGTATTGGGCAGCTTGCAGCCCAGCGGTATGAACATTGACTTCTCTAACTTCAAGTAACCCTTCCTTGCCCTCTCTCCCCATCCCTCCCCATCCTAGTTCTTTGACTAGTTTCACTGTCTCCCGGTTACATTTACCGATCGTATGCCTCGTTGTCACTTTCCCCGTTGCTAACAATGATCTGTTCTACATTTTCCTTGATCTCACGTTTTCATGCCATATCCTTCCATATCTCTCTGTCTCCGTCTCCCCTCTCAGTCTGAAGAAGGGTCTCGACTCGAAACGTCGCCCATTCCTTCTCTCCAGAGATGCTGCCCGTCCCGCTGAGTTACTTTTCTGTATCTATCGTCGATGTAAAGCAGCATCTGCAGTTCCTCCCCACACCGTGATGATCGGGGACGGGTCGAGGGCCGAGGGTGAGGGTGGGCGTGAGATGGGTCTGTAAGTCAGCCTTTTGTCCCCGTAGGGTCGCTCCAAAGGAGGACGGTGGCGAGAAGCCGCCCGTGCTCACCAACGGAGTCCAGCCCAAGAAGCAGGAGAATGGCCTCCGTCCCAAGACGCAGGCGCTTGGGGGCGTGCTGGACCTCGCCAAACACACGGGCTGCTTAAAGGAACCCGTGGGCACCGTGGACAGTAACGGGGAGAGGCAGCATCTCAGCGGGCGGACAGCCGAGGAGATACCGGCCAATCCCATCATCACCTTCGAGGGAGAAAACTCATTCATTAAGAGGACAACAGGAATTCAGTCCCAGCATGTGGCAGGTGAGGTGTACAGAGAGGGGCACTCCACGACAGGGAGGTATGGAGCAGAGGGAGAGCTCTCTGACAATGGGGGAGGGCTGTGTGAGAGAGAGAGGTCTGGATGTGTGAGGGACAGAGAGAGAGAGAGGGAGGGAGAGAGAGAGGGAGAGATCTAGGGGAGAGAGAGTGTGTGAGAGAGAGAGAGAGAGAGAGAGAGAGAGAGAGAGAGAGAGAGAGAGAGAGAGAGAGAGAGAGAGAGAGAGAGAGAGAGGTCTGGATGTGTGAGGGACAGAGAGAGAGAGAGAGAGAGAGAGAGAGAGAGAGAGAGATCTAGGGGAGAGTAGGGAGTATGTGTGTGAGAGAGAGAGGTCTGGATGTGTGTGTGAGAGATGGTTTGTGAGAGAGAGAGGAGGTCTGTATGTGTGTGTGTGTGCGAGAGAGAGAGAGATAGGAGGGGGGTGGTGGTGTGTGGGAGAGGAGGAGGGAGGAGAGAGAGGGAGAGAGAGAGAGAGAGAGAGAGAGAGAGGTCCATGAGAGAGAGATTGTGTGTGTGCGTGTGAAAGATTGCTGGAGGGAGAGGAGTTCAGTGAGAGGAAGTGTGGGTTGAGGTGGTCTCAGCGAGGGAGCGTTGGCATGGTGTGGGGGTGAGAGTGTGCGTGTGTGAGAGGGTGGGGGTGGGTGGGGGGGGCTGGAGGAGTGGGACTCGTGTGGATAACAATGGCGGGTCAGTGTGGACAGGGGCGTTGGCTGGGACCGAGCACCTCGCCATCTCAGGCTACCCGTGACTGACTCCGAGATGGCACAGCGCACTCCTCGTGTATTGTGCTCCTCCAGGAATCCTCCCCACTCCCTGTCCCCTCTACCAAGACCCCCAGAGAGGCAGCTTCACCCCCTCCCCTCGCTCACAGAGATCAGGCCCCCTGGAGTCATGACTAGACGAGGTGATATGCTAACCCTTTACGAGGTCATGTTCATTATTGGGGCAGAATTAGGCCATTCGGCCCATCGAGTCTACTCCACCATTCAGTCATGGCTGATCTATCTCTCCTCCTTAACCCCATTCTCCTGCCTTCACCCTCTAACCCCTGACATCCGTGCTAATCGAGAATCCCTCCGTCTCCACCTTAAAGACACCCACTGACTAGGCCCACAGCAAGGCATTGCACAGATTCACCACCCCCCCAGGAAAGAAATCCCTCATCTCCATTCTAAAGACACGTTCTTTTATTCTGAGGCTGTGCCCTCTTGTCCTAGACTGTCCCAGTAGGACAAAGGGGGAAATATATCATTAATGGCAAGGCCGTTAGCAGAATTGTTGCACAGAGGGGATCTTGGGATGCAGGACGATATCTGCCTGAAAGTGGCCACACTGGCAGATGGAGTAGTGAAGGAGGCACATGGAGTGCAGACCATCACGAGTCGGGGCATTGAGAATAAGAGCAAGAATCAAGGGATTAAAAGTACCATTAGCAAATTTGCAGATGATACAAAGCTGGGTGGTAATGTGAACTGTGAGGAAGATGCTATGAGGTTGCAGGGTGACTTGGACAGGTTGTGTGAGTGGGCGGATGCATGGCAGATGCAGTTTAATGTGGATAAGTGTGAGGTTATCCACTTTGGTGGTAAGAATAGGAAGGCAGAGTATTATCCGAATGGTGTCAACTTAGGAACAGGGGACGTACAACGAGATCTGGGTGCCCTAGTGCATCAGTCACTGAAAGGAAGCATGCAGGTACAGCAGGCAGTGAAGAAAGCCAATGGAATGTTGGCCTTCATAACAAGAGGAGTTGAGTACAGGAGCAAAGAGGTCCTTCTGCGGTTGTACAGGGCCCTAGTGAGACCGCACCTGGAGTACTGTGTGCAGTTTTGGTCTCCAAATTTGAGGAAGGATATTCTTGCTATTGAGGGCGTGCAGCGTAGGTTTACTTGGATAATTCCCGGAATGGCGGGACTGTCATATGTTGAAAGACTGGAGCGACTAGGCTTGTATACACTGGAATTTAGATGGGTGAGAGGGGATCTTATCGAAACGTATAAGATTATTAAGGGGTTGGACATGTTAGAGGCAGGAAACATGTTCCCAATATTGGGGGAGTCCAGAACAAAGGGCAACAGTTTAAGAATAAGGGGTAGACCATTTAGAACTGAGATGAGGAAAGACTTTTTCAGTCAGAGAGTTGTGAATCTGTGGAATTCTCTGCCTCAGACGGCAGTGGAGGCCAATTCTCTGAATGCATTCAAGAGAGAGCTAGATAGAGCTCTTAAGGATAGCGGAGTCAGGGGGTATGGGGAGAAGGCAGGAACGGGGTACTGATTGAGAATGATCAGCCATGATCACATTGAATGGCGGTGCTGGCTCCAAGGGCCGAATGGCCTCCTCCTGCACCTATTGTCTATAATTAGGGAGTCATGATGCAGCTTTATAGGATGTTGGTCAGGCCGCATTTGGAGCATTGTGTGCAGTTCTGGTTGCCCCCATTACATGAAGGATGTGAAGGCTTTGGAGAGGGTGCAGAGGTGATTGACCACAATGCTGCCTGGATTAGAGGGTATTAGCTATAAGGAAAGGCTAGGCCAACTTGGATTGGTTTCTTTGGAGCGTCAGAGGCTGAGGGGAGACCTGATAAAATGATGAGAGGCATAGACAGGATAAACAGTCTGAGCCGTCTTCTCAGGATGGGAATATCATATATCATATCATCATATCATCATATCATATCATATATATACAGCCGGAAACAGGCCTTTTCGGCCCTCCAAGTCCGTGCCGCCCAGTGATCCCCGTACATTAACACTATCCTACACCCACTAGGGACAATTTTTACATTTACCCAGCCAATTAACCTACATACCTGTACGTCAAATTCTTACGGGCAAAGTTTAAAAAGAGACTTGTGGGGCAAGATTTTTGTACACAGAGGGGGGTGGGTGACTGGAATGTGCTGCCAGGGGTGGTGGTGGAGGCAGAAATGAGTGGCTTTGGGAGGTTTCTAGATTAAACACACGGATGAACGGGGAATGGAGGGCTGGGGATCACGTTCACCACATCGGAGTTGGTTTTTGGCATCATGTTCAGCACAGACATTGTGGGCCGAAGGGCCTGTTCCTGTGCTGTACTGTTCTCTGTTCTGTGCCTCTGCTCAACACTACTTTCCATTTTATTTCAGAAATCCTTTGAAGAGCTGGGGATGTGAAGCCCCCCCTCCCCCCCCCCCCCAACCCCCCTAACGTCCCACAGTCAGCAACCCCCCCTCCCCTCCACCAGACCCTGCCCCTCCCAAGCTACCAAGCACGGCTTTCTACTCAGTGTCGGACGTGGAGACGCTGGCAGGAACCGGCTCCAGGAGCGGTCAGGCTGGGGCGCCTGTCCCCCCGGACCCTCCGAGCCTCGTCTCCTTTTACTTTGTTACCTTGTTTATTTTTTAATGTTTTAAAGATGTTTACGGACATGTAACTTCCACAAGAGGCGACGGCGGGCGGGGCTCTTGAGTGGAGCCTGGCGGAGTGTGGAGTGCCGTGATGAAGAGGCGGCCGTGGCCAGTGGCCAGTGGCTGTGCCGGCCTGTACTGGGCAGAGTGAGCCACTCTCTGCTGTCTTACTGTGCACCTTATGAACTGACACTCTAATGCAACACCACATGCTCTCGCAACCAGTGGAGCAGCAGCAGGGTGACTGTTCTTGTATCACTGGTGATCACGTTCTTATTTAACTTGAAATTATAATAAAACTACTGGGTACAATGTATGTGAATAATGTAAATAAACCTGTCAGTGTTATACCAGCAGGCCTGTCACTCCTTGATCTGCTCTCAGTCCTCGCCCTGATGCAGTTCCATCCCATCCTCACCCCACCCCCCACCCACCCCAACCCCCACCCACCCTACCCCCCCCACCCCCCAACCCCCAACCACCCCCCCCCCATCCCTGCTCTGCTTCCAAACCACCGCCGTGTTTGTTCAAAGTCACCCGGCAGGCACAGTGGCGCAGCGGGTGGAGCCGGTGCCTCACAGCGCCAGAGGCCTGGGTTCTATCCTCACCTCAGGTGCTCTCTCGTGTGGAGTTTGCATGTTTTCCCCGTGACCGCGTGGGTTTTCTCCAGGTGCTCCGGTTTCCTCCCACATCCCAAAGACGCGCGGGTCTGTGGGTTAATTAACCCTCTGTAAATTGCCCCTGGTGTGCAGGGAGTGGGTGAGGAAGTGGGACAACATGGAACTAGTGTGAACGGGTGTGGACTCAGGGTCTGCTTCCATGCTGTGCCCTTCAATCAATTCAATCAATCAAGCACGTCCCCCAACAAGGGCTGTCCATTGACTGCCCCACATTGCTCACCATTCATGCCTGGGCTTTAGATGGTGAGGCAAGGCAGAGGTTCAGGGACAATGAGAATCTTGCAGCAGCTTCACAGGCACTCAGACAGCCCACAAAACATAAATTATACATAAATTACTCACCTAAACTACACATAAATTCTGTCATTTAGTCTGAAGAAGCAGATCACACTGGATAGGATCTCCACCCAAAATGTCACCCATTCCTTCTCTCCCAAGATGCTGCCTGACTCGCTGAGTTACTCCAGCATTTTGTGTCCACCTTCGATTTAAACCAGCATCTGCAGGTTTTTCCTACACTGGACAGATGGTGTTTCGGGTCGGGACCCTACTTCAGACTTCATCCCAACCCAACCTTACCTGAAACGTCACCTGCCCATGTTCGCCAGAGATGCTGCCTGACCCGCTGGGCTTTGGGACCACCCCCAATAATAGGCCCACTTCCACATCCTGATTGCACTGATGCATTCCCACCATCAGTCTGTATTTCTATAACAATGGGATTAAAACCTAAACAAAATGGAGATCAAGTGCAGGTGGAAGAATTTGCATTCCTTCACCATCTCAGAGCTAAGAGAGCTGAGGTAAGTTATTGATGCTAGTGCTGTTGCCACTGTGCCCTTGTTGAGAGTGAGTGTGTAAAGTAGGTGGGGAGAGGTCAAGGAGCGGGTCATGTATGGAGCTGCACCCATCCAGCCAGGTGAAGAGTCTCCATCGCACTCCCGACCCTGCCCGGGGCCAGCGGGAAGGCTCCAGTCAATGTTCTTGACGATGCAGAACTCATTCATGTTGTGGCCATGTAGTAGACTTAACAAAGAGAATGCTGCAGAATGGAATAAGAAAAGGAACTGCAGATGCTGGTTTATGCCAAAGTTAGACACAAAATACTGGAGTAACTCAGCGGGTCAGGCAGTATCTCTGGAGAACATGGATAGGTGACGTTTCACAGAGTGCTGGAGTAACTCAGCGGGTCAGGCAGTATCTCTGGAGAACATGGATAGGTGACGTTTCACAGAGTGCTGGAGTAACTCAGCGGGTCAGGCAACATCTCTGGAGGACATGGATTGGTGACGTTTCAGGTCGGGATCTTTCTGAAACGTCACCTATCCATGTTGTCCAGAGATGCTGCCTGACCCGTTGCGTAACTCCAGCATTTTGTGTCTATCTTTTCAATGCTAGTGAATGTTTGGAGATGATGGTTGGATTCTTAGAACATGGAAACAGTACAGGAACAGGCCCCATGACCCACAATGTCCACACCAATCAAGATGCCAAGTGAAACTAATCGCCTCTGCCTGCACATGATCCATATCTCTCCAAACCCTGTCACTATTGTATCTGCCCCCACCACCATCCCTGTCAGCGTATTCCAGGTACCCACCACTCATGCATGAAAAAACTTGCCCCGCACATCTGCTTTAAACTTTGACCCTCTCACCTCAAAACTGTGCCCTTTAATCTTTGCCATTTCCACCTTCGGTAAAAGAGTCTGACTACTCCATCTAGGCCTCCATTCGTTTAGTTTAGAGATACAGCGTGGAAACAGGCCCTTCAGCCCACCAGGGTCCGCGCCGACCAGCGATCCCCGCACATTAACACCATCCTACACCCACTAGGGACAATTTTTTTTGACATTTACCAAGTCAATAAATCTACAAACCCGTACGTCTTTGGAGTGTGGGAGGAAACCGAAGATCTCGGAGAAAACCCAAGCAAGTCACGGGGAGAACGTACAAACTCCGTACAGACATCACCTGTAGTCGGGATGGAACCCGGGTCTCTGGCGCTGTATTCGCTGTAAGGCAGCAACTCTACCGCTGCTCCACATATACCTCTCTCCTGTTTCCCCTCATCTTCTGACTTTCGAGCAAAAGCAATCTCTCCAACCTCTCCTTACAGTTAATATTCTCTAATCCAGGCAGAATTCTGGTAAGCCTTCCGCACCCTCGCCAAAGCCTCCACAATATCTGGCAACGGGGGTGACAATCCAATCTCTCCTTATAGCTAACACCCTCTAATCCAGGTAGCTTTCTTGTAATGTGATGGGTGGCTCTACAGAAGGTCGTGGGTGCCTGGAATGTGCTGCCAAGAGTGGTGGACACAGATGCAAAAGTGGTGATTAAGAGGCTTTTAGACAGGCACATAGATATGCAGGGAATGGAGGGATATGGATCATAAGCAGGCTGACAGCAATGTTTTGACTAGGCATCATGCCTGGCATAGACATCGTGTGTTGAAGGGCCTGTCCCTGGGATGCACTGTTCTATCTTCTATATGGATTAACGTTGTAGGAGATGATAAATTTGCAGATTTGCACGTGTACTGATTGTGGATGATCAGCCATGATCACAGTGAATGGCGGTGCTGGCTCGAAGGGCCGAATGGCCTACTCCTGCAGGATCTATTGTCTATTGACATAAAAAGTGATATTTTTGGTGATAGCGAGAATAATCTCACTTTGCAGAATTATATTTATCAGCTGGTAAATTGGACGGAGAAATGGCAGATACGATGTGGTGCGTTTTAGGTTTGATCAGTGTAGGGTGTACATCATGAATGGTGGGGCCATCGGGATTATTGGGGAACAGAGGCATCTTGGTGTAAAGGTCCATTGATTCCTGAAGGTGGCAGTACAGCTGGATGAGGTGGTGAAGAGGGCACACGATGGCGGTCTTCATTAGCTGGGGCAAAGAACATAAGAGCTCGGAGATCGTGGCACAACTTTGGTTCGGTCCCAGCTGGAGTATTGTGGTTGCCCGGAAGGATGTGATTGCACTGGAGGGGGTGCAGAGGAGATTCAACAGGATGGTCCCTGGGGTGGAAGGGTTCAGTTGTGAGGAGGGACGGGACTGGCCTGTTTTCTCTGGAGTGGAAGAAAACCTGATTGAGGTTTTCAAAATGAAGAGAGAAGTTGGATGGGGCAGAGAAACTTTTTCCCAAAACAGAAACATCTAAAACCAGACAGCATTGAAGATCTGAGGATTTTCATTCGGAATCTGGAACACACACTGCCCAAGGGGGCAATGGAGCAAGGCACTCTCATAGCATTTATAAAGTATCCAGACGGATATTGTAATGAAGACACGGGAACTGAAGAGGCTAGTTTGCAAAAAGAGGGCACAAAGTACTGGAGTAACTCAATGGGTCAGGCAGCATCTCTGGAGGGTATGGATAAGGGCCGGTTCAAAGTTTGCAGATGACACCAAAGTGGGTGGTATTGTCGATAGTGAAGACGATTGTCAAAAATTGTAGGGGGGGATCTTGATCGGTTGGGAAGGTGGGCTGTGGATGGTTGATAGCATTTTGGGAATTCTAACCAGGGCAAGACCCACACAGTGAATGGCAGGGCCCATGGGAGTATTGTAGAGCAAAGGGATCAGGGGGTGCAGGTACGTATTTCCTTGCCACAGGTAGATAGGTTGGTTAAGAAGGCTTTTGGCACATTGGCCTTCATCAGTCAAGAGCATTGAGTACAGAGGTCGGGGGGGTCATGTTACATATAAGATTATTAAGGGGTTGGACACGTTAGAAGCAGAAAACATGTTCCCAATGTTGGGGGAGTCCAGAACCAGGGGCCACAGTTTAAGAATAAGGGGTAGGCCATTTAGAACGGAGATGAGGAAAAACTTTTTCAGTCAGAGAGTTGTAAATCTGTGGAATTCTCTGCCTCAGAAGGCAGTGGAGGTCAATTCTCTGAATGCATTCGAGAGAGAGCTAGATAGAGCTCTTAAGGATAGCAGAGTCAGGGGGTATGGGGAGAAGGCAGGAATGGGGTACTGATTGAGAATGACCAGCCATGATCACATTGAATGGTGGTGCTGGCTTGAAGGGCCGAATGGCCTACTCCTGCACCTATTGTCTATTGTCTAATTGTACAAGACGTTGGAGAGGCCACATTTAGAGTTTTGTGTTCAGTTTCGGTCAACCTGTGATAGGAAAGATGTGAAGATGGAAAGGGTGCAGAGAAGGTTTATGAGGATGTTGCCAGGACTCGAGGGCCAGAGCTTTAGGGAGAGGTTGAGTAGGTTAGAACTGTATCCCTTAGAGTGCAAGGGGATGAGGCGTGATCTTATAGAGGTTTATAAGATCATGAGATGAATAGACGGGGTAAATGCACAGTCTTTTACCAAGAGTAGGGGAATCAAGAACAGTAGGACGTAGGTTTAAACTGAGGAGGGAAAGATTTAATAGGAACCTGAGGGGCAACTCAACTTTTTCACACAAAGGGGAATAGGTACATGGAACGAGCTACCAGTGGAGGTAGTTGTGGCAAGTATTATGGCAATGTTTTAAAAACATTTGGACATGTACAGGGATAGGATAGGTTTAGAGGTATATGAGGCATACACTGGCTGGAGGTACTAGTGTAGATGGGGCATGTTGGCTTTGCGTGGCAAGTTGAACTGAAGGGTCTGTTTCCTTGCTGCATAACTCTAGGGGACCTTCTTCAGACTTTAACGACTGAGGCTTGGAAGGTAATGGCCCAATGGGTGGCAAATGGGATTAATGTAGGTGGGTATTCGAAGGGCAGCATCCTATGGTGGGCCGAAGGGCCTGTTTCCGTGCTATGTGAATCCTATCTCTCCGGCTGTGACCATTTTCAGTGATTATTCACAAAATGCTGGAGTAACTCAGCAGGTCAGGCAGCATCTCAGGAGAGAAGGAATGGGTGACGTTTCGGGTCGAGACCCTTCTTCAGACTGATGTCAGGGGGGGTGGGACAAAGGAAGGATATAGGTGGAGACAGGAAGATAGAGGGAGATCTGGGAAGGAGGAGGGGAAGGGAGGGACAGAGGAACTATCTAATGTTGGAGAAGTCGATGTTCATACCGCTGGGCTGCAAACTGCCCAGGCGAAATATGAGGTGCTGTTCCTCCAATTTCCGGTGGGCCTCACTATGGCACTGGAGGAGGCCCATGACAGAAAGGTCAGACTGGGAATGGGAGGGGGAGTTGAAGTGCTCAGCCACCGGGAGATCAGTTTGGCCAACGTGGACCGAGCGCAGGGATTAAGTAATTAAGTCTGCAGGGCGATGCTGACATACAATAATGCAGCAGCCCACCAGAGGGCAGCAGCAGCTTGTGGGAGATTCACAACACATTGTTCAGGAGTCCACAGGAAATCTGAAGCAAAACTGGCTGTGGACTTCAATGTAGTTAAACTTGTCTAACCTCATCTACTGCGTTCGGTGTTCCCGGTTTAGCCTCCTGTACGTCGGCGAGACCAAGCGTACACTTGACGCCGTTTTGCTGAACACTTGCTCTTGGTTCTTGCAAGGCCGACTGGATCACCAGCTTGCTAACCATTTAGCTCCTCTTCCCATTCCCACACTGACCTTCCTGTCCTGGGCCTCCTCCATTGCCAGAGAGAGGCCACACGCAAGGTGGAAGAGGAGCAGCACCTCATATTCCGCTTGTGTGGCCCACAACCCAATGGTAATGGTATGAAATGTGTGAGAAAGAACTGCAGATGCTGGTTTAAATCGAAGATATCTTCAGTAATGGTATGAACATTGAATTCTCCAATTTTAGATAACAAGCAATCCCCCCTCCCCTTCTCCCCCCTCCCCCCCCTTCATCTCTCCCCCTCTCTCCCCTGTGTCCCAAACCTCAAACCTATTTCTCCCCTCCACTACCACCAACATGTCTTCCTCTCCTCTCGCTTCACAATTTGCAACTCGTCAATCCTTTCGTCCCATTCCTTCTGTCTATTCATCACTGGCCTATGTCCTATCCTCTGTCTATCACCACCCCTCCCCCCACCACCCCCTCACCTGTATCCACCTATTACTTGCCAGGATTTGTCCTGACCCTCCTCTCTTCCAGCTTTCTTCCCCCTCACCCACCATCCCCATCACCGCTATCAGACAGAAGAAGAGTCCCGACCCAAAACGTCACCTACTCATACTCTCCAGAGATGGTGCCTGACCCGCTGAGTTACTCCGGCATTTTGTACCTTTTGTTAATAAACCAGCTGAGAACCTGTCATCTAACAAACAGGTAACTAACAAACTTTCAACAGTGTTTGTGATTGATAAATTATAAGGTGCAAAGATATTAACACACAATTATTTTTATTTCCCCATGAGTTATTGGCTGGTTTCCTTTTGACTCCTGGATTAGAATAAAGAATGTATTTTTCTAGGCTCTAGAACAACACAGGAAAGGAGAAAAATGCTACCCAAGAGCAAACTCATTCAAAAATGAATTCAGACTGAAGATAAGGAGGCATTGGGGCTGGCCGCTACAGGTTTGGCTGTTCAGTTGAGTTTGTTGTCACGTGCACCGAGGTACAGTGAAAAGCTTTTGTTGCGTGCTAACCAGTCAGCGGAAAGACTGTACATGATTACAATCGAGCTATTCGCAGTGTACAGACGCATGATAAGGGAATAACATTTAGTGCAAGGTAAAGCAAGGTAAAGAGCTCTTAAAGACCACACCTGCAGTACTGTGTGCAGTCTTGGTCTCCAAATTTGAGGAAGGATATTCTTACTATTGAGGGCGCGCAGCGTAGGTTCACTAGGTTAATTCCCGGAATGGCGGGATTGTCGTATGTTGAAAGACTGGAGCGGCTAGGCTTGTATACGCTGGAATTTAGGATGAGAGGAGATCTTATCGAAACGTATAAGATTATTAAGGGATTGGACACGTTAGAGGCACGAAACATGTTCCCAATGTTGGGGGAGTCCAGAACCAGGGTCCACAGTTTAAGAATAAGGGGTAGGCCATTTAGAATGGAGATGAGGAAAAACCTTTTTCAGTCAGAGAGTTGTAAATCTGTGGAATTCTCTGCCTCAGAAGGCAGTGGAGGCCAATTCTCTGGATGCCTTCAAGAGAGAGCTAGATAGAGCTCTTAAAGATAGCGGAGTCAGGGGGTATGGGGAGAAGGCAGGAACGGGGTACTGATTGAGAATGATCAGCCATGATCACATTGAATGGTGGTGCTGGCTCGAAGGGCCAAATGGCCTCCTCCTGCACCTATTGTCTATTGTGTATTGTGTATTGAAAGCTGAGGGCCGACAAACCTGTCTTTATCGACGGGATTGTGGTGGAGAGAGAATCAACAGGTTGAAGTTCCTGGATATGCATATCTCTGATGATCTGTCCTAGACCCAGCAGATTGATGCAGTTATAAAGATAGCCCATCAACGCCTCTACCTAGTTAGACGTTTGAGAAGATCTGCTATATCGCTGAATACTCTATCCAACCTCTACTGGCGTGCGGCAGAGACATATTGACTGGTTGCATCATTCGCCTGGTTTGGATCTACAGCAAGTACTGCTTCAAAATGGCAGCCAGTGTCACCAAGGACTCACACCACCCTGGCCAAGCCCTCGTTCCCCTCCTTCCATCGTGAACAAGGTGCAGGGGTCTGAAAGCCATGATCACCAGGTTCAAGAACAGCTTCTTCCCAGCAACCATCAGGCTCTTTAACCATCACGTGTGGCACGGTGGTGCAGCGGTAGAGTTGCCACCTTACAGCGCCAGAGACCCGGGTTTGATCTTGTCTACGGGTGCTGTCTATGTGGAGTTTGTACCTTCTCCCCCGCGACCTGGGTGGGTTTTCTCTGAGATCTTTGGTTTCCTCTCCCACTCCAAAGATGTCCAGGTTTGTAGGTTAATTGGCTTGGTATAAATGTAAATTGCCCCTCGGATGGTGTTAATGTGCGGGGATCGCTGGTCGGTGTGGACTCGGTGGGCCGAAGGGCCTGTTTCTGCGCTGTATCTCTAACCTAAACTAAACCATGCATAGCACTAACCACAACCTTCACTCAGCAAGGATCGACCATGGACTTTGTTTTGGTTACGTTGCGTGCATTGGTTTTGCACCTTTACGGTCTGGTTACCTGGTATTACTGATTATTAATGTTGTATAATTGATTATTGTACATCTGTGTATTATTGCATTAATGTCTGTAAAAGCTGCAGCAAGTCAGAATCTCATTGTTCCATTCCCAGCACAGAGGGCAGTTAAACACGCATGACTTGCACTGATATCTCCATGTAACCTGTCCAGTTCCATGTGCAGAATATGGTGAAACTCTGTTGAACTTACCATCTGCTGCAGCTGAAGTTTCTGTGCAAACTAAACCCACGACATGTTGCTATGGTTATTCCTGTCAAAAGAATTCATTTTTATTATTCTGCAAAGTTATTACACATTCACTGAAATCTCTAACACATAGAAATACAGATGACGATAACAGATTTGTGCCCAATTAACTGGTTTCAGAGAGCAGAGGGCAACACGGTGGTGCAGCGGGTAGAGCTGCTACCTCACGGCGCCAGAGGCCCAGGTTTGATCCTGACCTCAAGTGCTGTCTGTGTGGAGCTTGCACGTTCTCTCTGTGAATGCATTGCTTCCTCCGGGTGCTCCAATTTCCTCCTACATCCCAGACACTAGTGGGTTTGTAGGTTAATTAACCGGTGTAAAGTTCCCCTTGTGAGCAGGGAGTGGATATGAAAGTGGGATTACTTACAACTATGATCAATGGTCGTATGGACTCGATGGGCCAAAGGGCCTGTTTCCAAGCTCGATCATTCAAACAACTTCAATCATAAAAGAGATAGCCCTGGCAGGTAAGATAAGGAGAATTCTAAAGAATTTTAGATTTAAATTAAGAGTAAAACGGTAGCTAGTGGGATAACATAGAACTAGTGTGAACAGGTGGGCGGCACGGTGGCGCAGCGGTAGAGTTGCTGCTTTACAGCGAATGCAGCGCCGGAGACTCAGGTTCAATCCTGACTACGGGTGCTGCACTGTAAGGAGTTTGTACGTTCTCCCCGTGACCTGCGTGGGTTTACTCCGAGATCTTCGGTTTCCTCCCACACTCCAAAGACGTACAGGTATGTAGGTTAATTGGCTGGGTAAAATGTAAAAATTGTCCCTAGTAGGTGTAGGATAGTGTTAATGTACGGGGATCGCTGGGCGGCACGGACTTGGAGGGCCGAAAAGGCCTGTTTCCGGCTGTATGTATATGATATGATATGATGATATGATAGGTGATCGATAGTTGGTGTTGACTCGATGGGTCGAAGGGCCTGTTTCCGCGCTGTATCTTTCAATGAATCAAACTAAGGGTGACTCAATCGGCAGGGTCCAGTCAGATTTTAGAATTACTTGATGCAGCCACTGATTGGCATTTAACACATTTCATACCGTTGAAACCGTCAATTGTTTGTTGACGAATTAAGGTGGGGATTTCTGGGACTAATTTTGAAGTCACGCTGACGTTCCTCATGAGTACATGTGGCTGATGCACAGAGTTTGTCCGCAGTCCATGGTGTCTCTGGGACGGTGGAAGATCACAGCCTCAGCTGCCGATCCGGGACTGCCGAGCCTCGCTGTGAAGGCCCCTGAGGCTGATGCACCGTCTTCACCTCCAAGGTTTCTGCTCCCCCAGAGCTGGGGCGTGGACCCGGGGATGTAGGAGTGGAGCCCAACACACTGGACACACGAGAGACTGAAGATGCTGTCATCTGGAGCCAAACGCAAAGTGCCGGGGGAACCCAATGGGTCTGCAGAGGGAATGGTGTGGTTGATGTTTCAGGCCGAGACCCTTGCATCAGGACTGCGCTTGTAGAGGGGAGACGTCCAGTGTGAAGGGCTGAGGAGGAGGGGTGAGATGGTGGGGAGATGACAGGTGGAACCTGTGGAGGTGGGAGATGGTGGATGAATGGGGCAGGTGGAGGGAGGGGAAGGACTTAGGCCAGAAGGTGATAAGTAGAAGCAGGTGAAGGAGGTGAATACGGGCAGCTGGAACCAGAGGGAAGTCAGGCTAACCGGCCTGTAGTTTCCCCTCTTTTGCCCCGCTTCCTTCTTGAACAATGGAGTAACATTTGCAATTTTCCAGTCCCCTGGGACCACTCCCGACTCTAGTGATGTATGAAAGATCACAACTGATGCCTCCACAATGTCTAAAGCCACCTCTTTCACAACCCTGCGATCCACCTTCAGATCTTTCAGCTTCCCAACCACATTCTCCTTAGCAATAGCAACTCCACCAACTTCTGCCCCGTCTCTTGAATTTCAGGCACGTTGCAGGCATCTACCTGTATGAAGACTGACATAACCAAACCTATTCAATTCATCTGCCGGTTATTTATACCCCATTACTACTTCACCAGCATCAATTTCCAGCAGTATTATCCCCACTCTAACCTCTCTTTTATTCTTTATACATCTGAAGAAACTTTTGCCATCCATTTTTATATTATTGGCCAGTTTACCATATTTCATATTTTCTCCCCTTGTTGCCTTTTTAATTACCATCTGTTGGTTTCTAAAAGCATCCCAATCCTCTGGCTTCCCTCTAACCTTTGCAATATATATGCCTTCTCTTTGACTTTGATGCTGTCTTTGATTTCCTTCGTCAGACTCGGTCGCCTCATTCTCCCCTTAGAATCTTTCTTCATCTTTGGGATGAAAAGATCCTGCAAATTTCCTAAGTACTCCCAGAAACTCCTGTCACCCTTGCTAGGGTCCCTTTCCAGTCAACCTTAGCCAGCTTCCCCCTCATGCCTCTGTAGTTACCTTTGCTCAACAGTAATGCTGTCAAATCTGATTTCATCTTCTCCCTCTCAAACTGCAGAATTTTATCATATTATGGTCACTATCTCCTAGGGGTTCCTTGACCTTAAGTTCCCTAATCAAATCCTACACTAATCTTACACAACACTAAATCCAGAATTGCCTTTTCCCCTAGTAGGCTTGACTACAAGCTGCTCTGAGAAGCCATCTCATAGGCACTCTCCAAATTCCTTCTCTTGGCATCCAGTGCCAACCTGATTTTCCCAGTTTACCTGCATATTGAAATTCCCCATGACCCACCCTAACATTGCCACATTGAGAATGTGGGAAGAATAAACAATGGGATTAATGTGGGATCAGTGCGGTTAATTTACAGTGGGATGGGTGTAAATGGCTGTTGGTGGTTGGCGGTTGGCATCGGTGTGATGGGCTGAAGGGCCTGTTTCTGAGCATATTGGGATGAAGAGGTGGTGCAGCTGGTGGAACCACTGGGTTAAAGCACCAGTGATCCTGACCTTGGGTGCTGTCTGTGTGGAGTTTGCACATTCTCCCTGTCACCGCGTGGGGTATCTCTGGATGCTCCAGTTTCCTCACATCCCGAAGAAGTAGATTAATTGGCCTCAGTAAATTTCCCCCCAGTGCGCAGGCAGTGGATGAGAAAGTGGAATAACATGGAGCCAGTGTGAAATAGTGGGTTTGGCGATGGTTTGCATGGACTAGCTGGGCCGAAGGGCCTGTTTCCATGCTGCATCTCTAAACTAAACTAAGAATTAAACTGTCTCCGTTTGCTTTGGATCTTGCTGATGATCAGGCCCCAGCCAGGCTTCACTTACACCAGTGCGCACAGTGTTGGTGTTGGGTGTGAGCACGGAACATCTCAGACATGTTGGTGTCAGGGGTAAGCACTTGCAGATCAGTTACAACATGGTTAGATTCAGAGCAAGGCTCCTTTTACTCCACATCTAAAAGTCGCCTCAGACACAGCCTCAGAAGAGCCACCCCCCACTGCTCTGGGCTCTGGTTTTCCATTACTCACCACTTGCTGCGGCCTCTTCCAGTTTAAGATTGTAACCCTCCTCATTGTGGACGCTGCATTCACTGGGTGGACCTGCAGCAGCCTTCATTTTACTTTAGTACAGTTTACAGATGTAGTATTGAATCAGACCATTCGACCCACAAAGTCCAGGCCGACCATCTAGTTCAATGTTATCCCACTTTCGCGTCCACTGCCTGTACAATAGGGGCAATTTACAGAGGCCAATTAACCTACAAACCTGCACGCCTTCGGGATTTGGGAGGAAATCAGAGCACCCGGAGGAAACCCACGCGGTCTCAGATGGAACACGCAAACTGCACACAGACAGCAGCCGAGGTCAAGGATCAAACATGGATCTGGTGCTGTGAGGCAGCAGCTCTACCTGCTGCACCACCATCGCTGCTCTGTGCCCTCTTGTCTTGAGGCCAATTACCACTTTGAGATACAACCTCTCCAATGTTGTGGAACCTGGGTTAGACAATACACAATAGACAATAGGTGCAGGAGGAGGCCATTCGACCCTTCGAGCCAGCACCGCCATTCAATGTGATCGTGGCTGATCATTCTCAATCAGTACCCCGTTCCTGCCTTCTCCCCATACCCCCCGACTCCGCTATCCTTAAGAGCTCTATCCAGCTCTCTCTTGAATGCATTCAGAGAATTGGCCTCCACTGCCTTCTGAGGCAGAGAATTCCACAGATTTACAACTCTCTGGGTCACTGGGTGGCCCTGGACAATCTGCAACTTGTATAAAGTGTGCAGAGGGGAGAGAGCGAGAACGTACATCCCACCCATCCTTGGATGGGCACAGATTCTCAAATGAAGAGGACAGTGTTCAGAATTCCAGTGATCCTAGTGAAGGAATTTCAGGATGATATTCCCAAGTGCACTATTTATTTTTCTGTATTTGGCCATTTCTGTTGATTCCTTTAAGTCGACTGTAGGAACGTGTACAAGCCACACTGCCCCTTGAGTACATCCCACCATCCCTGCTCCCTCTATGGCCCCTGTAATGCCTTTGCTCCATATCCCAGGCAGAGGGACCTGATGTTGCTTGGGAAGTGACCAACACCATAACCGCTCAGCTTGGCTTCATTCTCCAAAGTTGTCAGCAGTCACAGGAGACAGAGGAACAACCCTCAGCAACCCCGAGTCATTGCGTCTATTCACCTCTTCAAATCAACGGCAGAGGAATCAGGTCAAGGAAGAATAGTGTAAGAAAATAACTGCAGATGCTGGTACAAATCGAAGGTATTTATTTCACAAAATGCTGGAGTAACTCAGCGGGTCAGGCAGCATCTCAGGAGAGAAGGAATGGGTGACGTTTCGGGTCGAGACCCTTCTTCAGACTGATGTCAGGTGGGCGGGACAAAGGGAGGATATAGGTGGAGACAGGAAGATAGAGGGAGATCTGGGAAGGGGAGGGGAAGAGAGGGACAGAGGAACCATCTAAAGTTGGAGAAGTCAATGTTCATACCACTGGGCTGCAAGCTGCCCAAGCGAAATATGAGGTGCCGTTCCTCCAATTTCCGGTGGGCCTCACTATGGCACTGGAGGAGGCCCATGACAGAAAGGTCAGACTGGGAGTGGGAGGGGGAGTTGAAGTGCTCGGCCACCGGGAGATCAGGTTGGTTGAGGCGGACTGAGCGAAGGTGTTGAGCGAAACGATCGCCGAGCCTGCGTTTGGTATCGCTGATGTAAATAAGTTGACATCTAGAGCAGCGGATGCAATAGATGAGGTTGGAGGAGGTGCAGGTGAATGTGGCCCTTGCCTCACGAGCAGCAGAAAGGCTGTTCAATCAATGTGATTAAAAGCAACTGCAGATTCTGGTTTCGGATGGGAACCCTTCATTGAAGATTGAAAATGCCAAAAAACTGAAGAAACGGTCCCGACCTGAAACATCACCTGTCCACTTTCTCCAGAGATGCTGCCTGACCCGCTGGGTAACTCCAGCACTCTGTGAAACGTCACCTATCCATGTTCTCCAGAGATGCTGCCTGACCCGCTGGGTAACTCCAGCACTCTGTGAAACGTCACCTATCCATGTTCTCCAGAGATGCTGTCTGACCCGCTGAGTTACTCCAGCACTTTGTATCTGTACTTTGCTGTTGAACCCCTGGCTGCCAATGTAATGGAGATTGTGCACCTTATCCGGATGAGGCTACTGCCTGTGAGATAGGGTGAGTTAGATTTGAATCCTCCCAGACCGGCAGCAGAATGGTTGTTCACTGAAAAGCAATACCTCTCACTGATTGCATTGTGCCAAAGATATTTACAGGCTTCATTTGAAATGAAGGAGTGAAACGATAGCACCTCTCCCGCACATTTCTACCGGCTGTTCCTCCAAACCCCAGCTCCAGCTGTGCGTGGATATGAACAGCTGAGGTCAGATTCACACTCACACTCACACATTGGGAGCAATGCATCCCATCTCATCCCCCCAGCCTCCCTCTCTCTCTCTCTGCCTCAACTGAAAGGAAGCATGCAGGTACAGCAGGCAGTGAAGAAAGCCAATGGAATGTTGGCCTTCATAACAAGAGGAGTTGAGTACAGGAGCAAAGAGGTCCTTCTGCAGTTGTACAGGGCCCTAGTGAGACCGCACCTGGAGTACTGTGTGCAGTTTTGGTCTCCAAATTTGAGGAAGGATATTCTCGCTATTGAGGGCGTGCAGCGTAGGTTTACTAGGTTAATTCCCGGAATGGCGGGACTGTCAAATGTTGAAAGACTGGAGCGACTAGGCTTGTATACACTGGAATTTAGAAAGATGAAAGGGGATCTTATCGAAACATATAAGATTATTAAGGGGTTGGGCACGTTAGAGGCAGGAAACATGTTCCCAATGTTGGGGGAGTCCAGAATCAGGGACCACAGTTTAATAATAAGGGGTAGGCCATTTAGAACGGAGATGAGGAAAAACATTTTCAGTCAGAGAGTTGTAAATCTGTGGAATTCTCTGCCTCAGAAGGCAGTGGAGGCCAATTCTCTGAATGCATTCAAGAGAGAGCTAGATAGAGCTCTTAAGGATAGCGGAGTCAGGGGGTATGGGGAGAAGGCAGGAACGGGGTACTGATTGAGAATGATCAGCCATGATCACATTGAATGGTGGTGCTGGCTCGAAGGGCCGAATGGCCTCCTCCTGCACCTATTGTCTATTGTCTAACTCCTGTACATGTGCAGTCCACTGACCAAGAGGAATCCCAAGTCTTTGCATCTATTTACCTCTCCAAAGTCACGCATGAAGAGTCAGGTCCAGGAAGATTGTGGCTCTTGCCTCACTCACAGCGGAAATGCTGTCGAGTCATTGTAATAAAAGGGAACTGGAGAAAATGTGTCTGAAGAAGGGTCCCATGTTGAACCCACTCCCATCACTTCAGATCCATGCCAGCTCCTTCACATGTCCAGAGATTGTATGGGAGCAATCATGTTCATCTTTTAATGGGATACAGCTGGCTTCAATTACATCTTGCCTGGGGATTGGCAAAGGATCATGTCTACTGACACTGGAGAAATAAAGGTCAGTGTGACCATATTAAAAGGTCCCCCTAATGCAGTGTTTGCCATGTCTGTTGTATACTATTGTGTTGTGCACTAAAGACTGGGGCAACACAGAATCCCCTGGTAGTGGGTCGACACTTGTTGGGGCAACAGTAGATGGCCAATCTACCACCAAGCCTCAATAGGATGAAGGGGGTGGAGGTGCCGAGAGCAAACGCTCTCATACAATGGACAACTGTGTCTTCAGAGAATGGTTAAGTCAACACTCATCTGCCTCTGGAGTTGCAGTGGGACCAAGAAGATACCAGACTGCCAAAACAGAAGCTGAGAATCCAGAGTAACTCAACGGGTCAGACGGCGTCTCTGGAGAACATGGACCGGTGATGTTGCGAGTTGGGACCCGTCTTCAGACTGATTGTAGTAAGGGGGAGAAAGCTGGAAAAGAGAGGTGGGGGGCAGGACAAGGCCTGGCAAGTGATAGGTGGATACAGGTGAGAGGGAGGGGTTTGATTAGTAGACAGGTGGGGTAAGTGACAAAGACACTTTCTTCAACTTCTATGTTTATAACTTTCAGGGTGTTATATCTTTTTTAACTGATAATCAAGGGAAATTCCAAACTAGACTTTGAATTGATTCATCTTTATAAATGTGTGAAGGAGTGACTCAGAGGTTTAGATTTATTTTAGAGATACAGTGCGGAAACAGGCCCTTCGCCCCACCGAGTCCGTGCCGCCCCTCGATCCCCGCACACTAACACTATCCTACAAACACTAGGGACAATTTTTACATTTACCCAGTCAATTAACCTACATACCTGTACGTCTTTGCCTGTCTGTCTACGTGCCCAGTCAGCTGTTGTGGTCAGACGTTGGTGAGGTGGCGTTGATGGTGACAGGGTGCAGTAGGGAAGAGATATTCGAGCTTGGCACTGATTCCCCATGCCTGGGTCTGATGTTCATCCCTCCCCAGACCTCCCCTGCCTCCCCTGTCACCACCACCCCCCTGCCTCACACATTCCTCCCTCTTTATTAGGGGTGCCAACTATCTCACTCCCAAATACGGGACAAGGTGACGTCACCGCCCTGCGCCCCACGTGTCCTCACCCAGCCAGCGGCCACGTGCTCCCGCTCCACCAATGGTGGCCGCCCGGGCCGGGAGGTGGGTTGTTACGCAACCTCCGTTAGGCGAACACACTCCGTTATCCCACACTGTCCCGCGGGCGGCTGTCGGCCAGGACAGTGTAGGCTAACGGAGGGTGTTCGCCTGACGGAGGTTGCGTAGCAACCTGCCTCCCGGCCCGCAGGCCGACAGCAGCCCGTGGGTCTAATACGGGACAAGGGTGGTCCCGTACGGGACAAACCAATTTGGCCCAAACTACAGGATGTCCTGGCTAATACGGGACAGTTGGCAACCCTACTCTTTATTACCACCACATCCCCACTCAGGGCCTCGACTTGAAACACCACTCTGCCCTCACAGATGCTGATCGGTGCTGAGCTGTGTCAGCAGTCTGCCTGCCTTGTGTGCTCCAGGTTCCAGCCCCTCTTGTGTCTCTGAACCTCCTTCCTGTGCTGATTCCCATCCCCAGAGTGGTCTGTCCCTCCGGTTCCTGCCTGTCCTTCTCCTTTGTGACTTATTGCTGGAAGGTGTTTATGATTCCTGGCCTGGACCCTGACAGTCTTCCCTCTGAAACGCCACCTGTCGATTCCCTCCACAGACGCTGCCTGACCCACTGAATTAATGCAGCGCCGTGTGTTCTGCTCACGACGCCAGCACCTGCAGTGCTTGTGTCTGTGTGCACGCTGGGCTGCTTGCTGCTGTGCTTACCTTGCAGGTCTGAGCCTTGGTGATCAGCATGTCCGCCACACTGCCCACTGTCTGTGCCGATGTCTGCAGGGACACCAAACCATGGTTAGCTTCAGTAACAGCGACGGGTCTAGCATTGCCTGAGTCAGGCTGTACGTATGCAAACGCAAGCTGAACGCCCCCCCCCCACTTTCCCATCGCCCTCCGCTCTGGGGGTGACCGAAGGCAGCCAATTAATCTCCAAACTGGCTCAATTTTGGGATGTGGGAGGAAACCGGAGCACCCGAGAGAAAGAGAGCTAGCGTGCGAACTCCACACAGACAGCACCAGCGTTCAGGGTTGAGCAGTGAGGCAGCAGCACAACCCGCTGAAGCACCACGCCAGCCACATCACTAAAATAGGCCACCTGGCCATTTGTAACAACGGGCAATGTGTGAATCGGTTGTCCAGTTCCCAAGGGGCCTCCCCTGTATTGTGTAAGAAAGAACTGCAGATGCTGGTTTATACCGAAGATAGGCACAAAGTGCTGGAGTAATGCAGCGGGACAGGCAGCATCTCTGGAGAGAAGGAATGGGTGACGTTTCGGGTCGAGACCCTTCTTCAGATACGTTTCGGGTCGAGACCCTTCTTTAGACTGTCTGAAGAAGGGTCTTGACCCGAAACGTCACCCTTTCCTTCTCTCCAGAGATGCTGCCTGCCCCGTTGAGTTACTCCAGCATTTTGTGCCTATCTTCGGTTTAAACCAGCATCTGCAGTTCCTTCCTGCACATTACGAGAGAGTAAAGCTACTTACTGTGTGTTGCAGAGGAGGCTGGTGACCACTACACAGAGAGCAGATCACAGAGGACAATAGGGCTGCCTTTATGATGTAAAGAACTTCAATCACACAGCCTCACTTGGCACAAGGATAAAATAAAATTAATTTTATTTCATCTGAGTTGAAGTGTTTTTTTCATGTTCTCCACTTTTCGCAGATATGTCCAATTGTACTTTGTGATTAATCTTCCATTTCCCCATCAGACCCATGACAATTTGGGCTTGTAGTGCTCATCTAACTCAATCTTAGTCATAAGTCATGGAGTCATGGAGTCACACAACACAGATACAGACCCTTTGACCCAATTTGCCTGTATTGACCAAGTTTTGCGATTGTTTTGAACTCCGGTCGCTCTGCGGCCTAACATCATGGAGCTGGAGGCCTTGCCTGGGACTGACTTTGAGCCCAGCGGGGCGTGGACTTGCCATCTGAGCCTGCGAAGGCAGTGGAGGCCGATTCACTGGATTTATTTATGAGAGTTAGATAGAGCTCTAGGGGCTTGTGGGATCAAGGGATATGGGGAGAAGGCAGGCACGGGTTACTGATTGTGGATGACCAGCCATGATCACAATGAATGGCGGTGCTAGCTGGAAGGGCCAAATGGCCTCCTCCTGCACCTATTTTCTATGTTAAAAGTCCCAACCACAAACGTCACCTATCCATGTTCGGCAGAGATGCTGCCTGACCCACTGAGTAACTCCAGCACTGTGTGTCATTTTTCTTCTATTATTTGTGCTTTCTTTGAACTGTTTTGCTTTGCTGATTATGCAAAATGAGTGTAGATGGTGACAAAAGGCTGTCTGTCTGATTGGCGATTCAGCTGTGGTGCCAACAGGCGGGGATAGATGAGCCTGCTTTGGGACTGCCGATGGAGCTATGGAGGCGTGCAGGGTCACGCGAGCAGCGAGGGGAGGAGACTGGCGCAGATAGGAGGCAGGACGACTCTTCTTGGAAACCATCTCCCCAGAGTTGGCAACCCAACCTGACCCAGGTCCCCTGTGTAGCGCACCACGGCCCTGTTATTAAGGGATCGCGGTATAAATTACGCAAAGAGGTATTCTTTACATCAAGCAGAATAAATCATCATCTGCTGCGCTGTGCACCTCGCCATGCTTCCTTTAACGGAGACAACTGCACGATCGCTCGGATTATCCGACCTCACCTCGCGCCCTCACAAGCAACCACCGAAACTCAAAACCCACCCCAAAGCTCAAAACCCATTCCGAAACTCAAAACCCACCCTAAACGTCACGCTTTATACAAACCACTGAAAACAAAAATGCAGGCGGAGCGAGCAAGTTTGAAGACGATATGATCTCAACATCGCGCTGACGTTTAGGAACCGTTCAGGATTCATTTTTAGATTTAATGGTGACACTCGACCCATTAGGGCCTGGCCGCCCCTCTGAGTGCCTGCCACTTGGAATTGTTCTATTTACGGGACAAAACTGATCGCACGAAGAAAATGGCACCTCACGTGCGTCTTCAATCGATGTCTAGTTGATAAAATGAATGTTTCTAAGGAGTAGGACCCAAAATGCTGGAGTAACTCAGCGGTTCAGGCAGCATCTCTGGAGGATCTCTGGAGGACATGGATTAACAACCCAAAATGCGCCGTGGCCGGTTAAGTTACACAGAATTACATAGCCTACCAGGTCCATCCAACTACATAAGTTAGACCAAGAGTTCCCAAACCTGCGGTACATTTATTTGTTGATTCTGGATTTGTACATATTGACTGACTGTATTTGGTTCTGGTACCTGTTATGTCGGTATCTGTTCAGCATTAGTTGTTCATAAATAAGTGAAATAACATTGTGATGTGCTATTATTATTATTGTTATTTGAACTTAAAATAATAATGTTAAAAACAGTATTTTAAAATCTCCCCTTGGCTCGGTTGCTTTATTATTGTACAAGTGTAAACTCAAATTACTGAACAAAACAGGGTGGCGGTAAATTCACTTTCGAAAAGTTGCAATGGGGTAAACGGGACGAAAAAGGTTGGGAACCCCTGAGTTAGACCAAGCAGAAACCTCCTTAACTACATGCAGCGCTCCAACCCCCATCTGTAGTGGTCTGCAGCAACTGGGTAAGTGATTTTATATATACCATCTTTCTTCGTATTAAGTACAGTGACAACCATGATGCCTCTTCAGGTGAGACAGTCCAGGTGCTTGGAGCTGTAGAACCAAAATGGCCACTTTGACATTACATTGTGTCAAAATATTCAATCTTCAATCGATGCCTGGTTGATAAAACGAATGTTTTAAGGAGTAGGACCCAAAATGCTGGAGTAACTCAGCGGTTCAGGCAGCATCTCTGGAGGATCTCTGGAGGATCTCTGGAGGACATGGATTAACAACCCAAAACGTCGCCTGTCCACGTCCTCCAGAGATGCTGCCTGACCCATTGAGTTACTCCAGCACTTTGAGCTCTATGCAAGGTTTCAGTATCTGCAGTTCCTTCTGTCTACAATGTTTTAGGGGAGATGGGTTCTAATTGTTCATGGCAGGTGAATGATAGGGTTTTGTGGGAATCTTGGCCAGTCAAGAACATGTTTGCATTTCAAGCTTGTCACAGGGTGAGTGAAGGTGTTGAGTTGGTCAGGTGAACTGGCCATTATGGCTCTCCAGGGATAGAATGTGTTCACCAACAAAACACCTCACGGAGTTTGAAAGACTGATGCTTGCCAACTTACTTGTTAACATCGTGTCATGTACCACCGGACAGGAGAGTGGTTGGATTTTCAGGGTGCCTGGAACGCACTGCCAAGGGTGGTGGTGGAGGCTTTTAGACAGGCACATGGATACGTGAGGATTGGACGGATATGGATCACCTGCAGGCAGAGGAGATCAGTTTAACTTGACATCATGTTCACCACGGACATTATGGACTGAAGGGCCTGTTCCTGTGCTGTATTGTTCAGTGTTCAACAGGTTTCATGGACTGCAATGGCTGAATGCAGCCTTGTTAGCTGTAAACATACAGCTTATGAACGATTACAGCAGGATCTGGATCGATTGGCCAGGTGGGTGGAGGAATGGTTGATGGAATTTAATACAGAGAAGTGTGAGGTGTTGCAATTTGGGATGTCGAACAAGGGCAGGACCTACACAGTAAATGGTAGACCTCTGGGTAGTGTTGTAGAGCAGAGGGATCTAGGACAACAGGTGCATGGTTCCTTGAAGGTCGAATCGCAGGTAGATAAGGTGGTCAAAAAGGCTTTTGGCACTTTGGCCTTCATTAGTCAGAGTACTGAGTATAGAAGTTGGGAGGTCATGTTGCAGTTGTATAAGACGTTGGTGAGACTGCATTTAGAATATTGGGTTCAGTTCTGGGCACCCTGTTATAGGAAAGATATTGTCAAACTTAAAAGAGTTCAGAAAAGATTTACGAGGATGTTGCCAGGACTAGAGAGTGTGAGCTACAGGGAGAGGTTGAGTAGGCTAGGTCTTTATTCTATGGAGCGTAGGAGGATGAGGGGAGATCTTGTAGAGGTACACAAAACCATGAGAGGAATAGATCGGGTAGATGCACAGTCTTTTACCCAGAGTAGGGCAATCAAGGACCAGAGGACATAGGTTCAAGGTGAAGGGGAAAAGATTTAATAGGAATCCCAGGGTAACTTTTCACACAGAGGGTGGTGGGTGTATGGAACAAGCTGCCAGAGGAGGTAGTTGAGGCTGGGACTATTCCATCGTTTAAGAAACAGTTGGACAGGTACATGGATAGGACAGGTTTGGTGGGTTATGGACCAAGCGCAGGCAAGTGGGACTAGGGTAGCTGGGACATTGTTGGCCGATGTGGGCAAGTTGGGCTGAAGGGCCTGTTTCCACACTGTATCACTCCATAACTATCCATCTGACAATCCTGACAATCATATCTGATAACCCGGCACATATAACTTTACATACTGTACATTGAACAGAGTAAAAAACAAAATGGGTTATTATGTAGGTCCTTTAACCCTAAATATTCATCCCCTCTCTTGCTGGTGCACGAGATTTACTCACCCCGGCTGCTATGGCAACACCTGCCAAACCTCTGATCGCCACCACCAAGAAGGACAACGGGCAGCAAATGTTGGGATCTCCACCCTCTGCAGTTTCCCCTGCTACACACCATCTTGGCTTGAAGATGCGTCACTGCTCCTCTGTGCACAGTGGGTCTAAATCCTGCAACTCCCCTGCACCTCCGTGGGAGCAGCTTCCTCAGAAGAACTGGAGTGGTTCAAGATGGCCGCCATCTTCTCAAGAGCAGGTAGGGATGGCCAATAAATGCTGGCTTGGTTAGCAACGTGCTGACCCTGAGAAAACAAACGTCGTAAATCCCTTCATAATTTTGAAGTTAATTTCTTACGTGGGCTTTATTGTGTTGCTGTAGTTCGTGTGGTAAAGGTGCTTCCTACATGGGGTTGGACATGGCGGGGAGGGAGGAGCTGTTTGTCTGGAAGCTTGTTTGTTTATTCCTTGTGTGGTACAGTGCGACTTTAGCCAAGGACAAAGCAGGAGAGGAGGGGGTGGGGGGGGGGGAGAGGAGAGGGGAGGGGGGTAGGCGGCAGGACGTGTGATGGAGAACAGATGCTGGTGGCTTTCCCAGTTTCTATCTGTCCTTCCAGAGGGAGGATCAAAGTGTGTGTGTTCCTCCCCGTCGTTGAACTGAAGCCCACCTCACCAGGACTGCACTGCAGTCAGGCTGGATGAAGTAATCTGTGTTGCATATGTCCACAGTTACAGATCCTCCGGAAATGCTGGCACGTCTAGAGCAGTAATTGGTTTAATTGGCTGCGTGACTGGGAACATGGGGAGTTGGAAAAGCAAATGATCAACTTCCTGTCCCATTCAGAGGATACGGAAACACATGTTCAAAACATTACATAGAATATAATGCCGGTTCCCCTAGACTAGGGCAGTGGCCAGGGTCCCCGGGGGTAGGCCGTGCCGTGCCGGTTCCCCTAGACTAGAGCAGTGGCCAGGCCATGCCGTGCCGGTTCCCCTTGACTAGGGCAGTGGCCAGGGTCCCCGGGGGTAGGCCGTGCCGTGCCGGTTCCCCTAGACTAGGGCTGTGACCAGGGTCCCCTGGGGTGGGCCATGCCGTGCCGTGCCAGTTCCCCTAGACTAGGGCTGTGGCCAGGCCCCCTGGGGGTGGGCCGTGCCGTGCCGGTTCCCCTAGACTAGGGCTGTGGCCGGGGGTGGGCTGTGCCGGTTCCCCTAGACTAGGGCTGTGGCCAGGCCCCCTAGGGGTGGGCCGTGCCGTGCCGGTTCCCCTAGACTAGGGCTGTGGCCAGGGTCCTCGGGGGGTTTTATCGGCAGCCCTTGCTCGACCCTAGGCATCATGCCCCTGTTACCCTCCCCGATGGGGTGGCTGTGTCCCACTACATGGCTGAGAGGTTGGTGGAACAGGTGCTCACAGTTGCTTTACAGCAGGAGAATGGCTCTTTTGAATTGCAGGTGTCGGCTACTGCTCGTGAGGAGGAGTGGAGTCTGTGGCAAAAGCATAACGGACTGCAGGCGCGTCTCTGCATCTGGACAAAGACATTGCCTGATCCAGCCGCGCGATATTCACCCTTTGAGCGACAGTTACTTGGCACTCCTTGCTACCGAACACCTTTCGACGGGTGGCAGAGTGGTCATGCGCCCTCACTCACCTATTATAACCTGGGTTAAATCCGCCAACATCTCCCATAAGGAGGAACACGCACAGCGCTCCTCTATTGTAAAATGGAAATGATACATCTCTGAGAGAGGCCACGACGGTGTTAGCCGTCTGCATGAGGAGGTCATGGCCCTCCCTTTGTCTGATGACAATACCCCAGTCCGACTGTACACCGACGGCACGGCTGTAAGGATGACGCAGGGGCAGTCCCAGGGGTGGGAGATACATGGTCTGCACCAGCTAAAGGCCGTGTGTGGCACCACATGGGAGGTTCAGTCTGAAAACGGGTCCCACTTTACCGATAACAAAGTACAACAGTGGGCAGCTGATGGTGGGGTGCAGTGGGTCCTCTCCATCCCGTGTTACCCACAAGCTGCAGGGCTGGTGGAGTGTATGATTGGTCCACTAAAAGAGCAGATCCGTACACTAACCTCCTCCCACTTGCTCAAGGGGTGGCCCTTGTGTTACAGCGAGCAGTAAACAACTTGAACCAACGGCCTGTGGCAGGGGGGACACCCATGAGCCGACATCTGGCTGTTGCAGTCGAGCCGGATGACGGCACACTGACGAAAGACCATCAGGAGGACGCCCGGACGATGTTGGCTTCAGTCCCCGGCGGGAGCCCCCCTCGCAAAGGGGAGGTTATTGCCGTAGCGCTGGGCCATACGCGATGGCTTATGGTGATCGGGGAGGATAAACCTATATGTCTACCTTTACAGCAGTTAACCAGGCCAGAGTGAGCCTGCACCACCCTCTCTCTACAGGACAGCTGCGAGGCACATCATCATAACAGGCGATGGCGTGGGCTGCTACGTCTGGCAGTGCTGGCTGCTGCACCACCTGTCCGCATGGAATCAAACACCTGTCTCTCGCTCCTGCATGCGTACCTGCGTAAACTGCGTTGGTGCACATGTCCCCCATCACAGACAATTGGACCACGCTGGGGCTAGTCGAGGCAGGGCAGGCTACCCAAGCCCTGAGAGGCAACATGGTGGCAATACGGACTGTCGCCTTGTAGAATCGCATGGCCCTGGACTTCCTACTAGCCGAGAAGGGGGGGCTTGTGCCATCATAGGGAGAGAATGCTGCACTTACATACCCGATGCCAATGGAAACATTACAAAGCTGGTGGCCCACACACAACAACAGGCTGAGGCCTTGAATAAAGTTGGTAAACAGTTGCACGATTGGGCCTCGGAGAGCGCATGGTGGAACTGGTGGTCTTGGGGGTTCGGAGGTTGGGGGCATATTATTGTGCCATGGCTTGTTCTGGTGGCGGTTGGCGTAATATTCTGCAATTGTGTGCTTCCCTCATGCCCCGTGAGGAGTGCCCAGAGGGTGGAGGGGTAGTATCGAGCCTGTGGGCCGAATGTAAAGGGATTTGGGGTGTATGGGGTTAATGTGAGGAGAAATTGTGTTCAAAACACCACTATGCATGCTTGGGCTGATTAAAAGGGGCCGGTAAATCATGGGGATGATCGCAAGGCCATTGAGATAAGCTTTGCTTTCCCAGAGACATCCAAGACTTGCTGGGTGTCTGATAGAACTCATAACTCACGCCATGATGGCATGGATAGTTAGTTTGACACATACTCACCTCACATTTATAGAGATAGAATTATTATACTGTACTTTTGATTATTATTGTTTTGTGTATTCAGAAACATATAGTCAGATGGACACTAATGTAGACTGATGACTCCATCGGGTGGAGTGTAAGAAAATAACTGCAGATGCTGGTACAAATCGAAGGTATTTATTCACAAAATGCTGGAGTAACTCAGCAGGTCAGGCAGCATCTCAGGAGAGAAGGAATGGGTGACGTTTCGGGTCGAGACCCTTCAGACCATTTTTCACCATGGGGTGGAGTGTAGTGAAAGGGTTAAACTGACAATTTCAGCTAAAATGTGAAATGGAGTTATCAGCTAGGCTAGCAGCCCTACATTCCACAGCCAGTTGAAAACAAGTTTCCAGACGCGTTATCTCCTTGCACCTGTGATCATTGCCCGGGAACGCAGTCTTCAAGGCCATTCTATGGGAAAGCTTAGCGTTGGCAAACACAACACAACAGCAATAGACGGGTCGACCACCCGCGCCCACTGCCGCTGGTAGCGCAGAAACGTGGCAGACAAGGGGGGCTTATGATTGGCTCAGGGAGGGGGCAGTGGCGCGGTCTGCTCTGATGACAAATGCCATAAAGGATGGTGTTGGGCACTCTTTCGGTGAGAGAATCTCAGCGTTGGACCGTTTCGCGAACGGTGCCAGGTGATCTTGAACAAAACATCCAGTGGCGTGCTCCGGTGAGTTTGCGAGTGCGTACGGGTTTACGGGTCACCCCGCACCACGCTCCGCTGTGTACTCGGGGTTTGCGGGTGCGTTCGGGGATATTCGAGGATACGTGAGTGTATGTGCCTTATTTAGTAGTGTAATAAATTACTGAGTGAATCAAAACAATCCAACCTCTCCCGATACCTGTCATTGTGGATTTTCTCTCTCTGTGACCACGTGTCTTTCCCCAGCACCTTCCAGTTTCTTCCCACATCACAATGATGTGTTGCAGGGCCACTGAGGACTGCCCATGAGTGCAGGTCAGTTACAGCAAAATAATGACAGGACGTTTGATGGGAGTTGTGAGAAAGACTAGGTAGCAGGTCACCCTACGATGGGAAGGATGTTGTTAATCTGGAAAGAGTGCAGAGAAGATTTTAGCTTAGTTTAGAGACACAGCGCAGAAACACACTGACTCCACGCTGACCAGTAATACCCGTACACTAACACCATCCTACACACTAGGGACAATTTACAATCTGTACCGAAGCCAATTAACCTACCAACCTGCACGTCTTTGGAGATGTGGGAGAAAACCGAAGCACCTAGAGAACGTACAAACTCCGTACAGACAGCAGGATTGCACTTGGGTCTCTGGCGCCATAAGGCGGCAATTCTATGACTGCGCCACCGTGTCGTCCTTATGGGAACGTTGCCAGGACTAGAGGGCCTGAGCTACAATGAGAGATTGAGGATTATATTCCCTGGAGGGCAGGAGCTAATGGGTGGGTCTCATGGAGGGCTATAAAATCATGAATAGATTGTGTGAATGCACACGGTCTTTCTCCAGCGTAGGGGCTTCGAGAACAAGAGAGCAGAGGTTTAAGGTGAGAGGGGAAAGGTGTAATAGGAACCTGATGGGCAACTTTTTAACGCAGAGATTGGTGGGTACATAGAACCTGCTGCCAGAGGAGGTAGTTGAGGCAGATGGTATAACAGCATTTAAAAGACACTTGAATGTAAAGCAGTAAAGAGAGTAAAGATTTAAAAGGGATATGGGCCTTACGCAAGTAAATGGAACTAGCTTGGATGGAGTATCTTGGTCAGCACGACGAGGTGGGCCAAAGGGTCTGTTATGACTCTTTGAGTAGAGGGAAATAAGAAGGAGGAGATGGAGCTAGCATCAACCCAAGGGGCTGAATGGCCTGCTGCTATGTCATAATTAAGTGAAGGTTAATGAACCTCTGAGAAGTATTTGGTTCCTTTCTCCCTCATGATAGAATACACAGCTCCACATCTGCCACACTGAGAACCATGTGCAAGTTTTCAACATCTTGTAGTTACTAATTCATATCAACACTAAAACTAGACTCTCTTTCAGTGAGTGTTATGCCATGTTTTGGCAAACAACTGCAAAGCTATGAGCACAAAATTAACTGCTGGAGGATCTCAGTCAGTCGAGCAGCATCTTCTAGACTTTAGAGTTAAGAGATATAGCGCGGAAAAAGGCCTTTCAGCCCCACCGAGTCCGCGCCGATCAGCAATCACCCCATACTCTAGCACTATCTTACACACGAGGGGAAATCTACAATTCTGCTAAAGCCAATGAAGCTACAAACCATCTTGGGGGTTGGGGTGGGGGAACAGAATCATCAGGGTTTCAGGTCGACACTTTGCATTATGGTGGAGAGAGAAGATAGTCGGTATAAAGTGGAGAGGGGGAGGTGTTGAGGCCAGATAGGTGGTAAAGAAACTGCAGATGCTGATTTGAACCCAAGATAGACACAAAATGCTGGAGCAACTTGACAGGTCAGGCAGCATCTCGGGAGAAAAGGAATACAGGCAGGTGATGTTACTGGTCGAGACCCTTCTTCAGACTGAGAGTCTGGGGAAAAGGAAACAAGAGGTATAGACGGTGATATAGAGAGATGTAGAACAAATGAATGAAAGATATGCACAAAGTAACGATGATCAAGGAAAGGTGGAGCCCACAATGGTCCATTGTTGGCTGTGGGCTAGGTGACAACGAGTGATACAGAAAATGAAACTCAACAGAACGACAGTGAAATTTGAACGATTACTAGGGTGGGGGAGGGACAGGGTGAGAGGGGATGCACGGGCTACTTGAAGTTAGAGAAATCAAGATTCATACCGCTGGGGTGTAAGCTGCCCAAGCGAAATATGAGGTGCTGTTCCTCCAATTTGCATTTGGCCTCACTCTGACAGTGGAGGAGGCCCAGGGCAGAAAGGTCAGTGTGGGAATGGGAAGGGGAGTTAAAGTGTTTGGCAACCGGGAGGTCACGTAAGCCAAGGTGGACTGAGTGGAGGGTGATAGATAAACCAAGGAGGGATGAAAAATGATGGGCAGAAGGAGGTGTAGGGGGAGAGTCGGATTCAAAGGTGGCTGGGTGATCGAAGGAAGGAAACAGACAAAGAAACATTTATGAGGGTAGATTGTTTAAATTCGCAGTCTTTTAACAATATCAGCTTCATGAGCAATCTGATCGTGTTGTTTAAAGTATTGAAAGTTTTTTTTAGCATAGATCCAGGGAAAATATTTCTTCTGGTGGGGAACGTTGAGAAGTTGGACCCAATCCACTCAGAAACAAAATCACTTTTCACGGAAAGTGTGGTAGAAATCTGGAACTGCCCCCCAAATGTCAGGGCAGATGTTACAACTGGAGTTAGTGGTCTGACGTGGATAGAGGCAGTCGGCAGATTATCGTTTCTGGGGTACAGAGAGAACGCAGGAAAATAAACCGAGGTGTTGCCCACCCATGGTCAACGTCAAGTCAAGTTTATTTGTCACATACATATACAAGATGTGCAGTAAAATGAAAGTGGCAATGCCTGCGGATTGTGCTAAACTACAAAACACAATAGAAAAAAAAAATGTTAACACAAAAAATAAATTAATACAGTAAATTAAATTAGTCCCTGGTGATATGAAAGTTAACAGTCCTGATGGCCTGTGGGAAGAAACTCCGTCTCATCCTCTCTGTTTTCACAGCGTGACAGTGGAGGCGTTTGCATGACCGTAGCAGCTGGAACAGTCCGTTGCTGGGGTGGCAGGGGTGGCAGGGGTCCCCCATAATGTTGCTGGTCTGGGTCTGCACCTCCTGATGTATAGGCCCTGCAGGGGGTCAAGTGTAGTTCCCATAGTGCGTTCAGCCGAACGCACTACTCTCCGCAGAGCCTTCCTGTCATGGGCAGAGCTGTTCCCAAAGCAGATTGAGATGTTCCCGGACAAGATGCTTTCTACAACCCCAGAGTAGAAGCATTGGAGGATCCTCAGAGAGACTCTGAATTTCCTCAACTGTCTGAGGTGGTAAAGGCGCTGCCTTGCCTTACTCACCAGTGCGGCAATGTGTGTTGTCCATGTCAGATCCTCTGTGATGTGAACTGCATCAAGGAACTCAGGGATCTCGGCCGGTTCATAATGTCTCTGTGACACCATGCAGTCACGCTGCTGGTGATTCACAAGTCATAAAGTCAGAGAGCTGTACAGCACGCAAACAGTCACTTCAGCACACCTTGTCCGTGCTGACCAAGCCAAGGGCATTTTGGACCAGTCCCATTTGCGTGCATGGGCAGCACGGTGGCGCAGCGTTAGAGTTGCTGCCTTACAGTGCTTGGAGCTCAGGAGACCCGGGTTCCATCCCGACTACGGGCGCTGTTTGTACGGAGTTTGTACGTTCTCCCCGTGACCTCCGTGGATTTTCTCCGAGATCTCTGGTTTCCTCCCACACTCCAAAGACGTACAGGTCTGTATGTAAATTGGCTTGGTGAATGTAATACTTGTCCCTAGTGTGTGTAAGATAGTGTTAATGTGCGGGGATCGCTGGTCGGCGCGGACCAGGTGAGCTGATGGCCCTGTTTCCGCGCTGTATCTCGAAACTAAAACATGGCCCCTATCCCTCTAAACCTACTGTATCCATATCTCTGCCCAAATGACTTTTGAAAGTCATAATTTGTATCTGCTTCTACAGCTTCCTCTGGCAGCTCATTCCAGATACGGACCTCCCTCCAAGGGTTAAAGTTGCCCCTGAAACCGTGTAAACCTCTCGCCCTCTCATCTTAAACCTCTAGTTTTAGAAGCATCCTCAGTTACAGGCAGCAGCATGGAGTCACTTGTCAATTTAAGATGATTTTACGTCTGTAAAGAATTGCAGAGTGTGGGTTGCAGTGGTTTCTGTGCCCAGATGTTCGGCCTCACTGTGATCGGTTGTGATCAAGGCTTCTACTCTTCCTGAGAAACTCAGAGCAAACATGTTGTTCGGGTTGTGCAAATTGGCTGTGTGCAGTCTTCATGGAAATCTTTAGTCAACTTAATTTCTTGGTTTGTCTCACGTCTCCCTGTCTCACCGATCAAAGCAAAGCAAACTGGAATGGATGGAAGGAGGTGCCAACTTTCCAACATCGCACACCCAGGCAACATCACTGCCAACAGCTGGCCTTCAGTGTGATTCTCAGTGCGTCAGCTCTCAGTGTAGGCACCACGTGTTTTACACATGCTTGACAAACGCTTTGTTTCAGAATAACGTGCGTGTCTAATTACGACCAAAGTTTAACTGATGCACTCCTGTTTTCAGAATAGTGCGCTCACATTTATGCCTGGCAAACGTACGCATCACCTTTCAAAGATATCTTGTAAGCTAACCTTTAACAGGAAGAAAACTCGAGTGATTGCCTGGACCTACTGTATACGGTTGAATGTTTAAATGTATCTGCCTTTGGGATATAGTTTTCCAAATGCAGAGCATTTTCTCCGTTTTATGCTCCGATGGTCAGCATTATGCATTTGAGGTAAAGCGTTGTACAGATGGGATTATAACATTGCTTTATAACATTGTACGAGGTGACTTTCCCTCTTTTATTTCAATTGGCAGAGTATTCGCCTGCAATGCCTGGCATCTCAGTATTGGTTAGTTTGTTATTGTCAGCTGTACCAATGTACAGTGAAAGCTTTTGTTTGCGAGCTATCCAGTCAAAGAAAAGATTATACATGATTACAATGAAACTGTCCACCAAGCACAGATAAAGGGTAAAGGGGACGACATTCAATGCGAAGGTACAGCATTGAAGTCTGATAAAGTCCAATTAAATATTGTTCACAGGTCTCCAGTGAGGTAGATGGGTGGTCAGGACCCCACTCTAGCTGACGAGAGGACTGATAACAGCTGGGAAGAAACTGTTCTTCAATCTGAAGGTATGGATTTTCAAACCTCTGTACCTCTTGCCTGATGGGAGAGAGGAGAAGAGGGGGTGACCAGGGGTGAGACTCATCCTTGATTATGCTGGTGGCCTTAAGGGAAATGTGGAGAGGTCTCTAGGATGTATTAGTTGGGATTAAATCCCTCGAACGGATTAAGAAGGTAGAAACAAAGAACTGCAGATGCTGGTTAATGTACAAAAAGACACAAAGTGCTGGAGTAACTCAGCGGGTCAGGCAGCAGTTGAAGTGTAGATGGAGTCGATGGAAGGGAGGTTGGTTTGTGTTTGATCTATTTTTGTGTTTGATGTTTGATTTATGTGCTTTGTGATTTATGCACTGCTTTTCAAGCCTGTAACCCCCTCGTAAAACGTGATATGTCTGTATTTGCTTTGCATGTTCTTCTCAGAAGTAACATCACGAGGTCATATTATAACAACATGAAAGGCCACTATCAACATAGAGCCACAGGGAACTGCAGTTGCTGCCATCTTGGGCAAAACACTAAGAGCTCGAGTAACTCAACTGGTCTGGCAGTATCTATGGGGGTAATGGACAGGTGACATTTCGAGTCAAACCCCTTCTTCAGATAGTACAGTGGAGTACCCAGAGGAAACCCACGTGGTCACAGGGTGAACTGGCAATCTGTTTGATGACGTTGAGCTTGGCAGTGGTAAGGACTTCAACATTGTGCTGCAGTAGCGCTAAACCTCGACAGTTGGCGGCATTTGCCGGTGCCGCCTGGCCTGGGGAGGCATGGCGTTTTGCGGTCTGCAGACGTGGCAAAGACATTAGTTTTGCTTTAAGGGGTTATGAGCCTGTAAGCTACTCGTGGGGGAGGGCGCGTAGAGGCTGTCTTGGTCTTCCCCATAGTCACCAGTTGCCCCAAATACCGGCCACCGAATGGTGAACGAGGTCTGATTGACCTGGACGATGATACGTTGGCCTGGCTCGCCTCAACGGAGCTGCAGGTCTAAAAGACATATGACAGAAGAAGAAGACAGGGTGAACGTGTAAACTCCACACAGACTGCACTAAAGGTCAGGATTGAACCCGGGTCTCAGCTGCCGTGAGGTAGCGACCATACCAACTGCACTACTGTGCCGCCTAGTCTGAAGAAGGGTCCTGGCCTGAACTACCGCCTGTCCATTCCCACCGTAGATGCTGCCTGACCTGCTGAGTTACTCCAGCACTTTGTATCTTTTTGTATGTTAACCAGCATCTGCAGTTCTTTGTTTCGACCTTCTTAATCCGTCCGAGGGATTTTATCCCAACTTGTACATCCTCCAGACCTCTCCACATTTCCTATTCCACTGCAGGACCAAGGTTATATCCCTTGCTTTGTTTCCCGTAACACATTCCTCTTTATGGTTTAGTTCCACATCAAGCGCTCCCATTCCACGTCCTGGGCTCCATTCCTTTTCCAAGACTCCCTCCCTGTTCCAGGACTTTATCCTGTGTCACTTGAATCCATTTATAGATGCATCTCTATTCACTAACCCCTCCCAACACATTTATTTTCTCTTCCCTTCGCTCGTGTGTCAGACGACGTTGTGCCATCGCTTTACCACAGCCAGTGCCACATCTGTGCCTCTGTGGAGATCTTCCGCAGTCCCTGCCTCTCCACCCCGTCAGTAGGTGGGCCATTGTCTGTACCTCTGTCTCCACAGTTGCACTTGTCAGAGTCCCTTATTTTCCCTTATTTGTAGAAATACCAGCTATCTATTGATTGGAGGCCATATCTGTCCATATCTGTCTCGGCCACTCTCAGCCAAGCTTGGTTGCTGCAGTCATAGAATCCTGGCAATATAAGAAAAACACAAAGTGTTGGAGTAACTCAACGGGCCAGCCAGCACCTCTGGAGAACATGGATCAGTGACGTTTCAGGTATGGAACCATCTTCAGACTGATCGCAAGGGGCGTAGAAGAGAAGAGGAGGGGCAGGTCAGAGCGTGGCCCGTAATAGGTCAACACAGGCGAGGGGTTTATAGGCAGATTGTTGGATAAAGGCCAGAGATGAACAAACAGGTCTGAGCCAATAGGATAAAGAGTTGAGAATTGTGAAGCTCAAAGATGGAAAGTTGCAAATTGTGAAGCTGGAAGAAGGAATGTTGATGGAGGGGGTAAGGGAGGGGAGAAACAGGTGTAAGGGCAGTCAGGGCTCAGGTGAGGGGAGTAAGGGGCGGGAAAGGAAGGGGGGGCGGGGGATTGGGGGAGAAAGGAGAGGTGGATGGGGCTGTTTGACCTGAAATTGGAGAATTGAATGTTCAAACTGTGCAGGGAGGAACTGCAGAAGCTGGTTTAAACCGAAAACAAGCACAAAAGGCTGGAGTAGGCTGGAGTAACTCAGCAGGTCATAGAAACATAGACATAGAAAATGGGTGCAGGAGGAGGCCATTCGGCCCTTCGAGCCAGCACCACCATTCATTGTGATCATGACTGATCATCCCCAATCAATAACCCGTGCCTGCCTTCTCCCCATGTCCATTGATTCCACTAGCCCCTAGAGCTCTATCTAACTCTCTCTTAAATCCATCCAGTGATTTGGCTTCCACTGCCCTCTGTGGCAGAGAATTCCACAAATTCACAACTCTCTGGGTGAAAAAGTTTTTTCTCACCTCAGTTTTAAATGGCCACCCCTTTATTCTAAGACTGTGGCCCCTGGTTCTGGACTCGCCCAACATTGGGAACGTTTTTCCTGCATCTAGCTTGTCCAGTCCTTTTATAATTTTATATGTTTCTCTAAGATCCCCCTCTCATCCTTTTAAACTCCAGTGAATACAAGTGAGGTCAAGCAGCATCTCTGGGCAAAAGGAATAGGTGACGTTTCGGGTTGAAACCCTTCTTCAGACTAAGGGACTGGCTCAGTCAGAAGAAGGTCTCGACCCGGAAACGTCACCTGTTCCTTTTCTCTAGAGATGCCGCCTGGCCCACTGAGTTACTCTAGTCTTTTGTGCCTGTCTTCAATATTCAACCTGTTGGGTTGTGAGCTATCCAAGTGGAATATGAGGTGCTGTTCCTCCAGTTTGCAAGTAGCCACACTCTGACAATGCTGGAAGCCCAGGACAGAAAAGTCAGTGTGGGAATGGGGAGGGCAGTTAAATGGTTCGCAATCGGGAGATCCAGTCGGCCTTGGTGGGCTGAGCGCGAGTGATCGTCAAAGTAAGGTCAAATAAACTGGCAATATAGGGTCCGGACAGAGACGTACAAGCAAATCAATTCCATGTTGACCAGAAAATAATGGGTCAGGATAGTCCCTCTCCCCAGTGCTCACTCCAGCCGTGTAACATGTCAGGTACTCGCGTGTAACCAGGGTATCTCTCTCCATCTGCCTTCACGCAATGAGATCCAGACGTCATCCACGCTTCAGTTCAATAAGAATATTCTTCAACGCCTCTCTAATACTTCTGCCGATTATCTTAAATCTATGCCCCAGGGTATTTCCCACTCTCCCAAGAAAAGATATCTTATTTATAACCTGTCGGGAATATTTGTCATGGAACATATCTCATGTTTAATCCTCTATGAGTTCCTTTTGGTCCAAAGAAAATTAACACATCGTAGCCAATCTTTCAAGAGGCCTTAGCTTTCACTGGATCTCGGTTCATGGGACAATAATCAACCATTACCAATTCTCCGGAAATGCCGGAGTAACTCAGCGGGTCAGGCAGCATCTCGGGAGAGAAGGAATGAGTGACATTTCGGGTCGAGACCCTTCTTCAGACCGATGTCAGGGGAGGGGGCGGGACAAAGATAGGATGGCGTAGGAGACAGGAAGACAGTCTCCAGTCCCTCTGCACTCTCATCTGGAGTACTGCCACGGGTCTGCAGCCTTTCCTGCCTCCCTACTTATACAACGAGCCTGCAAGTGAAACATCGCAGGCTGCAGAGAGGTTGCGTGCAGGGGGTTTTACAAGGTAATAAAAGACCAGAATTTGATTTTCTGCGGTGAAATAAGTTGACTCGGGGATTAGTGAATCCAATGACTTAGATGGAGTCATAGAGTCATAGAGTGGAAACAGCTCATTGGCCCAACTTTCCCACACCGACCAACATGTAGGTTAATTGGCTGGGTTAATTGGCTGGGTAAATGTAAAAAATTGTCCCTAGTGGGTGTAGGATAGTGTTAATGTGCGGGGATCGCTGGGCGGCACGGACTTGGTGGGCCGAAAAGGCCTGTTTCCGGCTGTATATATATGATATGATATGATATGTGCCATCCACACTAGTCCCACCTGCCTGCGTTTGGCCCATATCCCTCTAAACCTGTCCTATCCATGTACCTGTGTAAATGTTTCTTGAACGGTGTAAAAGCTGACACCGCGAACTCCTCTCTTTCTCTCCCCTTCTCCAGCTGAAACATGCAGATACTCACACAACCACGTTGTGACACGGGCCCATGATGCACTGGTTCTGGCAGCTGGCGAGGTCACCTTTCCCTGACTGTGGTGCCCTTGTAGCTTAGAGGTCTTACGTTTAAGGCAAAACTCCACTCGCTGTCAACAATTGCAATTGTAGCTTCTTGTTGGACTTGTACCTCAATGTCCCTCTGACCTTCAATAGTTCCAAGGACGTCCTTTCAAAATGTATCATGCACTTATCAGGATAGGATCCCATCTGTCATCACTTTTCCCATGTTGATTGATTGAAAGATGCAGCATGGAATTGGGCCCTTTGGCCCATCAAGTCCTTACTGACCATCGCCCATCTGCTCACAATAGTTCCACGTTATCCCACTTTCGCAACCACTCCCTACACACTCGGGACGTTTTATAGAGGCCAATTAACCTACAAACCCGCACGTCTTTGGGGTGTGGGAGGAGACCACTTCTGGAGGAAGCCAACATGGTCACAAGGAGAACGTGTCAACACAGACCTCCTGAGGTCAGGATGGAACCCGGGTCTCTGGTGCTGTGAGGCAGCAGCTCCACCAGCTGCAGCACTGTGTTGCCCCAATTAATAAAAATGTTGTACCTTCATCATTGAAGAAACATTACCAATCTGGTAACTGACCAATTTTACCAGCTGCACAATTGTGCCGCTGTGTGATGTATAGATTTAAAGGTTCATGGTGACTGGAAATTCATCAGACCCTGGCAATGCAATCCTTGCCCTGCTCTGAGCATGTTCCATGTCTGATCTCCAATGTACTGCATTGCGGGCAGGACTGTGACTCATTCCTTGACCAGTCTGGTCGTTAGCTCACAAGTGTGGAAGCTGCAACCTTCCCTATCCTTGGATCCGTCTCCCTCCACTGCGGCAGTGTGGAGAGAGGGCAGCTTCTCCAGGTGGTAGACAAGCCCCAGAAAGCCTCATCTCGGGGTCAGCATCTCCTGCACCACCTTGATCGGGCTTCAAACCATCTCTGGAATCAAGGCACCACTCTGATCTTATTCAACATCAATTACTGTTTGCATTTGATTGTTAGGTTAGTTTATTATCACGTGTACCAAATTACAGTGAAAAGCAGCACTATGGTGTAGCGTTAGAGCTAATGCGTCACAGCGCCGGAGACCCGGGTTCGATCCTGACTACGGGTGCTGTCTGTACGGAGTTTGTATGTTTGTATGTTCTCCCCGTGACTTGCGTGGGTTTTCTCCGGGTGCTCCGGCTTCCTCCCACGCTCCAAAGACGTACCGATTTGTAATGGGGTTGGTATAAATATAAAATTGGCCCTATTGTGTGTAGGGCAGTGCTAATGTGCGAGGATTGTTGTTCAGTGCGGACTCGGTGGCCTAAGGGCCTGTCTCCACTCTGTATCGCTAAACTAAAAGCTTTTTTGTTGCATGCTAACCAGTCAGCGAAAAGACTATACATGATTATAATTGAGCCGTCCACAGTGTACAGTTACATGACAAAGGGAATAACCTTTAGTGCAAGATAAAATCTAGTAATGTCCGATTAAAGATAGTCTGAGGGTCTACATTGTAGACAGTAGTTCCAAACTGCTCTCTAGTTGTTGATAAGATGGTTCAGTTTGTGGCCAGAGCAGATGTCAGATTGCAGTCAGGCCATCATGTAGCTCAATGTCCATGTGCGTGTTGGTGACAGAAATACCTTCAGTGCTCGACCAATGGGTTGTCACGTTACAGCACAGTCCAAGAGTCAAGTGGGAACGACGGGACAGCACTCTGCACAAAGCAGTCGATGGGTTAATGCAACGTAGTCGCCACATTTGGTTGCAGCATTACCTCACAGTTCATGGACATCAAGAAATCGTAGAAGTAGAGGTTACCAGGATGAAATGACTTGAACTTTGACAGATTATCAACGTCCCCTCCTTTATCAATGAGGCAGGTCTTTCTCATTGATGAAATTCAGATACAAACCAAGCTCACCTGCACCACTCTCTGCAGGCTGTTGAGAGCTGGATATTACCCGTTGACATTCATGTACCTCAATCCTACCTCTGATGATAAATGGGAATGCTGTAGTGCAGAGGGACCTAGGAGTGCAGGTACATCATTCCCTGAAAGTGGTGTCACAGGTAGATAGGGTGGTCAAGGCTTTTGGCACATTGGCCTTCATCAGTCAGAGTATTGACTTTAGAAGTTGTGAGGTTATTTTACAGTTGTATAAGACTTGAGGCTACATTTGGACTATTGTGTTCAGATTTGGTCACCCTGTTATAGGAAAGATCTTGTTAAGGAAACACCTTTAAGGAAAGGTACAGAGAAGATTTACAAGGATGTTGCCAGAACTCAAGGGCCTGAGCTGTAGGGAGAGGTTGAACAGGCAAGGGCTTTATTCCTTGGAGTGCAGGAGGATGAGGGTGATGTTATAGAGGTGTATAAAATAATGACGGGAATTGATAGGGTAAATGCACAAAGGCTTTTACCAAGAGCAGGGGAATCAAGAACCAGAGGACATTGGTTTAAGGTGAGAGGGGAAATATTTAATCAGAACCTGAGGGGGAACATTTTCATACTAAGGGTGGTGGGTATATGGAACAAGCTGCCTGAGGCGGTAGTTGAGGCAGGTACAATCACATCACATTGGGACAGGTACATGGATAGGAAAGGTTTAGAAGGATAAGGGCCAAATGCTTATAGGTGGGACTAATGGAGACGGGGCATTTTGGTCGGCATGGGCAAATTGGGCCGAAGGGCCTGTTTCCATGCTGTATGTCTATGACTCTATGACCAAGTCATTGCCTGAAACATGAACTGTTTCTCTCTCCACAGAGGCTACCTGACCTGCCACGTGTCATCGTTTTCACACTCAACCTCACTTTGGGCCAATTATCACATTAACGACGACACACAGACAAACATTAGTAGGATAAAATGTGCTGGAGGAAATCAGTGGGCCAGGCAGCACCTGTGGAATGGACAGACAACGTCTCAGGTCGGGTCCCTTATTCAGACTTCTTCAGAAGGGTCCCGACCCGAAACGCCACCTGTCCATTCTCTCCACAGATGCTGCCTGACCTGCTGAGTTCCTCCAGCACTCTGTGTTTCTTTTTTGTAAACCAGCACCTGCAGTTCCCTGTGTCTGCAGGACAATATAAGATAGTCATTGCTGCTAATGTTGAATACACTCAAGGTTCACCTGTAGCTTACAGACAGAAAGGCCAGGGTATCTTTACTCTCAGTTGACCCATTACATTAACCCCATTGCTCAGCCCTAAGCAAAGCTTTCCCAACATCTACGAGGGAATGAATTTATTTATCAATCGCTGGTCAAGATTCCCACACGGCCTGCAGTAATTACGTAACTGTCCCAGTTCCACAAGGATCCTAATCTCTCTGCTTTCACCACCTTTCTTTCAGTTTCACTTATTCCCCACTCACTCATCCCTGCATGCCCACTGTTCCTTTCTGCCGCCTCCGGCCCAAACTAATGCTTTAAACTTCCCACACGGTTCACAGAGAGCGTCCCACTACCCCCCTATCACTCCCCACCCTGCCGCCACCTTCAGTGTCACCACCACCATCACCTCAGACCTTCCCCCTGCAGCACCTTCCCCCTCCCCCCCCCCTGCCTGCTCCAACTCGACTCCTTCACTCCATCGTAAACCATGGCCCATCGAACAGCACAGGAACAGGCCCTTCAGCCCACAATGTCTGTACCAAATATAATGCCAAGTTAAACTAATCTCCTCTGTCAGCACACGATCCATATCCCTCCATTCCCCACATATCCATGGGCCTATCTAAAACCCTCTGGAACGTCACTATTGTACCTGCCTCCACCACCACCACCCCTGGCAGTGCGTTCCAGGCACCCACCACCCTCTGTGTAAACAAACTCGGCCCGCACATCTGCTTTAAGCTTTGCCCCTCTCAGCCTTAAAGCTGTTACTCTCGTCTTTGACATTTGCGCTCTTGACTGTCTATCCCATCTATCAGGTAAGCCCTCCACCTCCGGTATTCTGGAGAAAGCTATCCAAGTTTGTCCAACTTTGCCTTGCAGTAAATACCCTCTAAACCAGGCAGCATGCTGATACACCTCCTCTGCACCCTCACCAAAGCCTCCATATCCTTCCTGAATGGGGTGACCAGAACTGCACACAATTGGCATTTGGTCCCTCCACTCTCTAATCCTGCACTCTAAATGCATCAAATCTTCAAACCCATCCCGTCTACACCCCTCCTATGTTGCCCCACGCCGATAGGTGGGGTTCAGTATCTGGCCCATGCCACCACTAACTCCTTTCTCTCATCCTGTTACTCTCTCTTATTCCAGAGAAAACTGCCCTCTAACTGGATATAAATCCACCCCAGCTAATATGTTCACAACAGTTGGCCCATCTCTTACAATTGAGTGCCCAGTTGTAACTCTGATCCCTCCAAGTATTTTCCTTACTAATATTAACATTGACCTTCTCGTCAACAGACACTATATCACCCACCTGTACTTCCCCCATTCTAGAATGAAACGTGAAACGCCAGCAGCTTAGTAATTCAATGACAACATGCCTGTGTTTAGAATTCCAAACATCATTCAACAGAGAAGCTTATTTTTACATTTGGCAACCATTCCATTCCTCCCCATATATCTCTCTCGGTGAACCCGGAGGAATCTGTCACTGCTGAATTGGTACTGGGTCGCACTGGGCAATTACTGGGCCCCTCCGTAAAGTGTTAACCTATTGACATTCTGTCAGAGAGTCAGAGGGTTGTAGAGCACGGAAACAGGGCCGCACGCCAATGTTACCCATGCCAATCTTTCTGCCCATCTACACCAATCTAATTTGCCCACATTTAGGACCGTGTCCTTCCAATGCCTTGCCTATTTAAGTGTCGGTCTAAATGCATCTTAAAGTCCTTTGGGGGTGCAATCCAGATATCAATAACCCTCTATGTAAAAATACCTACCCCTCAGATCTCTTTACCTCTCACCTCAAACCAATGCTCTCTTGTTTTTGATGCCCCCTACCATGAGAAAGAGATGTCGACTATATACCCAGTCTTTGCCTCTCATAATCTGATACACCTCGATCAGGCACCCCTCTGCCTTCCTCACTCCAGGGAGTGCAGCAGTGGGCTGAGGGGGTTGAGGATCTATGTCAGGACTACCTTGAGTTGGTGGAGTATAGGGGGACATGCCTTGCTGGAACCCTGTTTGCCTGTTTAACGCAGTCTTGAGTAAGAGATATTGAGCTCACCACTGCTATCGTTGCCAGGGAGTGGCCCTCATTTCAGCTTGTGGCCCATGATGGTATTGAAGACCAATTTCTTGTTTTTCCCTACATTTTTATTTCTGTAACAATTTGCATTAGAATTTCATTAGATACAGGAGCCTGAAAACTGTGACGTCCAGGTTCAGGAACAGCTTCTTCCCAACAGGCATCAGGCTATTAAACACCACAACCTCCAAGTAAACGCTGAACTACATAGACTTGGGGTCATGGGTTTTGTCCTTTTGCACTATTATGGTTTGTTTGTTGTGTGTGTGCTTGTGCATACGTGTATATCTGTGTGTGTATATCTGTGTGTGTGTGTGTGTAATGTGTGTGTGTATATCTGTGTGTGTAATGTGTGTGTGTATATCTGTGTGTGTATATCTGTGTGTGTGTGTAATGTGTGTGTGTATATCTGTGTGTGTGTGTAATGTGTGTGTGTAATGTGTGTGTGTGTGTGTAATGTGTGTGTGTAATGTGTGTGTGTATATCTGTGTGTGTGTGTAATGTGTGTGTGTATATCTGTGTGTGTGTGTAATGTGTGTGTGTAATGTGTGTGTGTGTGTGTAATGTGTGTGTGTAATGTGTGTGTGTAATGTGTGTGTGTGTGTGTAATGTGTGTGTGTAATGTGTGTGTGTATATCTGTGTGTGTGTGTAATGTGTGTGTGTATATCTGTGTGTGTGTGTAATGTGTGTGTGTATATCTGTGTGTGTATATCTGTGTGTGTGTGTAATGTGTGTGTGCGTGTGCTTGTGTGTGTATATCTGTGAGGAAGATGCTATGAGGTTGCAGGGTGACTTGGACAGGTTGTGTGAGTGGGCGGAAAATGCATGGCAGATGCAGTTTAATGTGGATAAGTGTGAGGTTATCCACTTTGGTGGTAAGAATAGGAAGGCAGAGTATTATCTGAATGGTGTCAAGTTAGGAAAAGGGGACGTACAACGTGATCTGGGTGGCCTAGTGCATCAGTTACTGAAAGGAAGCATGCAGGTACAGCAGGCAGTGAAGAAAGCCAATGGAATGTTGGCCTTCATAACAAGAGGAGTTGAGTATAGGAACAAAGAGGTCCTTCTGCAGTTGTACAGGGCCCTAGTGAGACCACACCTGGAGTACTGTGTGCAGTTTTGGTCTCCAAATTTGAGGAAGGATATTCTTGCTATTGAGGGCATGCAGCGTAGGTTTACTAGGTTAATTCCCGGAATGGCGGGACTGTCATAAGTTGAAAGACTGGAGCGACTAGGCTTGTATACACTGGAATTTAGAAGGATGAGAGGAGATCTTATCGAAACGTATAAGATTATTAAGGGGTTGGACACGTTAGAGGCAGAAAACATGTTCCCAATGTTGGGGGAGTCCAGAACAAGGGGCCACAGTTTAAGAATAAGGGGTAGGCCATTTAGAACTGAGATGAGGAAAAACTATTTCAGTCAGAGAGTTGTGAATCTGTGGAATTCTCTGCCTCAGAAGGCAGTGGAGGCCAATTCTCTGAATGCATTCAAGAGAGAGCTAGATAGAGCTCTTAAGGATAGCGGAGTCAGGGGGTATGGGGAGAAGGCAGGAACGGGGTACTGATTGAGAATGATCAGCCATGATCACATTAAATGGCGGTGCTGGCTCGAAGGGCCGAATGGCCTCCTCCTGCACCTATTGTCTATTGTCTATTGTATATCTGTGTGTGTGTATATCTGTGTGTGCGTGTGCTTGTGTTTGTGTGTGTATGTGTATATCTGTGTGTGTATGTGTATGTGTATGTGTGTGTGTATATCTGTGTGTGTTTATTTGTGTATGCGTGTGTGTGTATGTGTGTGTGTATGTGTGCGTGTGTGCATGTGTGTGTGTGTATATGTGTATGAGTGTGTATATCAGTATGTGTGTATGTGTGTATGTCTGTATGTCTGTATGTGTGTGTGTGTATGTGTGTATGTGTGTGCGTGCGTGTGTGTGTGTGCGTGTGTGTGCGTGCGTGTGTGTGTGTGTGTGTGTGTGTGTGTGTATGTGTGTATGTCTGTATGTGTATGTGTGTACGTGTGTGCGTGCGTGTGTGCGTGTGTGCGTGTGCGTGCGTGCGTGCGTATGTGTATGTGTATGTGTATGTGTATGTGTATGTGTGTGCGTGCGTGTATGTACACACACTGAACTATTTTTTCTCATTTATTACATTGTTTACAGTGTGCTATATTAACATATTGTGTTGTGCTGCTGCAAGTAAGAATTTCATTGTTCTATCTGGGACATGTGACAATAAAACACCATACGCTTATTACAAGGCGTCTCTGGTGTCACGTGGACATCTTTTTACAAGGACATTGTTTTAAATGTCCCTCGGCAATGAACAGTTACTTTCCGAAATCCCGCTCTGACGTTACTCCAACTGGCCCCAGCTGGAGCCACCACACTGATACACCTATCACGCGAGTCAAGATTACTCAGGCCATTTTTTTGCCAAAGTAAGGAAGAACTTGGCAATTGTACGCAGCAGCTTACAAAGTTCGTCAGTGATGTTGGAACAATTGTTAAACGTAGCCCGTGCCATTAAATAGAGAAAGTTGCAACCAAGCTTGTGCATCCAGGTTTGTTTTCACTTAAACTTTGGCATGATGAAAACATTTTCCTTACTGATCGGTCGGATGAGTCCAACAGAATTGGCCACTTAGCTAGGAAATGTTGGAGCCTAATGATGGTCAGATTTCAATCTGCTGACCAACTGCAAAGCTCCCAGTTGCTGGAGGATTTTTATCCCTGCCCTGGCAGATAAATCACAGCAAATCAATGAACTGATAACAATGGTTTTCATGGCCCATGAAATGGGGGTTTAGCGAGACTGTCCAAATCTGGTCAATTTCAACTTCTACAGGTTTATCTCAATCTTCATGTAGTCTTTAATTAAAAACATCTGGTGGAATTATACATACAATCCTTTTATTTGTTCTCTTTGCCAATTTCCCAAATCCACTGTCAAGTTCCCTAACATTTCGGTAATAATTCTTTGGATCGAAACAGAGTTCAAACAGTGTAATTTGAAGACTATGGTTACTAGTTCTGAACCATAGAGCTACTAATAATGAGTGTAATTAATTGTTCTGCTGGTGATACGTGAGCACTGACTTTGAAACGGAGTACTTTGCATGTTCGGAGAAGTGTTGCTCGATTTTGTGCAGCAGAATTTCAATATACAGGTATTCTGTTGCATCCTGTAGATCCAATATCTGAACCACTCCAGATACTTGCAATACAACACTATGTACAGTATGAAGGGTTGTGTGCAGTTTTGATCACCCCTTTGGAGCAAGGATATGGAGGCTTTGAAGAAGCAGAAGCAGGTTTACCAGAATGCTGACTGGATCAGAGGGTATTAGCTGCAAAGAGAGGTTGGACAAATTTGGATTAAATCCCCTGGAGCGTCAGAAGCTGAGGGGAGAACTGAGAGAAGTTCATAAAATTGTAAGAAGCATGGATAGGATTTATTAGTCAAAATATTTTTCCCAGACTGGCAATGTCAAATAATGGTGGGCGCAGCTTTAAGGTGGGAGGGCAAGATGTGAGGGACATGTTTTTTTGCACAGAGGGTGGAGGGTGCCTGGAACGTGGTGCCAGGGGTGGTGGTGGAGGCAGATACAATCGTGGCATTTAAGAGGCTTTTGGATAGGCAAATGGATATGCGAGGATTGGACGGATATGGATCACGTGCAGGCAGAGGAGATTGGTTAAACTTGGCATCATGTTTGGCATGGACATTGTGGGCCGAAGGGCCTGTTCCTGTGCTGCACTGTTCAGTGATCAACAGGGTTCATGTATTGCAATGGCTGAATGCAGCCCTTGTTGGCTGTAAACACACATCCGCCTGACAATCTTGACAACCATCTCTGATAACCTGGCAATATAACTTTACACACATTGGACAGACTAAACAACACATAACAACAGGGCGTAGCAAAGGGAATTAAGGTCAATTAAGAAATCTTTTGAAATAAAAGCATATATTCTGCAAATATTCAAGAGAGAGCTAGATAGAGCTCTTAAGGACAGCGGAGTCAGGGGGTACGGGGAGAAGGCAGGAACGGGGTACTGATTGAGAATGATCAGCCATGATCACATTGAATGGCGGTGCTGGCTCGAAGGGCCGAATGGCCTACTCCTGCATCTATTGTCTATTGTCTAAATACTCTACCGGTCAGCTTGCATCTACGAAGCCGGAAGCAAGAGTTCATGTTTTAACTTGGTGATCTTGGCAATCATGAACTTTTAAATGTATACATCACCCAGCAGCAGAGTGGCTCAGCTGGTAGAGCTGCTGCCTCACAGCTCCAGAGACCCAGGTTCGATCCTGACCTCAGGTGCTGTCTGTGTGGGGTTTGTCCGTTCTCCCACGCACTCTGTGGGTTTCCTCCGGGTGCTCCGGTTTCCTCCCACATCCCAAAGACATGCAAGTTTGGAGGTTATTTGGTTTCTGTAAAATTGCCCCTAGTTTGTAGGGAGAGGATGAGAAATGGGATAACATAGAACTAGTGTGAACGGGTAATCGATGGTGGACGTGGACTCGGTGGGCCACATCTGTTTCCATGCCGTGTCTTTCAATCAATCAATCAAAAAGGAATGCGAGGGGAAGTGAAGTGAGATGTGAGATGGAGGAGAAGAGACAACACCAATGTTTCAGCCCTGCGTCCGACTACTGCCTCAGTCGTAGCTGCTCCAATTCTGCCCAGCGACACTGCTTCCATGGTATGGCAACGGTATCCCATTGGCTATTATATGCCATCTTGTCTTGTAATAGAGAGGGAAGTAGCAGCAACATGCGGTGCTTCTGGGTGTGGCTTGTGCTGTGGTTCGGGTTGCCAACTGTCCCGTATTAGCCGGGACATCCCGTATTTTGGGCTAAATTGGTTTGTCCCGTACGGGACCGCCCTTATCCTGTATTAGGCCCGGGGGGGGGGGGGGGGGGGCTGGCGCTGGCGCTGTAGGCCCGGTCGCTGTAGGCCCGGTCGCTGTAGGCCCGGTCGCTGTAGGCCCGGTCGCTGTAGGCCCGGTCGCTGTAGGCCTGGACGCTGTAGGCCTGGACGCTGTAGGCCCGGACGCTATTGGTCCGGACAGTGTAGGCCCGGTCGCTGTAGGCCCAGTCGCTGTAGGCCCGGTCGCTGTAGGCCCGGTCGCTGTAAGCCCGGACGTTGTAGGCCCGGATGCTGTAGGCCCGGTCGCTGTAAGACCGGACGCTGTAGTCCCGGACGCTGTCGGTCCGGACAGTGTAGGCCCGGACGCTGTAGGTCCGGACAGTGTAGGTTCGGACATTGTAGGTCTGGAGACCTGGGCGCTGCCTAACGGAGGTTGAATCGCAACCCACCTCCCAGCCCGGGCGGCCACCATTGGTGGAGCGGGAGCACGTGGCCGCTGGCTGGGTAAGGTCACGTGGGGCGCGGGGCGGTGACGTCACCTTGTCCCTTATTTGGGAGTGACATAGTTGGCACCCCTAGCTGTGGTTGAACTGTGGCTGTGTGAACTAGGTGTGTAAGGTGCTTAGTGTGTGAGGTGAATATAGCATGCGTTGCTGCACTGAAGGCCGAATCATGGGGGGTTGCTTTCATGTGAATAGTGGGGAGTGGTGGAGAGGGGATACTGTTGGTGAAAAATACCATTGGAAAATTAATTGGATCAGAACTTAATGGAAGAAGCACAGAGCGGCCTTTAGTCAAGCAGCATGGAAACAGGCCCTTCAGCCCAACTCGTCTATCCTGACCAGAATGCTCCATCTAAGTTTGTTCCATTTCCCTGCATTTGCTTGAAACCTTTTGCTTGAAACCTTTGCTCTCCATGTACCTGTTCAAGTGCCTTTTACATATCGTACCTTCCTCATCTACCTCCTCTGGCAGCTCGTTCCATGCTCCCACCATCCTCGGTGTTACAAAGCTGCCAGAGACTTGGTAACCTGTTCGGAGGAATTGTCCTCCTGACTCCCCAAAGCCTTTCCTCTATATACCAGGCATGGCAGGAACAGGATTCACAGAGTAGTACAGCACAGGAACAGGCCCTACAGCCCACAAGGTTCATGCCAGACACAATGCCAAGATAAACTAATCTCCTCCGCCCACATGTGATCCATATCCCTCCATTCACTGTCTACAAGTTTCCCTATTGTATACGCTACCACAGCCACATATTTTCTTACACTACCTGTTGCTCCACTGCGATTTCTCCTCAAGGTATGTCCACTTTGAAGAAGTTCTCCTCCTCTCTTCGACGAGAGTTTAGCAACATGCTCTCTCGCTGCTCCCCCTCTGTGATTTCTCCTGCCCTCCTGCTCTACCACCACATTTTGACCCGGACTCGCTACCACAGCCACATGACATCAGTCTGAAGAAGGGTCTCGACCCGAAACATCGCCCATTCCTTCTCTCCTGAGATGCTGCCTGACCCGCTGAGTTACTCCAGCATTTTGTGAATAAATACCTTCGATTTGTACCAGCATCTGCAGTTATTTCCTTACACTACCTATTGTATCGGCCTCCACCACCACCCCTGGCAGTGCCTTCCATGCTCCCACCATCCTCTGTGTAAATAAAGGTGTCCTGCAAATCTCCTTAGAATTTGCTATGCTCACATTAAAGCAATGCATTCTAGTATTTGATGTCCTCCCTGGGTAAAAGGTTCTGACTGTCTACCCTATCTGTGCACCTCATCATTTTATAGACGTATATTTGGTCTCTCCTCGGCCTCCAGCGTTACAGAGAAAACAATCCGTTGTTCCAACCTCCCCTTGTCGCTAACCTCCTGTAATCCAGGCAACATTCTAGTCACCTTCCCTTCATCCAACAATGAACCATTGCACATTTCCTTGATCATCGTCTGCTTTGATCTGTCCTTTTCACAGGATACATTTTTCTTTGTACTCTTCCATATCTCCAGTTTCCCCCTCCCCTGACTCTGTCTGAAAGAAGGGTCTCGACCCGAAACGTCACCCGTTCCTTCTCTCCATGAATGCTGCCTGTCCCGCTGCGTTACTCCAGCATTTTACGTCTCATCTTTAGTGTAAACCAGAATCCGCAGTTCCTTCCTAAAAATTCTGGCAAACGTCTTCTGCACCCTCTCCAAAGCCTCCAGGTCCTTTCTGTGACGTAGTGACCAGAACCTCACTTTGCCCAGTGCCTGCCGCTCCTACCTGCTCCCATATCCCCCTTGGCAGGCACCTCTACCACCACAGAGCTGGTGCATTGTCTATGAAAAGCACAGCTCTCTGTGCTCGCTGACTGCAGCGGCAAAGCCCAGTAATGCAGTGGAGCGGCTGTAAATCCTCTTCCAAATCCCAGACTGTCTTCACCGGGGAAATGGATCAGCTTTCCCAACAGTCTAAGTCCTGGCAGTTCTCCCTGACAGGGTGGTGGGAATGCAAGGATTCCTCTCCACATCCCCTTCCCCAGGACCATGACCATTGCAGATGGGAAGCACATTCTGCCCTGGCTCCTGATGTCCACACATTATAAATGCATCAGTCAGCGGTAAGCTTGGCAAATGAAATGTCGCAGTCATTTCAAGAGGACTAGAATATAAAAGCAAGGATGTAATGCTGAGGCTTCATAAAGGCACTAGTCAGACCACAGTTGGAATATTGAGAGTAGCTTTGGGCCCCATATCTGAGGAAGGATGTGCTGGCATTGGAGAGGGTCCAGAGGAGGTTTACAAGAATGATCCTGGGGGTGTTTGGGTTAATGAATGAGGATTGCTTGCTAGCTCTGGGCCTGTACTCGCTGAAGTTTAGAAGGGTGAGAGGGGATCTCATTGAAACCTTCCAAACAATGAAAGGTCTAAGATAGAGTGAATCTTCAGAAGATGTTTCCACTAGTGGGAGAGTCCAGGACCAGAAGGCACAACCTTAAAATAAAAGGACATACCTTTAGAATGGAGATGAGGAAGAATTTCTTTAGCCAGTGGGCGGTGGAATTCATTGCCACAGATGGTTGAGGTGGCGAAGTCATTGGGTATTTTTTAAAATGGAAGTTGATAGGTTCTTGATTGGTAAGGGCGTCAATGATTACGGGGAGAATGTAGGCGAATGGGGTTGAGAGGGAAAAGTAGATCAGCCATAATCGAATGGTGTAGAATCTACATTGGAATCTACGTTGGAATCTACGTTGGAATGGTCAGACTCATCATGCAACAGTGAAAGCAACAGGTGTCCTAAAGTTTCTGAGATGCAACTTTGATCATTGTTCATCTTCTATCAAGGAAAGGTTATACTTCACCCTTGTTAGACCACATTTGGACTCTGCAGTTGCAGCATGGGACCCATACACAAATAGAAACATTTCTTCCATTGAACGTGTCCAACGACAGGCAGCTCGATTTGTTGCAAATACCTCAGAGAGAGAAGCAAGTGTTACCAAACTTCTAAATTCATTGGGGTGGAACACTCTCCAAGACAGATGTAAAGCCCACCGTTTGACCTGTTTTTACAAAATGTTGAATGGTCAGCTCAACATAGATGAGCACATCTACACCAAACCCAAACATATCAGGAGTGGACGAGGGCATTCGATTCAATTTGAGATACCAGCTATCAAGACAGATGTGTATAGCAATCCATTCTTCCTTTGCACAATTAAAGCATGGAATAGTCTTCACCCTACTATAGTTACTCAACCAGACGCAACTACATTTAAGGCAGCTCTTCTTCTCCAAGAAGCCCTTCTTGCTTAGAAACATAGAAACATAGAAACATAGAAAATAGGTGCAGGAGTAGGCCATTCGGCCCTTCGAGCCTGCACCGCCATTCAATATGATCATGGCTGATCATCCAGCTCAGTAGCCTGTACCTGCCTTCTCTCCATACCCCCTGATCCCTTTAGCAAAAAGGGCCACATCTAACTCCCTCTTAAATATAGCCAATGAACTGGCCTCAACCACCTTCTGTGGCAGAGAATTCCACAGACTCACCACTCTCTGTGTGAAGAAATGTTTTCTCATCTCGGTCCTAAAAGACTTCCCACTTATCCTTAAGCTGTGACCCCTGGTTCTGGACTCCCCCAACATCGGGAACAATCTTCCCGCATCTAGCCTCTCCAACCCCTTAAGAATTTTATATGTTTCTATAAGATCCCCCCTCAGTCTTCTAAATTCCAGCGAGTACAAGCCCAGTCTATTCAGTCTTTCCTCATATGCAAGTCCCGCCATCCCAGGGATTAATCTGGTGAACCTTCTCTGTACTCCCTTTAAGGCAAGAATGTCTTTCCTCAGGTTAGGAGACCAAAACTGCACACAATACTCCAGGTGCGGTCTCACCAAGGCCCTGTACAACTGCAGCAGAACCTCCCTGCTCCTAAACTCAAATCCTCTTGCCATGAATGCCAACATACCATTCGCTTTCTTCACTGCCTGCTGCACCTGCATGCTTGCTTTCAATGACTGGTGCACCATGACACCCAGGTCACGTTGCATCTCCCCTTCTCCCAATCGGTCACCATTCAGGTAATACTCTGCTTTCCTGTTCTTGCCGCCAAAGTGGATAACCTCACATTTATCCACATTATATTGCATCTGCCATGCATTTGCCCACTCGCCTATTCTATCCAAGTCACTCTGCAGCCTCCTAGCATCCTCCTCGCAGCTAACACTTCCACCCAGCTTCGTGTCATCCGCAAACTTAGAGATGTTGCATTCAATTCCCTCGTCCAAATCATTAATATACACTGTAAATAACTGGGGTCCCAGCACTGAGCCTTGCGGTACCCCACTAGTCACTGCCTGCCATTCCGAAAAGGACCCATTTATTCCTACTCTTTGCTTCCTGTCCGCCAACCAATTTTCTATCCACCTCAAAACTGAACTCTCAATACCGTGTGCTTTAAGTTTGTACACCAATCTCCTATGTGGGACCTTGTCGAAGGCCTTCTGAAAGTCCAGATATAACACATCGACTGGTTCTCCCTTATCCACTCTACTAGTTACATCCTCGAAAAATTCTATAAGATTCGTCAGACATGATTTGCCTTTGGTAAATCCATGCTGACTTTGTCCGATGATTTCACCACTTTCCAAATGTGATGCTATCACATCTTTAATAACTGACTCTAGCATTTTCCCCACTACCGATGTTAGGCTAACTGGTCTATAATTCCCCGTTTTCTCTCTCCCTCCCTTTTTAAAAAGTGGGGTTACATTAGCTACCCTCCAGTCCTCAGGAACTACTCCAGAATCTAAAGAGTTTTGAAAAATTATCACTAATGCATCCACTATTTCTGAGGCTACTTCCTTAAGCACTCTGGGATGCAGCCTATCTGGCCCTGGGGATTTATCTGCCTTTAATCCATTTAATTTACCTAACACCACTTCCCGACTAACCTGGATTTCCCTCAGTTCCTCCATCTCATTAGACCCCCGGTCCCCCGCTATTTCCGGCAGACGGTTTATGTCTTCCTTAGTGAAGACAGAACCAAAGTATTTGTTCAATTGGTCTGCCATCTCCTTGTTCCCTATGATCAATTCACCTGTTTCCGACTGCAAGGGACCTACATTTGCCTTAACTAATCTTTTTCTCTTGACATATCTATAAAAGCTTTTGCAGTCTGTTTTTATGTTCCTTGCCAGTTTTCCCTCATAATCTATTTTCCCATTCCTAATTAAGCCCTTTGTCCTCCTCTGCTGGACTGAATTTCTCCCAGTCCTCTGGTATGCTACTTTTTCTGGCTAATCTGTATGCTTCATCTTTTGTTTTAATACTATCCTTGATTTCCCTTGTTAGCCACGGATGCACTACCTTTCCTGGTTTGTTCTTTTGCCAAACTGGGATGAACACTTGTTGTAGTTCATCCATGCGACCTTTAAATGCCTTCCATTGCATGTCCACCGTCAACCCTTTCAGCATCAATCGCCAGTCTATCTTGGACAATTCACTCCTCATACCCTCAAAGTTACCTTTCTTTAAGTTCAGAACACTTGTTTCTGTATCGACTTTGTCACTCTCCATCCTAATGAAGAACTCTACCATATTATGATCACTCTTGCCCAAGGGGCCTCGCACAACAAGACTGCTAACTAACCCTTCCTCATTACTCAATACCCAGTCTAGAATGGCCTGTTCTCTCGTTGGTTCCTCGACATGTTGGTTTAGAAAACCATCTCTCAAACATTCCAAGAAATCCTCTTCCTCAGCACCCCTGCCAGTTTAGTTCACCCAATCTATATGTAGATTGAAGTCACCCATTATAACTGCTGCACCTTTAGTGCATGCATTTCTAATTTCCTGCTTGATGCCATCCCCAACCTCACTACTGCTGTTAGGTGGCCTGTACACAACTCCCACTAGCGTTTTCTGCCCCTTAGTGTTTCGTAGCTCTACCCATATCGATTCCACTTCCTCCAAGCTAATGTCCTTCCTTTCCACTGCTTTGATCTCCTCTCTAACCAGTAACGCTACCCCACCTCCTTTTCCTTTCTGTCTATCCCGCCTGAATATAGAATATCCCTGGATGTTGAGCTCCCAGCCTTGGTCACCCTGGAGCCATGTCTCCGTAATCCCAACTATATCATAATCATTAATAACTATCTCCACATTTAATTCATCCACCTTATTACGTATACTCCTTGCATTGAGACACAAAGCCTTCAGGCTTGTTTTTACAACTCTCTTACCCCTTATACAATTATGTTGAAAAGTGGCCCTTTTTGATTTTTGCCCTGGATTTGTCTGCCTACCACTTTTACTTTTCACCTTGCTACCTGTTGCTTCTACCCTCATTTTACACCCCTCTGTCTCTCTGCTCCTGCTCCCATCCCCCTGCTTGTCCAGACTTGCTTAAGTCCATACTCCGCCACCACCAGTTTAAATTCCATTTGGAATATTATGGAGGACCAAGGACCAAGAACCAATAATCGATGGGCTGAAGGGCCTAATTCTGCTCCTATGTCATATGATCTTATGATAATGATCTTTGAGAGGCACCAAATACAGATTGCTGGGGGGGAGTTCCGTGGGCCACGCAGCATCTGTGGAGGGAATGAGCAGACAACATTTTTGGTCGGGACCCATCTTCGGCCTTCCTTGAAGAGGTGCCGGCTGGATTTTAGCGCAAGCCACTTTCAAGTGGTTCCATCCACTCCACAGAATGGAGAATCCTTTCACGAGGTGCCAATTAACTGCTGCTCATTGAGCAAAGGCTGGGTGCTGCAGGCATTAACAGGTGGGGAGCACAAAGTCTGAAATCTGACCGGTTAGTCCCACACCACAGTTCCCTCCATCTATCTGGCAGTTTTGAGTTATCCTCCAAAACATGCAAATGGGAATAAATACATGTGGGGAGAATAACCGTGAGGGGCTCAAAGGAATCTAGCTCCACATTTCTTTGTTTGTCTGACAAATTAAATATTTACCAAAGACATTTTCAGAGAGTCAGAGTGTTTATTTCAGTGACGGATTATCCAGGCACCGGAGAAAGTCCCAGCATCAGTAAACATGTGCACATGGTTCTAATTAAATACCGCTTTACCAGGGAGAAGACCTTGTCACAGTTGGACTCGCATATTAATTGGCGGACAAGTGTTTGGAGAGTTGATGAAGGTCAGTCGCTCTATTTTTAAAATCCATTAAAGACGGCTAGTGTTGCTTGGGTTGTGGTAATGGGGCCTCCAACACCTTGTATCCGTGTCACCAGGGAGGTTGGCATGAGAGGTTCCAAGAAATGGCGGCACAAGAGTAGAACTGCTGCCTTACAGCACCAACCAAGGATGCAAGGATGCAAGGATGCAAGGATGCAAGGATGCAAGGATGCAAGGCAGTAAGGATGGGGTTCTATCCTTACTGTGAGGGCTTTCTCTACAGACTTTGGACATTCTCCTCGTGACCCGTGTGGGTTTTCTCCAGGTGCTCTTCCGGTTTCCTCCTACATTCCAAAAACATTCAGGTTTGTAGGTTAATTGGCTTCAGTTTTTTAAAAAAATTGTAGTTTGTCCCTAGTGTGTAGGATAATGTTAGTGTACAGGATGATCTCTTGTCAGCACGGACTCGGTGGGCCGAAGGGCCTGTTTCCATGCTGTGTTTCTAAAGTCTAAATTGCTCATTGGCACAGACGGCATTGGATTGTGGAATCCTTGACCCTATTTGCACATCATTGTCCTAAGACCAATGTTGCAATGGTTCCAGTCCCTGACATTGACGGCTGGCCCAGGCTGGTTCTTCTTTCCAATGTGCAAAATTCCTTCACTCATCTTGCTCAGATTATCTCACCGTTATCCCACTGATGCTGGTGGGGCCTTGGAGGATAGAAATGTGTGAGGAAGCTTCCTATATTACACTGCTTCTATCACCTATGGCCTTATAACCTTATAATTCTTGTATTCACTGGAATTTAGAAGGATGAGAGGGGATCCTATAGAAATACATAAAATTATTAAGGGATTGGACACGCTAGATGCAGGAGGCATTTTCCCGATGTTGGGGGAGTCCAGAAAGAGGGGCCACAGTTTAGGAATAGGGGGTAGGCCGTTTGGATCTGAGATGAGAAAAAACTTTTTCACACAGAGAGTTGTGAATTTGTGGAATTCTCTGCCTCAGAAGGCGGTGGAGGCTGATTCACTGGATGCATTCAAAAGAGAGTTAGATGGAGCTCTTAGGGCTCGCGGAATCAAGGGATATGGGGAGAAGGCAGGAACAGGGTACTGATTGTGGATGATCAGCCATGATCACATTGAATGGCGGTGCTGGCTCGAAGGGCCGAAAGGCCTACTCCTGCACATATTGTCTATGTATCTATCTATGTATCTAAGTGCAGGTGATCGATTGAAAGATGATGGAAAGATAAAATAAATAGGAGCAGCCATGGACCATTTGGTCCTTTGAGCTTGGACTTCCCTTCAACAAAATCATGGCCTTAATCTCAGCTCCTTTCTTCTGCCTGTTCCTATAATGCTCAAATTCCCTTCATTGGCAGGGCAGGGCAGGAATCAGCAGCAATCAGCAGCAATCAGCAGCAATCAGCAGCAATCAGCAGCAATCAGCAGCAATCAGCAGCAATCAGCAGCAATCAGCAGCAATCAGCAGCAATCAGCAGCACAACCAAGGACTGGCTGCTGGAAAACACCGGCCCTCTGGACTAAACTGAGGCCACAAGCAAACGAGACACAGCTGGGTCCAATTAATGGTTATTGGGTCCAATTAATGGTTATTGGACCAATTAATCTAATCCGTGTCAGGCCCACCCCTTATAAACCCTGGCGCGCCGAGTAGGAGAGTAAGTTGCTGGGATGAAGCCCAGTCTGCCTGTGCGGCCCTGCTGAGGACAAGGGTCCTGCTAGATGTGGTTTGGTTGTTATTGGGAATAAAGCCTCTGGGGTAAGTTCACATTACTATGAGTGCCAATGTGTAAGAAAATAACTGCAGATGCTGGTACAAATTGAAGGTATTCATTTCACGAAATGCTGGAGTAACTCAGCAGGTCAGGCAGCATCTCAGGAGAGAAGGAATGGGTGATGTTTCGGGTCGAGACCCTTCTTCAGTCTGAAGAAGGGTCTCGACCCAAAGCGTCACCCATTCATTCCTTCTCTCCTGAGATGCTGCCTGACCTACTGAGTTACTCCAGTGTTTTATGAAACGAGTGCCAATGTGGTCACAGCTGATCTGGTGCCATGACCAAAGCCACAGTTGTCACAAGCTTCCAGCATCTGCAGTTTCTTGTGTCTACAATGGTTGCCAGAGTCTTTTATGAAGTAGATGATAATAGAACACATGGAAAATATTAAAGGACCTTGATAAAGTCAATGGCTTTGTCCTGCCCCCACCTCTTTTCCAACCTTCTGCCCCTACTGTAATCAGTCTGAAGCAGGGCCCCAATCTGAAATATCGCTTATCCACGTTCTCCACAGACGCTGCCTGGCCTGCTGAGTTACTCCAGCACATTGCATTCTATGAAATGAGTGTATTTCTTAAACAAATTAACATTCCATTGTCCAGAAAATCTGCCTGTCTAGCATTACCAGTTGGCAGGGTGTTGGATTAATGGATTTTTACTTTATAATGTGAATAATTGTGCAGCTAACCGCTTTGGCAGGAGGATGGAAAAGGCAGAGTATTAGTTTATTATCGTTGTTTATACTGAGATACGGTGCAGAACTTGGCTTTGAATGCTGCCTGGGGAGAGAATATTGTACACATGAGTACAATCAAACTATCCATGAGTACAGCAGGTAGTGTCAAAAGAATTCTGGTCCCGGTTTTGGACGTCTCATTGCAGGAAGGGCGTGAAGGCTTTGGAGAGGATGCAGAAGAGATTTACCAGAATGCTGTCTGGATTGGGTGGCATCAGTGGATTAGATGGAGAGCTAACACCCTCTCCCAAGTAGGTTATTTCAAACCCTGCTCCTGTGACACAAGGTAGTGAAAACATTTAGCTATTCATCTCCAGCTAAACACTTGCTGGTTTATGTGTAAAGCTATTCCAGGATCATCTTGGAATGCAAAGATAACTTTCGACTTTATACTTCAATTTGTGTCATTAGTCAAGTCAAGTCAAGTCAAATTTATTTGTCACGTACACATACACGATGTGCAGTGAAATGAAAGTGGCAATGCCTGCGGGTTGTGCACAAAAAGAATTACAGTTACAGCATATAAATAAAGTTAATAAGTTACTATTATTGTCGACAAAAATTTAGTCTCTGGGGTTATAAAAGTTGACAGTCCTGATGGCCTGTGGGAAGAAGCTCCGTCTCATCCTCTCCGTTTTCACAGCGTGACAGCGGAGGCGTTTGCCTGATCGTAGCATCTGGAACAGTCCGTTACTGGGGTGGCAGGGGTCCCTCATGATCTTGCTTGCTCTGGATCTGCACCTCCTGATGTATAGGTCCTGCAGGGGGGCGAGTGTAGTTCCCATGGTACGTTCTGCCGAACGAACTACTCTCTGCAGGGCTATCCTGCCTGGGCAGAGCTGTTCCCAAACCAGACTGTAATGTTGCCGGACAGGATGCTCTCTACAGCCCCAGAGTAGAAGCAATGAAGGATCCTCTGAGACACTCTGAATTTCCTCAGTTGTCTAAGGTGGTAAAGGCGCTGCTTAGCCTTACCCACCAGTGCGGCAATGTGCGTTGCCCACGTCAGATCCTCTGCGATGCGGACTCCCAAGTATTTGAAACTGCTCACCCTATCCACAATAGACCCATTTATCTCCAGTGGCGTGTACGTCCTTGGATGTTTAGCCCTTCTGAAGTCCACAATCAGCTCCTTTGTTTTAGTGACATTCAAGAGGAGGCTATTGTCCTGACACCAGAGTGGCAGATCAGCCACCTCCTCCCGGTAGGCCTTCTCATCGTTGTTGGAGATCCGGCCCACCACCACAGTGTCATCAACAAACTTGATGATGGAGTTTGAGCTGAACCTGGCCCCACAGTCATGTGTGTACAGGGAGTACAGTAGGGGGCTAAGGACGCAGCCCTGGGGGGATCCTATGTTCAGGGTGAGGGAGCTAGATGTGTGTTCCCCCATCCTGACCACTTGGGGCCTGGCAGTGAGAAAGTCCAGGACCCAGGCACACAGAGGGGTGCTAAGCCCCAGTTCCAGCAGCTTCTCAACCAGTCTGCTGGGGACTATTGTGTTGAATGCTGAACTAAAGTCAATGAACAGCATCCTCACATAGCCCCCCTGGCTGTCCAGATGAGAGAGAGCGGTGTGTAGAACCTGTGAGACCGCATCATCCGTGGACCTGTTCGGACGGTATGCGAACTGTAGTGGGTCCATGTTGCGAGGAAGGAGGGCGCAGATGTGCTTCTTGACTAGCCTCTCAAAGCATTTCATGACCACCGAGGTGAGGGCCACCGGTCGGTAGTCATTTAAACACGCTGGAGAGGCATTCTTTGGCACCGGTACAATGATGGATCCTTTGAAGCATGCAGGGACCACGGACATTGCCAAGGAGAGGTTGAATATTGTGGTGAGCACTGGAGCAAGCTGAGTAGCACAAGACTTTAGTACTCGCCCAGATATACCATCTGTGCCTCCAGCTTTCCTCGTGTTCACACGCGTCAGAGCCCACCTCACCTCATGCTCGGACACCGAGAATGTGTGCACATCCCCAGCGGTGGATCCCCCTCCAGCCTCGCTAGCCAGCGCCCCTTTGGTGCTGTTTTTAGACGGCGAGCTGGTGGTGTTACCCGTCTCAAACCGTGCGTAAAAAGAGTTCAGGTCATCAGCTAAGGAGGAGCCGGCACTTCCGGTTGAGGGGGTGCTGGACCTGTAGCTAGTTATAGTCCGTAGCCCCTGCCAAAGGCGCCTGGTGTCCTGCTGCTCCATCTGTGACTCCATCTTGTCCCGGTACCTCTTTTTTGCGTCCTTCACTGCCCTTCGCAGTCGGTATGACTCTCCCTTGTAGTCGTCCATGTTGCCGGATGCCAGGCCGGCGTTGTAAGCAGCGGTGCGAGCATTCAAGGCCACGCGAATAGACCTGTCCACCCAGGGTTTTTGGTTAGGGAAGATACTGACCCTTACCGTGGGGATGATGGTATCGGCTATTGTGGCAATGAAGTCCGTAACCGTTTCCGCAAACTCATTTACGTCTCTGGAACTTGCTTGGAACATGTTCCAGTCGACTTCGCTCAGTGCATCCTGCAGCATGGCCTCTGAATGGTCAGCCCACCGCTTTACGTCCCTCGTCACTGTCACTTCCCGTACTATCCGTTGTTTGTACTCCGGCAGCAGGAAAATGGCAGCGTGGTCAGATTTCCCAAAAGGAGGGAGAGAAACGGCCTTGTAGCCTTTCCTGAACGGCGTGTAGCAGTGGTCCAAAGTTCTTTCCCCCCTGATGACACACGTGATGTGTTGGTAGAAGTTGGGCATGACCTTTTTGAGATTTCCCTTAAATCCTTTCTCTAAGATGGTGCCAGAGTGTTCTGTTCCCAAGGAGCATCTACTCTCATCGGATACAATCACCTACTCTTTCAAATCTCTCTTCTTCCTGTAAGTATAGACGATATTCTGCACTCTGTATCCATCTATTGTACTTGAGTTTGACTTGACTGTCTTTATGTACAGTATTATCCGATCTGTTTGGTGAAGCAAAGCTTTTCACTGTACCTTGGTGCACATCACGACAGTAAACCTACTGATAGCTACATGGGGAGGTTGGACAAGCTTGGATGGTTTTGGGGGTATGGGGAGAAGGCAGGAACGGGGTACTGATTGAGAATGATCAGCCATGATCACATTGAATGGTGGTGCTGGCTCGAAGGGCCGAATGGCCTCCTCCTGCAGCTATTGTCTATTGTTTTCTCTGAAATGATGGGAGACCTGATAGAGATTGTGATATGCAGAGATGGGGTAGACAGTCAGAACCTTTCTCCCTAGAGTAGAAATGTCAAAGACCGGAGAATATAAGCTGAAAGGGGCCACGTTTACTGGAGATGTGCAAGGAAAGTGTTTATTTTACAGAGTGGTGGGTGCCTGGAACACACTGCCAGGAGTGATGGTGGAGGCAGATGTGATAGTGGTGTTTTAGAGGCTTTTAGGAAGGCACATGGATTGTCTCAGAATGGAGGGATATGGACCATGTGCAGGCGGACGAGATTAATTTAACTTGGCGTCATGTTCCACATGGACAATGTGGGCTGAAGGGCCTGTTCCTGTGCCATTCTGTTCTATATTCTGTGTTCCAAAGGAAACAGAGCAGCATCTAGCAGCTATGAAAGCAAGTGGCTTATTGGTTTATCTTGCGGGCAGGTTTTAAGTATAGAAGCAAAGATAGCTTGCTACAATTGAACGTTATGCTGGTGAGACAATAAACCTGGTGGACAGTGTGCTGCTTTGGAAACTTTACCTAAAAAAAAGTATGTCCTTGCTACAGAGGGAAAGCAGCGAAGGTTTGCTGGGCTGATTTCCAGGATGGCAGGACCGTTATATGAAGAGGGTTTAAGTCATTGACGTCAGAGCCCACTAGAGTTTAGGGGAAGGAACTGCAAAATCATAGAAACGTACAAATTCTGTTGAGGTTCAACGGGCCGGGTGCAGAGAGGATGTTTAGCTGACTAGAAGTCTAGACCAACTATCACAGTCTCTGCAGAGGGGGAGGATATTGGGACTGAGATAAGGAGGAAATTCTTTACTCAGAACATGGTGAAAGAGTGTGGGATTTCCGTCACTGAACGATGCAGTGCCCAAGAATGTGAATGTGTTTAATTTAGTAAATTTATTTCATTTTAGAGACATAATAATATGGATATAATCTTCTCTTCAGCCCACAATCACCCAGTCACACTGGTTCTGTTTTATCCCACTCTCTCATCCACTCCCTACACACATGGGGCAATTTACAGAGGCCAATTCACATATAAATCTTCACATCTTTGAGTTGTGGGAGGAAACCAGAGCACCGGGAGGAAACCCACGTGGTCATAGGGAAAGCATGCAAATTCCACTCCAACGAACCGGGTCTCTAGCGCTGTGAGGTAGCAGCTCCACCAGCTGCATCTCTGTGCTGCCCTAAGAAGGGTGTCTTTTGTGGCAGAAAAAGCATTGAGAGGTCGGGGGAGGGTCCAGGAACAAGATGGTGGATCTGCCATGGTTGCTCTAAAGGACAGAATAGGCCCCAAGCACCAAACATCCTTCTCCATCATTTGCTCGTGTTTAATTTGCGATCGGCATCAATGCCCCTTGCAATATCTCTGCAGCCCTTTCTTCGATGTTCCCGGGATACAGGCTGCCAAGTTCAGGCATTTGACAACAACGTTCACTTAATAGCTTTTCTCCAGTGGTAATGATTGTTTTATGACCCTCCCTTCCTTTCTGCCTTGGGTTTTTTTTAAACTGGTGCTTTGAACTCTGTTTGATTGTGAAGACACAAAATATTTGTTTAAAGTCTCTGCCATTTCCTTGCTTCCCATTATTAAATCGCCAGTCTCATTCTCTAAGGAATGAGTGTTTAGATGCACTATTTCCCCTCTCCAGAGTTCAGGGACAGATCTCCATAATTTCTTTCCCCAGTATTAAAGATTCTATAAACATCACTGTTCTCTTGTTCATTGCTTGCCCTCTGCTCTACCACAGGTTGATGTAAACCTCGCTCAATAGAGTTCCCCCTTAATATCTGCACCACTCCCTCTCCCCCCCCCCATTTCCCCCTAATGGCCCTCGTTAAAACCCACCTCATTAATTATGCTTCTCGTGTATTGCCTCCCCCTTTGGCGTTCTTGTCATCCTCCTCTGAGAACCCCAGTTGAATGTGCTTCCACAGTGAAGATGGAACACGACTGAGTCGTTCATTTTATTGTCATTGTGGCCTCGATAGCAAACAAAACCAGACACCATTAGACGCACAACATCAATCTTCTGAAGTGAGAGTACAACGCAGGAGAGGTTACACTTGTGCAGAAGACAGACAAGTCGGAACCCCTCAGGCCCCGCCCCACCATTCAATGTGATCTCTGACAGTCTCAACTCCAACTCTGTGCCATTAACCCACAGCCTTCAATTCCCCACAAATCTTTAAGAAACATGGTAAATGGAGCTGAGGTACAGATAAGATGCGATGTGTTGAAAGAGCCTCACTGGGCTAATTGGGTAACTCTTCTCTTTGTATTCCTGGGGAAATCCTATCCAGCGATTTGAAAATTTTAAAAATGGAATTCGGAAACATTCCCGAAGAACTGGCTGCACAGTGGTACAGCTGGTGTCTCAGCACCAGGGAGATGATGTTCGATCCCAACTTTGGGTGCTGGCTGTGTGGAGTTTGCACGTTCTCCCTGTGACCGGGTTAGTTTCCTTCGGGTGCTCTGGTATCCCCCCACGTCCCAAAGGCCATGTGTGTTTGTAGGTTAATTGGCCTCTGTAAATTAGCCTGAATGTGTGGGGAGTGAGTAGTGAAAGTGGGACAACATAGAACTAGTGTGAACAGGTGATGGTTGGCGTGGACTTAGTGGGCCGAAGGGCCTGTTTTCATGCTGGATCTCTAAGCCAAAGAAGCAGCTTGTAGAAAAGAGCACCTAGACCTGAACTGGTAATGCATTTTAATCCAAGTTATCTGTGAGATATAGACAGTGGCAAATCTGTAAATGGAGTCAGGTTTATTCCAGCTCTGGTGCCTGACCTTCATGTTCGTCCGATGTGTTGGCATCTGGCCAGGTATCTGGGGTTGATGGACGCCTACCTTGGAATGGCACTATGGCCAGGTCAGGCCAGGTCAAAGTCTAGTGGGACGCTCAGGCATCTGGCCTGAGGTAAATTGAGATTAATATGAAGCTCATTAAAACCATTCGAGTAGCCCAGCCAATGAACAGAGTATGTCATGGGTGTCAGTGATGGTAAGGATCTTTGCCTTGTGGGCAGAGACTTTGTGTGGCTCTGCATCTATTTCACTGGTTGTCAGTAAATGAGTTCACCGATCATTTCCAGCCAGCTCCAGCTCGCTCGTGGGCCCACAGCTCTGAGCACATTTGACAGCAGCAGTAACAGACTTCCCGACGGTCTTCAGCTAACAGAACAGAAGAGGTTTTGTCACGCTTGGGTCTCGTGTACTTGGGAACCTGAGGTCAATTACATTGAACAGTACAGCGCAGGAGTAGGCCCTTTGGCCCACAATGTGCGTGCCGAACATGACGCCAACATAAACTAATCTCCTCTCCAATCCCTGCATATCCATGTGCCTCTTAAATACTGCCATTGTATCTGCCTCCTCCACCACCCCTGGCAGTCTATTCACAACACCCACCACCCTCTGTGCAAAAACACTTGCCCCGCACATCGCCTTTAAACTTTTTCCCTCTCACTTTAAAGCTCTGGCCTCTAGTCTTTGACATTTCCATCCTGGGAGAAAGGTTGTGTTGATAACGCCACTTGCAATGTTTTTGGGGGATAAGATATGATCACGGGTGCAACAATCCTAAAAGACGGGTGTCAGTGTTTATGGGGAGAATGCAGGAGAATGGGGTTGAGGGGAGAAGGAAGATCAGCCATGACTGAATGGCAGAGTAGACATGATGGGCTCAGTGGCTCAATTCTGCTCCTATAACTTATGAACATGACCCAACAAGCTCCAGACATCCACAATGCCAGAAAACTGCAGGGCGTAGGTTTTGTGATTTACCAATTATATGGGTTTGTTTTACTACTGGATGTGCAGAATGACTGTTGTCACCACAAGTTGCTCTGTGATAATCTCGCATGGCTGATGGCAGCGAGGCAGGAGAACTCTCTCGTTTAGCAAACCTCCCCTGGTGGAAAGGGTTTAATTGAGCTGCAGCCGCAGGGATCGGGCTGGCCTATCGTTCCTGGTCATCAGCGGGGGTCACCAAGGGGAAGGTTGTGCTCGGGTCACCATCCATCGGTGAAATTGGAAAGAGCCTCGGTGATATCTGCTTTGAGAATAGGCCAGAGATTGGTCATTCTGATGCTCTTGTGAAAGAGCTGACCAGGGTCATGGAGCATGGAAACTGCCTTTGGACCAGCTTGCCCATCCTGCCAAGATGCCCCGTCTAAGCTAGTCCCACCTGCCCACATTGTGCCCACATCCCTCAAACCTTTCCTACTCGTATGCCAGTCCAAATGTCTTTTAAATGTTTTTTGCACCTGCGTCACCCATCTCCTCTGCTGCTCGTTCCATATACCCACCCCCTTCTGTGTGAAAAAGATGCCCCTCAGATTCATGTTAAATCTCCTTCCCCTCCCCCCTCTCCTGATTAAACCTATGGTTCTTGATTCCCCTACTCTGGGTAAAATACGCTTGTGCATTCAACCTACCTATTCCCTGTATGAGTTTATACACCTCTACAAGATCACCCCTCATCCCCCCCTCCACTCCAAGGAATAAAGTCCGAGCCAGCCCAAACTCTCCCGATAAGTCAGTCCCTCAAGTCCTGGCAACATCCTCGTAAATCTTCTCTGCTCTCTTTCCTGCTTAATGAATTCTTTCCAAAAACGTGTGAGATGAAACATTGGTTGGGATCGTAGAAACTGGAGAACACCATATAGTTCCTTCAGCATGTTGTTTTCTCAATTAGCTGGGTAATAAATATCACCAACAAGCTCGCAACAGCTCTCGAGATATCAACGTGAGCAGACTTTTGGGAACTCAATAAAGCAGACTAATTAAAGTTGACTCTGCCAGCACAAGAAACAGCTTTGGGGATCATTTTTCATGGACCATGAGATTTGGGGAGCTCCTCCCCCCTAAAACTCATGATCCGTGGAAAATGATACCCAAAATTAAACCAGCATCTGCAGTTCCTTCCCCTGCTACAGAGCTCCTGCCTCTGTTATTTATTGTATTACATGGAATATGGAACGTGGTATTGTTGCATTTCCTCCTCTATCTCCACTGCTCTCCCCTCCCCAAACAGCAGGAGGGTTGGAGGGGAGTGAAGCAGTTTCACTGACTGAACTCACTACCTGAACGTAGGTGGAGGCAGGTCCCTCACCTGGAGCATTGCATATCAAGAGCTATGAAAAGAGTGGGACTGTGGCACAGCTGGTAGTGCTGCTGCCTCATGGTGCCAGAGACCCCGGTTCAATCCTGACCGCTGCTGCTGTCTGTGTGGAGTTTGCACGCTCTCCCCGTCACTGTGCGGGTCTTCTCCGGGTGCTCCGGTTTCATCCCACATCCCAAAGATGTCTGGGTTTGTAGGTTAATTGTCCTCCGTAAATTGCCCCTCGGGAGTGGATGTGAGAGTGGGACAATTGAAGTGGGGTGAGAGTGCAGGAGAGATTGACCAGAACATTACCTGGTGTAGTGGGCATTGGCTACAAGGAGAGGTTGGACAGTCAGTGGGTCAGAGTTAATGTTTCTGGACCAAGACGCGTCATCACAACTGGCTCATCGTCTGGGTCATGGAGAATGGCCTTGCTCTTGTCAGCTCTGGGTGTGAATTACATAGCACTGCAGCCCAGGAACAGGCCCATACGGCCCACAATGTCTGTGCCAAACATGATGCCAAGTTAAAATAATCTCCTCTGACTGAATGTGATCCACATCCCTCCAATTCTGATATATATATATTTATATATATATATATATACATGTATCCACATACATGTATCCACATACATATATCCACATACATATATCCACATACATATATCCACATACATGTATCCACATACATGTATCCACATACATGTATCCACATACTTGTATCCACATACATATATCCACATACATATATCCACATACATATATCCACATACATATATCCACATACATATATCCACATACATATATCCACATACATATATCCACATAAATTCTGAGTATATATATATATATATATATAAGGGCGGCACGGTAGCGCAGCGGTAGAGTTGCTGCTTTACAGCGAATGCAGCGCCGGAGACTCAGGTTCGATCCTGACTACGGGTGCTGCACTGTAAGGAGTTTGTACGTTCTCCCCGTGACCTGCGTGGGTTTTCTCCGAGATCTTCGGTTTCCTCCCACACTCCAAAGACGTACGGGTATGTAGGTTAATTTGACTGGGTAAATGTAAAAAAATTGTCCCTAGTGTGTGTAGGATAGTGTTAATGTGCGGGGATCGCTGGGCGGCGCGGACTTGGTGGGCCGAAAAGGCCTGTTTCCGCGCTGTATATATATGATATGATATGATATGATATATCCAAATCCAAATCCTCTTAAATGCCACTATCTTATCTTCCTCCACCACCACCCTCTATCAGCACATTCCAGACGTCCACCAACCTCTGTGTAAAAAAACCTTTAACGTTTAAATCTAATTTAAACTATGACTTATATTAGGTTTAAAGTTATGCCATCTTGTCTTGGACTTTTCCACCTGGGGTGGGGGGTGTGGAGGGGAGGGGGGGGGGGAATATTCTGACTGTCTGCCCTATCCATGCATCTCATAATTTTATCTACTTCTATCAGGTCTCCCCTCAGCCTCCGGTGTTCCAGAGAAAACATTCCAAATCTGTCCAACAACTTCTTGTAGCTCGTACACCTTAATCCAGATTAACCTCCTCTGCACCATCTCATTGCTTGCAATCACTCATTGCATTCAGGTTTGGAGCCAGCAGGACAGAGTAGTGGGGGGCCCTATTTTCACTGAGGTGGAGATCAGGCTGGAAGGTCCTCTACATCCAGGGCACAGGTCCACAATAAAGCTTAGACGAAGAAACCAGGAAGTGCAGGTGCTGGTTTACAACAAAAAAAAAAGACAAAGTGCGGGAGTAACTCAGTAGGTCAGGCGGCATCTCTGTAGGATGTGGATAGGTGATGTTTTTTTGGTTGGGACCCTTCTTCTGACTGGAGAACAAATCTGAAGAAGGGTCTGGACCTGAGACGTCACCAATTCTCTGTTCTCCATTGATGCTGCCTGACCCACTGAGTTACTCCAGCATTTTGTGTCGTTCCCCACACTGAGACCCGTCCTCTGAGATCTCCCACGAAGGATCGCAGCAGGTCTGGCAGCCAAACTCACTCAATACGTTCTCTTGCGTGTAGGGTTGCCAACTTCCTCGCTCCCCGAGTAAGGGACAAAGGGTGACGTCACGTGCCCTGCGCCCCGCGCCCCACGTGGCCTCACCCAGCCAGTGGCCGCGTGCTCCCGCTCCACCAATGGCGGCCGCCATTGGTGGAGCGGGAGCACGCGGCCGCTGGCTGGGTGGGGTCACATGGGGCGCGGGGCGGGTGACATCACCCTTTGTCCCTTACTTTGGGAGCGAGGAAGTTGGCAACCATACTAATACGGGACAAGGGCGGTCCCGTACGGGGCAAGCTAACTTAGCCCAAAATGCGGGATGTCCTGGCTAAAATGGGGACAGTTGGCAACCCTATTTACACACCAGCCAACAGCATATCCCCTCGGGGTTGAAGTGACTGTTTTCTCCTCAGCCTGGGAGAGAGAGAGAGAGAGAGAGAGAGAGAGAGGACTGGTGATTAATAGGGTGACTGCCGCTGTTTGCGATGGTTAGTCTTGGCGCAAACATAATTGGCGATGATGAAATGCTTGTGTGTAATCCTCCTTCTCGCATGTCACTGCCCACTTAGCTGTGGACGCACTGCTAATAAGTTACTTTCCTTCCCCTGAGCTCCAGCACAGACCCTTCTTTTGTCTCGGGTGGTCCGGATCGCCGAGCCTGCAGGTGGAGACCACCGAGCACAAGAACTGCGATGAAGGAGGCAGCTTAAACCCCCCCCCCCACACTGGCCAGAGAGTGCAGAACCAGAGTAGGTGCAGAATCTATATGGTGGGTCATGGGGTATGTATGAACTCGAACCGGCACAAGTGGATAGAGCAGAGAACAGTCCAGCACAGGAACACGCCCTTCAGCCCACAATGCCTATTGAATCTAATCCCTTCTGCCTCCACCTGCTCTATATCCCTGAGTCCTCTGTGTATTCATGCGCCCATCCAAAAGCCTCTCAAATGCCACTATCATACCTGCCTCCACCACCACCCCTGGCAGCTCGTTCCAAGTAGCCACCACCCTCCGTGTAAACAAAAATGTGCCCCGTGGAAACAGGCCCTTCGGCCCACCGAGTCTGCGCCGCCCAGCAATCCCTGCACATTAACACCATCCTATACCAGGGACAATTTTTACATTTACCCAGTCAATTAACCTACATACCTGTACGTCTTTGGAGTGTGGGAGGAAACCGAAGATCTCGGAGAAAACCCACGGGGAGAATGTACAAACTCCGTACAGACGGCGCCCGTAGCCAGGATCGAACCTGAGTCTCCGGCGCTGCATTCGCTGTAAGGCAGCAACTCTACCACCGTGCCGCCCTTTAAACTCCTTTACATCTCCTTTAAACTTTGCCCGTCTCAACTTAAAGCTGTGTCCTCAAGTCTTTGACATCGGCATCCTGGGGAAAAGGTTCTGACTGTCTACCCTGTCTATGCCTCTCATCTATGTACTAAAACTCTCGTTTGTTATCTTGTTTGTGACTGAACTTCAGCCAAAACGGTACACGATAGTGTGACAATTTTAGGCCCCCCTTACTCACCATTGTCACTTTAGTGGTAATGCAAGTAGTGTTATTGAAATCGGTCTTACATTTTTTAAGTTATTCACATTTTAAAGTTTAAAAGGAGGGGAGGAGGAGGGAGGGAGGGAGGGGGGAAGGGAGGGGGGAAGGGGGGAGTGGGGGAGAAGAGAGAGGGGGGGGGTTGAGGAGAGGGGGGGTTGAGGAGAGAGGGGGGGTTGAGGAGAGAGGGGGGGGGTTGAGGAGAGAGGGGGGGTTGAGGAGAGAGGGGGGGTTGAGGAGAGAGGGGGGGGTTGAGGAGAGAGGGGGGGTTGAGGAGAGAGGGGGGTTGAGGAGAGGGGGGGGGTTGAGGAGGGAGGGGGGGGTTGAGGAGAGAGGGGGGGTTGAGGAGAGAGGGGGGGGTTGAGGAGAGAGGGGGGGGTTGAGGAGAGAGGGGGGGGTTGAGGAGAGGGGGGGGTTGAGGAGAGAGGGGGGGGTTGAGGAGAGAGGGGGGGTTGAGGAGAGAGGGGGGGTTGAGGAGAGAGGGGAGGGGGGGTTGAGGAGAGAGGGGAGGAGGGGTTGAGGAGAGAGGGGAGGGGGGGTTGAGGAGAGAGGGGAGGGGGGGTTGAGGAGAGAGGGGAGGGGGGGTTGAGGAGAGAGGGGAGGGGGGGTTGAGGAGAGAGGGGGGGGGGTTGAGGAGAGAGGGGAGGGGGGGTTGAGGATAGAGGGGAGGGGGGGTTGAGGAGAGAGGGGAGGGGGGGTTGAGGAGAGAGGGGAGGGGGGGTTGAGGAGAGAGGGGAGGGGGGGTTGAGGAGAGAGGGGAGGTGAGGACAGGGTGCTGCACCAATGCAGAAGAGGTTTGGGCCCAACGGGTCCACTTGGTCTAGTAATTTAATATATTTTGCAGGTCTCCCCTCAACCTCCGATGCTCCAGAGGAAACAATCCAAGTTGGCCCAGGGTCAATGCGACACCCGCTCTCGGTCACCCACTGGTTCTCCTCCTGGTAACCTGAGTGAGGCCTTTGATGGACAATGTAAATGGGAGGTTTAATTGGGCATGCTTGAAGTGTTGGGAGACTTGTCCAAAAGTCTGTGGATTGCCAGTTGCCTGAGTAGCAAAGCAACTGAACATTGTGTGATGATCAGTGAACATCCCTCTTCTCATGATGCAAGAAAGGCCATCAATGAAGAAGCTGAAGATTAATGGGCCTCGGACCCTGTCCTGAGGAAGCTCTGCAGATATGTCCCAGGGGCTGCGATGATTGAACTCCAACCACCACAGCCATCTGAAGATGGGTTCCAATCCGAAACCTCGTCTAGTCCATTCCCTCCACAGATGCTGCCTGACCCGCTGAGTTCCTCCAGCACTTTGTGTTTTGCACAAGATTCCAGCATCTGCAGTTCCTGATGTCTCCACAACTATCTTACTTTCTGTGAGGTCTGACACCAGCCATTGGAGGTTTCCGTTTATTATTCTTGTCACGTGTATTGTCCAGTGAGAAGATTAGTTTTGCTTGGGGTTATTCAAACTGATCAGATATATCGTACATAGATACAATAAAGTCAAACTCGAGTACAATAGATCGACAAAGGGGAAGATATAGAATGCAGAATATAGTTCTCAGTGGTGCATCAGTTCCAGGGACAAAGTTCAATCTGGAGGTGAATCAGACATTACCCTAGGTTTTGGAAGGACTGTTCAGAAGCCTGAGAGCAAAAGGGAATAACCTATTCTTGAGTCTGGTGGTGCACGCTTTCAAGCTTCTCTACCTTCTGCTGGATGGGAGCAGGTAGAAGAAGGAATGACTGGGGTGGGACAAGTCTTTGATTATGTTGATTGTTTTTCTAAGTCAGAGTGGTGTCGATGGAGTCAATGGTAGAGAGCCTGGTCAGTGCGATGGATTGGCCAACATCTACAACTCTCTGCAATTTTGTGCGGTCTTGGCCAGAGCTGTTCCCAAACCATACTGTGATGCAACCTGACCTTATGCTTTCTCTGGCGCATCAGTAGAAGTTTGTAAGAATCACTGGAGACATGCCGAATGTCCTCGGTCTCCTCAAGAAGTCGAGGTGTGGGTGTGCTTTCTCGGCCGTTGCATCAATGTGGTTGGTCCATGACGGATCATTGGTAATATTAACGCCATGGAACTTGAAGCTCTTGACCATTGGCACGGTGGCACGGTGGAGCAGCGGTAGAGTTGCTGCCTTACAGCGAATGCAGCGCTGGAGACTCAGGTTCGATCCTGACTACGGGCGCCGTCTGTACGGAGTTCGTACCTTCTCCCCGTGACCTGCGTGGGTTTTCTCCGAGATCTTCGGTTTCCTCCCACACTCCAAAGATGTACAGGTATGTAGGTTAATTGGCTGGGAAAATGTAAAAAATTGTCCCTAGTGGGTGTAGGATAGTGTTAGTGTGCGGGGATCGCTGGGCGGCACGGACCCAGTGGGCCGAAGGGCCTGTTTCTGCACTGTATCTCTAAATCTAAAATCTATAAAAATCTGCACCATTTATGCTGATTAATGCATGCACTCCACCATGCTTCCTGACATGGTTTCCCTTTGATGTTTATTGACCAGGTTACCAGATTACCACGGGTGCCTCATCACCATTTGGCACAGATTTGGTTCTGCTGATGCCATTAAATGCTTTGAAGAGTTGGCAGCCTTTGATGTACTTGTTCAAGGCTCACTGCATGTGCAACAGAAATGTTAGCTGCCATTAACAGTCCAGGTCTGAGTGTTATCCAGGTCTTTGTGCCTGGACATTGGCTGTAGTGCTGCATAGCTGGTCCCCATGCTCCTCGCAGCAGAACCACCACACACTCTCCTCCTCCTCCTCCTCCTCCTCTGACAATGACCTTGCGTATCAATCACCGTCCGCCACTCTGCATCTGAGGTGATCTGGGTGGATTGCAGCCACTGGGAAGCAGCAGATCTTTGTGGGCATCAAGCACTCTGCCAGCTGTCCCCGACACCAGGAGGAGATGCCTTCAGCCTCTGCAAGCAAAGGTGAGGGGTCCGTGGTGCCCTGAGGACGGGGGTGATGGCACAGAAGGGGGGCTGAACTGCTCCCTCTGTACCGTCTCATTCTCTGATCTTGCCTGCCATCATCAATACAACAACAATGTGCATTTACATAACAACTATAACACAATAATACATCCCAACATGCCTCACTAGATCAATATCAGACCAAGGAAGGGGATATTGTCATAGGTGGCTGAACACTCAGTTCAGAGGCAACTGAAGGTGCAGCTGTTGGGGAAGAGGAACCAGAGGATGGTAATGAAGGAATGAGTTTAGTTTAGGTTAGAGATACAGTGTGGAAACAGCCTCTTTGGCCCACCGAGTCCACGCTGACCAGCAACCCCCGCACATTGACACCACCCTACGCACATTAGGAACAATTTACATTTATACCAAGCCAATTTACCCAAAAACCTGTACGTCTTTGGAGTGTGGGAGGAAACCAAAGATCTCGGAGAAAGCCCACACGGTCACGCGGAGAACATACAAACTCCGTACTTACAGGGCCCATAGTCGGGATTGAACCCGGGTCTCTGGCGCGGCAAGCGCTGTAATGCAGCACCTCTGCTGCTGCGCCACCATGCCGCCCTGTTAGGGAAGAGGAACCAGAGGATGGTAAGGAAGGAATTGATTGATTGATTGAAAGATTCAGCTTGGAAACAGGCCCCACGGCCCACCAAGTCCACACGGACCTCCCATTCCCACTAGTTGTGTTTACCCAGTTTTGCATTCACTCCCAACCCACTAGGACCAATTTACAGAGGCAAATTAACATACAAACCCGCACGTCTTTGGGATGTGGGAGGAAACCGGAGCAGCCGGAGGAAACCCACATGGTCACAGGGAGATGGACACAAAATGCTGGAGAAACTCCACGGGTCAGGAAGCATCTCTGGAGAACGTGGCTAGGCGGCATTCTGGGTCGGGAGCTTTCTTCGGACCCGTGAACCTGCAAACTCCACACAGTGAAAGAGGACTAGAGTGGGAGCGGGCCTGTGATGCTGCCGGGGGAGCACAATGGAGGGGCTTGCAGTGAGTGGGGTGTGGGCTTTCCACTGCTGGTTGTATAGTTTGCTTCAGACGATTAATTGACACAGCCTTTCTTAGCAGTGGACCATTTTAGACATTTATATCTGAGAGGCAGAGAGCGTAACACGAGAAGCCATGAAAAATGCAATTGCTTTCCCCCGTCACCGTTGCTAAGTGACTGCACAGGGAAACAGACACCACGTTGTCTCGGCGATTTGCAACACAAATGGCAACCGGGCAGATGGAACATATTTGCTGAAAACATTTCTGTGGCAAAAGATTTCACACCTTCACACACTCCGGTTACAGTCACTAAACATTGAAATGTTATACGTCGGCTGACCTTGAGATTTGACCTCCACATCCGTATCTGAGACACAGACCTCGCGACCTAAAGCTGCGGGCTCTCTCAGCCTCTCGACTGCGATTTGTTGCAGTAACAGAGGAATTCTAGCCCAATATACGCACTGAGCCCTGGTATTCACCATTAGCTCTACATCTGCCTTATGCTTGAGTGGAATAGGACACAGCCAGAATGTTAATAACCATGGTCTTGACGCTAAATGCCCTCTGTCCATTCCTTCAATATCTTAATTTTAGACCTGCTTCTCTCTCTAACCTTTCTCCAACAATGTGCCAGTCAGAGAACCCTCTCACCTAAGGTCATCTGTTGCCAGCCATGATTTGTCCGGCCCCCTCTTCCCTCTTCCAGTTTCTTCCCGCTCCTCTCTGCAATCAGTCCGAAGAAGGGTCCCATCCCAACCTGAAATGTCACCCATCCATGTTCTCCAGAAATGCCACCCGACCCACTGAGTTACTCTAGCACTTTGTGTCTCTCCCTCCATATCTCATTTTGCTCAAGATTCCAGCCCCTGCAGTTCCTTGTGTCTCCATTCTTATTTACATTACGCCTTCAAAGTAGATCACGAATTTAGAAGGATGAGCAGGGATCTTATCGAAACATATAAGGTTATTAAGGGGTTGGACACGTTAGAGGCAGGAAAGATGTTGGGGGAGTCCAGAACCAGGGGCCACAGTTTAAGAATAAGGGGTAGGCCATTTAGAACGGACATGAGGAAAAGCTTTTTCAGTCAGAGAGTTGTAAATCTGTGGAATTCTCTGCCTCAGAAGGCCGTGGAGGCCAATTCTCTGAATGCATTCAAGAGAGAGCTAGATAGAGCTCTTAAGGATAGCGGAGTCAGGTGGTATGGGGAGAAGGCAGGAACGGGATTCTGATTGAGAATGATCAGCCATGATCATGTTGAATGGTGGTGCTGGCTCGAAGGGCCGAATGGCCTACTCCTGCGCCTATTGTCTATTGTCAAGATGTTTCACGATTGGGGGTATTTATAAAGGTGTGGACTCTTCCCCCTGGAGTGTGAGACAGATTTTAAGCTTGTCAAGAAGGTATGCTGCTGAGGTATGGAAGGAAGAAGTGAAGTGGTCCAGATTGGAGACACCTGGTGCAGTGAAAGCAAGAATGCTGATGCTGACCTGACAACCTTGTCCTTCACGTTTGACTGCAATCACTCACCCGGTGGATGGGGGCTGCAATGATCATCTGCTGGACGCTCATTGCAGTGGTTTCAGAGAGGGCAAGTGACAGTGACCTCCATCATGGGAAGAGTATGATGCTGTGCCACAATATTGCCCGTTAGAAGCAACCCTGATGTGATGTCAATCGGCATGCATGGTTAATTTGATACCAGTATTTGCACACTGGAGCTCAACGCCAGCTATGGGCTCCAGTCTGCACAGTGGCGCAGCAGGTAGAGCTGCTGCCTCACAGCACCAGAGACCCCGGTTCAATACTGACCTCGGGTGCTGTCTGTGCAGAGTTTGCATGTTCTCCCCGTGACCGCATGGGTTTCCGCAGTGCTCTGGTTTCCTCCCACATCCCAGAGACGTGCAGGTTTGTAGATTAACTTGCCTCTGTAAATTGGTCCCAGTGGGTTGGGAGTGAATGCAAAACTGGGTTAACACAACTAGTGTGAGTGGATGGTCGGCGTGGACTTAGTGGGCCAAGCGGCCTGTTTCAATGCTGTGTCGTTCAATCAATCATTCTAATGCTATGCATTAACACCACGCAGTTAGGCTTGTTAAATTCATCTGTGTTGCATTTAATATTTGGCTGTTAGTATGTTGACGTTGTTCCAAAGGACACTAATGTACAAATTGCATGTATTACAATGTTGGGACACGTTTCACGGTCACCATTAACACGTGTTAAATAGCTGTTAGCATCCAATCTTTGGCCCGCTTCCTTACCCCCAACCAATACTATTTAAAGGAGTCATCATAGTTGCACTTTGACTTTCATTGTGTGGTGCTTTGACTCAACAGGTATTTTGTATTTCTGCACTGAGGTAGCTGCAGACTGTGGAAGGTATTGTGTCTGCTTACTATCCCGCAGTATGAACGTTGATTCCTCTCATTTCAAGTAACACCTTTATTCCCTCTCTCTCCCCACTTTAGTCGTTCTACCAGTTCCACCCGTGGCACTCTTGAATCCCCTTCGTTAGCACATAATAATTTCCAGAATTTTTTTGCGACACCTCCAAACTATGTACCTGTCCTAGTGTCTTTTAAAGGTTCCCATGTTAAAGGAGATATGGAGGGCTTGTTTCGTTTTACACAAAGTGGTTTGTGCCTACAACGTGCGTGGTGGGAGAGTTAGATATAACAGTGGTGTTAGACCAGATACAGCGTGGAAACAGGCCCTTCGGCCCACCGAGTTCGGGCCAACTCGCGATCACCCTCTACACTAACTCTATCATACCCACTAGGGACTATTTACAATTTACAGAAGCCAATTCACCTACAAACCTATACGCCTGTGGAGTGTTCAGGAGGCTTTTGGATAGGCACATGGATATGCAGAGAATAGAGAGATATGGATCACGAGCAGGCAGGGGAGATTAGTTTATCTTCGTTTATCCACTATAGTTTATCACCTGACTCTCAGTCTCAAGGAGGTCTCGATCCAAAACGTCACCTGTTCCTTTTCTCCAGAGACGCTGCCTGACCCGCTGAGTTACTCCAGCTTTTTGTGTCTATACCTCAGTTTGTCTTGGCATTGTGTTCAGCACAGCGCGGGCCGAAGGGCCTGCTCCTGTGCTGTACTATTCTATGTTCTCGGTGTGGGGCAGGGCAACGTTTCCTGCAGCTTCACTGTGTTGCAGGGGTTGTCTGTCAACATGGGGGGGCGGGGGGCTGGATGGAAGGAATGCTGCTCCCTCAGTGTGCGGCTGTTGTGAGACCATCTCAGCACATTGCACAAGCACCTGCCGTGCCGGCAGCAGTCACTGCGGCCGAGGCAGTCTGCAGTGCCAGCTGCATCCGAACCCCCTGACCCGCGGGACAGCCGCTATTTGAAGGAAAGTGCAGCCCGTGCATGAGTCACTTGCCTCCCGGCTCCAACGCGCTACCCCCCCGCGTGCGGCCGATTTGTACGCGGGGAATGCCGCCTGCCAGGTGCAATCTGATAGAGCGGACAGATGTCGTGCTCCGTCAGTGGTGCCACACTGGTCTGGTGGGGTATCAGAGATGGCAGTGGGCCACAAATGGCTCACTCATCGCCGTCAGACGTGTGGTGACCAGCTGCACAGAGGGAGCATCGCACAAACCACACAAACGGGTTTCTATGGGGTGAATAATGCGAGAAAAACTGTGTGGTCACACTGCTGGAAGGTGCACCACACTGGAACAATCTGGGCAAGAAACCCATGGGTGACAGAATAGCAGAAGTATGCAGGAATCTGCTTTACTCTCTATGAGATTCGCTCTTTTAACTACGACAGCACCAGGGCATTAATCGTGTGGGACGTCAAGTACCCTATTATTAACCAGCATGCAATCAGGGTCAATATTTTAGCCACCGCAAGACATTACCGAGAGTTGTAGATGTAGCCTAGTCCAGATTTTCTGTTCAACACAGTCCAGCACAGACATGGACCAGACTTCCCACCATTAACTCCATCTACACTTTATGCTGTCATGGAAAAGCAGCCAATATAATCAAAGACTTGTCCCTCCCCAGTCATTCCTTCTCCCTGCTCCTGTCCGGCAGAAGGTACAGAAGCTTGAAAGCGCGCACCACCAGACTCGGGAATAGCTTCTTCCTCTCTGTTACCAGGCTGCTTAATGTTCCTTCCGTCAGTTAGGATTCACGGTTCGATTCATCTCTCCCCAATTCAGGACTTTGGATGTTGTCGAAGGAACTGATGCACTACGATGCTTCAGTGATCTGAGAATGATCTTCTGCACTCTGTGTCTTCCCCTTTGCTCTACCTATTGTACTTGAGTTTGAACTGATTGTATGGTAGATTTGATCTGCTGGCTGGCATGCAAAACAAAGCCTTTCACTGTACCTCGGTGCACATGACAATAATGCATCTAAACCTAAACACTGTGTGAGGCTCTAAGTTTCAGGGTGTAAAGATGGTCATTAGGAAGAGTATCAGTGGGGGAGCATTTCTGTAGTAGTGGTCATAATTTAGTTAGATTCAGCATAGTTACGAAAAAGAACAGAAGTAAATTATGTTCTAAATTGAGGTAACGTTCATTGCACAAGCAGAGGTGTGGATATAAAATTGGCTTGAAAGTAGGAGACAAAGGATGGTGGTAGTCGTGGAAACAAGGAACTGCAGATGCTACTCTACCAAAAAAAAAGGACACAAAGTGCTGGAGTAACTCAGTGGGTCAGGCAGCATTTCTGGAGACATTCTTCAGACAGAGGGTTGCTTTTCACGCTGGAGGCCTGTAGTGAATGCCATGCCCCAGACATTGGTGCTGGGTCCCTTGGAGTTTGTTATTTACATTAATGATCTGGATGTGAATGCAGGTGGCACGGTTAGTAAGTTTGCATTGACACTAAAATTGGTGATGTCGTGGGCAGTGAAGAACGCTATCTAAGATTACAATGGAATCTTGATCAATGGGCCGAGGAATGGCAGATAGGGTTTAATTCAGATGGATGTGAGGTGTTGCATTTTGGTACGACAAACCAGGAAGATCACGCCTGCTGAGGCTAGAGTACAATCCCATCAAAGTGACTAGCCCTTTACTGTTTCTCCATTCCACCCACTGGGCCATTGTTCAAGAATATCCTAATTCAGCCACGTTGTTCTCCTGAATCAAAAACACTATTCTCCATTTGTCCCCTCCACCCCGATCCACCTTGAGCATTTATACCCCAGAACATTGAGCTGCCAGTCCACTCCCTGCCCCGGCCACGTTACTGTAATAGCTATAATATCCCACATACTTATCTATGCGAGATTTTGCTTGTAGGTTGTGTTTTGCCTTGCTTAGGCACTGTGTAGATCTTGGCATCATGTTTGGCACAGACATTGTGGGCCGAATGACCTGTGCTGTTCTTTTCCATAAATAGACGCAAAATACTGGTAACTCAGTGGGCACCATTCCTGCTCTTCAGAGATCCTGCTGAGTTACTCCGGCATTTTGTGTCTATCTTTGGTTTAAACCAGCAACTGCAGTTCCTTCATACACTGTTATTTTCCATGTTCTTTGTACGTACACTGTAGCTCTGATGGAAGCGATTAGTACAGATGGCCGCATTGTGAAGGAGGGGACATGAAAGGTTTCCCTGTGAGCTGAAATTGGAAGCTTCTGCCCATAAAACGCACAAACAAGCAAAAAAGTCTGAAGAACGGTCGAGCCCCAAAACGTTCTCCGGATACGCTGCCTGACCTGCTGAGTTACTCCAACACACTTTGTGGTTTTTTTCCTTAACAAGCAAATGAAGCTCGGGGGAAAGAAAAGAACCAAAAATATTGATTGCTTTTGTTTTCTTTCCCCGATGGACAGCCTATACTTTTTCACACTTAATGGTTTCATATTATGCTCAGAAATCCCTTGGAGTGTTACTGGATGGCCCTGAGCCTTGGCTGGAGGGCTTGGAACCTCTTCATTTGGCCAGGGTTGGTCAGCTCCAAGTCTTGGGGGGGGGGGGTTGCTGGAGATGCACCAGGTTTGAATCTTTTGGAGCCAATGCTACAGTTTTGCCGAGCAGCTGCCTTGCAGAGGAGCCCCTATCCTTTTGTCTCTTGCAACCAGCAAAATTAAGTTGAATTAATGAGAAAGCTGACGGAAAAGGCAATAACCATTGGATCGCAGTAATGAACAACAAATGTTCACAACAGCTGCAATCACAAACAAATTCAATACTGACATTGTCTTGGAGTCACAAAGCAGGGAAACAGGTCCTTTGGCCCAACTAGTTCATGCCGAGCAAGTTTCCTAACTGAGCTCGTCCCACTTGCTTGCACCTGGACCATATCCCTTCAGACATTTTTTCTACGAACACAAGGGACAACAAGGAAGGTGTAAACATCACCTACCCATGTTCTTCTGAGATATTGCCTGACCCGCTGAGCTACTCCAGCACTTTGTGTCCTCCTTTCTATCCAGAAACCTGCCCAGCTACTTCAGAAATGTCATAATTGTTCCCGTCTGTACCGTATCCTGTGGCATAATTCCACCTCCCTCTACGTGACAAAGTTTCCCCTCAGATACCTTTTAAAGCTTTCTGTTTTACCTGATGTCCATGCACTCAAGTGTTCGACTCTCCCACCCTGGGGAGAAGTGTGGCTATTCACCTTGTGTAAATGTTAAAATGTAAAAAACCTTTATTGTCACTACACAAAGTACAGCGAAATTAAAGCAGTCCAGATGATGCAATCACACACAGCAGACAGTACAAAGGATAAACCTTTATCCATAACAAGCTAAACCTAATCTACTGAATTAAACAAACTGACCTCTAATACAATATAGACAAAACAATGACAGTGCGGTCAAGGCAGTGTACAGTGCAATCAAGACAGCAAGTTATTGCACAGCAATGAGAGCTAACATATTGCAAATGCATCGGTGGTGATGTTTTTTTTAAAATAAAAGAAATAATGTAATTAAATATAAGGTGCGGTCGGTTGTAACATATAATAAGTTTAGCAAATGTTAAGCAATATAAGTGCAGTAGGATGTAAACGTATTAAATTGAGGCTTATGTTTTCTGACAAGTAACTGACAGTGTTCCGATCAGTTCCTTCCATTCAGTTTATGTGAGTGTCGGGCAGTGTTCAGCTCACGTATGACGCTGGGGTAGAAGTTGTTCTTGAGTCTATTAGTCCGTGATGTAATGGACCTGAACCGTCTACCAGAGAGCAGCAATTGGAGCAGCTGATGACCAGGGTGGGAAGGATCCCTCAGGATGTTGGCTGCTCTGTTGAGGCAGAGGGCGGAGTAAAGTTCCTCCAGAGAGGGCAGTGGGCAAAAAAATGATTTTCTTTGCAGAGTTGATGACCCTATGGTGAGTCTGGAGGCTCGTTCTTTGTTGAAGAAGTTTATTGCGACAGCAACATTCGATCACAAAGTATAACGAACGAGATTACAGACAACCATTAATTCTAACAGTTCACTTCGAAGAAGTCTCCTAACTGACTGGTTTTGGGCGCCAAAACCACACGTGACGACGCTGTCCAATCAGCGGGCTCAACTCCCTGGACTAATCTCAATGGTCGCTACATGACCCCCCCCAGAACCCGAGGTACGGAACCTAGCAGGGAGCCGGATTTCACGACCAGAACGAGTAAGGAGAGGGGCTGCCGGAACCACAGGAGCAGGGGGTCCCGGATCGGGTGGAACTGCAGGAGGACGGCCCCGCCGAGGCAGCCGATCTCCGAGATCCGGTAGGTGCATAAGCCTCATAGCTCGGTCATGCCTACTGAATCCGAAGGTTCGTAACAAGAGTACCTTCAGTGCCTCGTACTTGTCGTCTGCAGGAGGGTCGATGATGAACCGCATCACCCGCGCGGACGTCTCCGGCGGTAGAGCGCTGACGTAGTAATAGTACTTTGTCGCGTCCGTCGAGATGTTTCTTAGGTGAAACTGAGCTTCGGCATGGACAAACCAGGATTGCGGTTGATGTGCCCAAAACGGCGGAAGGTGAACGCTGACCGCGTTTAGCTGCGGTGCGCCGGGCGTAGGAACCAAAGACGAGGTGTCTTGTTCACTCATGGTAGGTGACCGGCTGGATCACGTCGGGGTCACCAATATGGCGAGTCTGGAGGCTCGTTCTTTGTTGAAGAAGTTTATTGCGACAGCAACATTCGATTACAAAGTATAACGAACGAGATTACAGACAACCATTAATTCTAACTGTTCACTTCGAAGAACTCTCCCAACTGACTGGTTTTGGGCGCCAAAACCACACGTGACGACGCTGTCCAATCAGCGGGCTCAACTCCCTGGACCAATCCCTACGGTCGCACCCACACGTGACCTTGCTGGCCAATCTGAGGGTTCGACTCCCAGGACTAATCTCTATGGTCGCTACAGCCCTCTGAAGGGCTTTCTTGTTTGCCTCTGAGCTGCTGGTGTACCACATAGAAATACAGTACCTCAGCACACTCTCCATGGTGCAACGGTAGAAAGTTCTGTCATGATTTCTATCCATTCCTGTCATAATTTTTTATAATCCTCTATAAGATCACCCCTCAGCCATTTACACTCCAGGGATAAGAAGGTCCAAGTCTATCTTCTTGCAATCACTGTTCATTACATGTGAAGTCCAAGAGGTTGTTCTCAGCATTTAAATCCTTTATTCTTTCCCAACTTCCTCCCGACCTGTTGCGGCGGGGGCGGATTGTGTCTGGGCCGGGGGAGTGGGGAGTGGGGAGTGGGGACCCAGGTGTCCGGGGGAGTGGGGAGTGGGGACCCAGGTGTCTGGGGGAGTGGGGACCCAGGTGTCCAGGGGAGTGGGGAGTGGGGACCCAGGTGTCCGGGGGAGTGGGGAGTGGGGACCCAGGTGTCCAGGGGAGTGGGGAGTGGGGACCCAGGTGTCCAGGGGAGTGGGGACCCAGGTGTCCGGGGGAGTGGGGACCCAGGTGTCCGGGGGAGTGGGGACCCAGGTGTCCGGGGGAGTGGGGACCCAGGTGTCCGGGGGAGTGGGGACCCACGTGTCCGGGGGAGTGGGGACCCAGGTGTCCGGGGGAGTGGGGACCCAGGTGTCCGGGGACCCAGGTGTCCGGGGGAGCGGGGACCCAGGTGTCCGGGGGAGCGGGGACCCAGGTGTCCGGGGGAGCGGGGACCCAGGTGTCGTGGGGAGTGGGGACCCAGATGTCCATGGGGAGTGGGGAGCCAGGTGTCCGGAGGAGAGGGACCCAGGTGTCCGGGGGAGTGGGGACCCAGGTGTCCGGGGGAGTGGGGAGTGGGGACCCAGGTGTCCGGGGGAGTGGGGAGTGGGGACCCAGGTGTCCGGGGGAGTGGGGACCCAGGTGTCCGGGGGAGTGGGGACCCAGGTGTCCGGGGGAGTGGGGACCCACGTGTCCGGGGGAGTGGGGAGTGGGGACCCAGGTGTCCGGGGGAGCGGGGACCCAGGTGTCCGGGGGAGCGGGGACCCAGGTGTCCGGGGGAGCGGGGACCCAGGTGTCCGGGGGAGTGGGGAGTGGGGACCCAGATGTCCATGGGGAGTGGGGAGTGGGGACCCAGATGTCCATGGGGAGTGGGGAGCCAGGTGTCCGGGGGAGTGGGGACCCAGGTGTCCGGGGGAGTGGGGACCCAGGTGTCCGGGGGAGTGGGGACCCAGGTGTCCGGGGGAGTGGGGACCCAGGTGTCCGGGGGAGTGGGGACCCAGGTGTCCGGGGGAGTGGGGAGTGGGGACCCAGGTGTCCGGGGGAGTGGGGACCCAGGTGTCCGGGGGAGTGGGGACCCAGGTGTCCGGGGGAGTGGGGAGTGGGGAGTGGGGACCCAGGTGTCCGGGGGAGTGGGGACCCAGGTGTCCGGGGGAGTGGGGAGTGGGGACCCAGGTGTCCGGGGGAGTGGGGAGTGGGGAGCCAGGTGTCCGGGGGAGTGGGGAGTGGGGAGCCAGGTTTCCGGGGGAGTGGGGAGTGGGGACCCAGGTTTCTGGGGGAGTGGGGACCCAGATGTCCGGGGGAGTGGGGACCCAGATGTCCGGGGGAGTGGGGACCCAGATGTCCGGGGGAGTGGGGAGTGGGGACCCAGGTTTCCGGGGGAGAGGGGAGTGGGGACCCAGACGTCCGGGGGAGTGGGGAGTGGGGAGCCAGATGTCCGGGGGAGCAGGGAGAGCCTGGGGAAGCGAGGACAGCAGATTCCCATCGATGAGTATTTCTCCGCCGGTCCCCAGTGGACGGGTCTAATCTTGGGGAGAGACTTCGGTTAAATGTCCCCATTGAGGTCCTTCTGCAGTTGTACAGGGCCCCAGTGAGACCGCACCTGGAGTACTGTGTGCAGTTTTGGTCTCCAAATTTGAGGAAAGATATTCTTGCTAATGAGGGCGTGCAGTGTAGGTTTACTAGGTTAATGCCCGGAATGGCGGGACTGTCGTATGTTGAAAGTCTGGAGCGACTAGGCTTGTATACACTGGAATTTAGAAGGATGAGAGGGGATCTTATTGAAACATATAAGATTATTAAGGGGTTGGACACGTTAGAGACAGGGAACATGTTCCCAATGTTGGGGGAGTCCAGAACAAGGGGCCACAGTTTAAGAATAAGGGGTAGGCCATTTAGAACAGAGATGAGGACAAACTTTTTCAATCAGAGAGTTGTAAATGTGTGGAATTCCCTGCGTCAGAAGGCAGTGGAGGCCAATTCTCTGAATGCATTCAAGAGAGAGCTAGATAGAGCTGTTAAGGATAGCGGCATCAGAGGGTATGGGGAGAAGGCAGGAACGGGGTACTGATTGGGAATGATCAGCCATGAATGGCGGTGCTGGCTCGAAGGGCCGAATGGCCTCCTCCTGCACCTATTGTCTATTATCTATTGTCTATAAGATGGAAGTAGAGGGGAAATCCCACTCATAACAAGGAGAAACATACACAGCTATTAGTGTGGGAAACATGGCCATTATTCCAGTTAGTATCAATGGTTTGTTAACACTTACCTCAAGATGGTGAAGGGTCATTGACCTGAAAGTCTCTCTGCAGATGCTGCCTGACCTGCTGAGCATCCGATTTTGTTTTTTTAATTTCAGAATGTACCGGAGGCTGTGCCGAATTCTGTATTGAATTAGACTAAAGACTCGAGTAGACGTATCATTGAGCAGACTGAGTGCTCAAGTGGACTGGAATATCCAAACAGGTTTGTAAGATCAAACTGATTCCTCAAGATAAGCCATTCAGGCAGTGCTCAGTGGGTTGAAAACCTGTCCGAACAGAGTTACTATTTATAATGAGAACTCGTTCAGACAGATTACACAGACAAGTGATCAAATAAACTGAGCACTTATTGAGATGGAAGGCCCACTTAGACTACATAGGTCTGCTTGTTCTCTCTCAGAAGCATCAGTACTGTACTGCTGGGGAAAGAAATGAGATCGCTTGACATAAAAAGCACGGCGATATTTCCAGAAACGTTTTTTTTTTTCTTGTATGTTGCTAACATGCTGTGCTGAAAGTGGGGTGGACAAGTGAAGAGATTTTGCTTGTATGATGTGCGACTCACAGCTCAGGAACTGTATGGTTGTGTAACGTTAATGTGGGGCCCCACCAGATGACACTTGTTTGCGGATTGGAAATGAAACTTGGCGCGCGGAGTAACACATGGCGGTATTGGCAGGAGCTGCTCTGGCTGAATCACCAGTGTTAAGAATGCTGGATAATTGTTTCCTCTTCGTAAATTTGTGTTTTTTATCCTTAAGTTGAATTATTTATGTGTGGAAAGGGTACCCGCTTTCAGGTTCCTGGGTACGCACATCGCAGAGGATCTTACCTGGTCTACCAACACCATCACCACAGTAAAGAAGGCACAGCAGAGACTCCACTTCCTGAGGATCCTCAGGAAAACCAACCTGCAGGAGAAGCTCATGTTGTCCTTCTATCGCTGCTCCATCGAGAGTGTGCTGGCATACTGCATAACCACATGGTATGCTAGCTGCTCAGAAAAGGACAGGAAGGCCCTTCAGAGGGTCATCACAACGGCCCAGAAGATCATCAGCTGCTCACTGCCCTCCCTGGAGCACCTGTTCAGCCTACGCTGCCTCAGTAGAGCAGGCAAAATCATAAAAGATCCATCCCACCCCGGCCACCGTCTGTTTGTTCATCTGCCCTCTGGTCAACGTTTCAGGTTGATCAAATCCCGAACAAACAGACTTAAGAACAGTTTTTACCCCAGGGCCATACGAGAACTGAACACTACCTTTGCACTAGGCAACACCGTTAAAAAATCTTGTACTTAATATAATTGTATTTATTTGTTTTTGCATTTATTGCATATATGTTTGTACGCACCGTCAGGATTGGCTATTTTTTAATTTCGTTGTACTCGTTGCAATGACAATAAATGAATATTATTATTATTATTATTATTATTATAATAGCATATACATTGAATGCTGCAGGAAAATAGAACAAATACAAAAACAACCCGATTTCTCCAGGGTTACTTGTGGTAGAGAATTGTCTCTCTGTGAACTGAGAAACTAGAGTTAAATTTAATGAGTCCATTGGTATGTTATACAATGGGGAGACTGCCAGCGAATGTTGAAAGGCTGGAGCGATTGGGCTTGTATACACTGGAATTTAGAAGGATGAGGGGGGATCTTATTGAAACATGTAAGATAATTAGGGGATTGGACACATTAGAGGCAGGAAACATGTTCCCAATGTTGGGGAAGTCCAGAACAAGGGGCCACAGTTTAAGAATACGGGGTAGGCCATTTAGAACGGAGATGAGGAAGAACTTTTTCAGTCAGAGAGTGGTGAAGGTGTGGAATTCTCTGCCTCAGAAGGCAGTGGAGGCCAGTTTGTTGGATGCTTTCAAGAGAGAGCTGGATAGAGCTCTTAATGATAGCGGAGTGAGGGGGTATGGGGAGAAGGCAGGAACGGGGTACTGATTGAGAGTGATCAGCCATGATCGCATTGAATGGCGGTGCTGGCTCGAAGGGCTGAATGGCCTCCTCCTGCACCTATTGTCTATTGTCTATTGAATGCTGTACAATGATAAGGGCTTTGATCCATTAAAGTGAGACGGGGCAGCACAGTGGTGCAGTGGCAGAGTTGCTGCCTTACAGAGCCAGAGGCCCGGGTTTGATCCTGACTACGGATGCTGTCTGTACGGAGTTTGTACGCTCTCCCTGTGGACCCCCTCATCATTCTAAACTATAGCGAGTACAGGCCCGGAGCCATCAAACGCTTCTCATATGTTAACTTAATCATCCCTGGGATCATTCTCGTAAACCTCCTCTGGAACCTCTCCAACACCAGCACACCGTCCCTCAGTTATGGAGCCCAAAACTGCTCACAATGTTCACAATCCATGTAAAATCATTACAATCGCTGTGAAGGGCATGTAATTTGATACACTGCAAGTAAGGAAAATCGTTAAACTATACAGCGGGATATAGACCAGCTACAGAAACGGATGAAGAAATGGCAGATATAGTTCACTGAGAATGCTGAGATGTTGCTCTGTCAGAAGTTGAATACAAGGGAAAAGTACATGGTTAATGGCAACACTGACAGCATTGATGTCCCGAGGCATCTTGGGGTCCACTGGTAGATAGAGTGGTAAAGAAGGCACATGATATGCTTGGTCATTGGTCAGGCCATTGAGTGTCAGAGTCAGGAAGTCCTGTTACAGCTTTATAGAATTTTGAAACATAGAAAATAGGTGCAGGAGGAGACCATTCTGCCCTTCATTGTGATCATGACTGATCATTCACAATCAATAACCCGTGCCTGCCTTCTCCCCATATCCCGTGATTCCACTAGCCCCTAGAGCTCTATCTAACTCTCTCTTAAATCCATCCAGTGATTTGGCTTCCACTGCCCTCTGTGGCAGAGAATTCCACAAATTCACAGCTCTCTGAGTGAAAATGTTTTTTCTTACCTCAGTTTTAAATGGCCTCCCCTTTATTCTAAGATTGTGGCCCATGGTTCTGGACTCGCCCAACATTGGGAACATTTTTCCTGTATCTAACTTGTCCAGTCCTTTTATAATTTTGTATGTTTCTATAAGATCCCCTCTCATCCTTCTAAAATCCAGTGAATACAAGCCTAGTATTTTCAATCTTTCCTCATATGACAGTCCCGCCATCCCAGGGATCAATCTCGTGAACCTACGCTGCACTGTCTCAATTACAAGGATGTCCTTCCTCAAATTAAGAGACCAAAACTGTACACAATACTCCAGATGTGGTCTTACCAAGGCCCTATACAACTGCAGAAGTACCTCTTTACTCCTATACTGAAATCCTCTTGTTATGAAGGCCAATATGCCATTAGCTTTCTTCACTGCCTGCTATACCTGCACGCCAACTTTCAGTGACTGGTGTACAAGGACACCCAGGTCTCACTGCACCTCCCCCTTACCTAACCTAACACCATTGAGATAATAATCTGTCTCCTTGTTTTTGCCGCCAAAGTGGATAACCTCACATTTATCTATATTATACTGCATCTGCCACGCATCTGCCCACTCACTCAAACTGTCCAGGTCTCCCTGCAACCTCCTAACATCCTCTTCACAGTTTTCACTGCCACCCAGCTTTGTGTCATCCGCAAACTTGCTAGTGTTACTTCTAATTCCCTCTTCCAAATCATTAATATATATGGTAAACAGTTGTGGCCCCAACACTGAGCCTTGCGGCACTCCACTCGCCACTGCCTGCCATTCTGAAAAGGACCCGTTTACTCCTACTCTTTGCTTTCTGTCTGCCAACCAATTTTCTATCCATGTCAACACCCTACCCCCAATACCATGTGCTCTAATTTTAGTCACCAATCTGACGTGCGGGACCTTATCAAAGGCTTTCTGAAAGTCTAGATACACAACATCCACTGGCTCCCCTTCATCCATTTTACTTGTCACATCCTCAAAAAATTCCAGAAAATTAGTCAAGCATGATTTCCCTTTCATAAATCCATGCTGACTTGGACTTATCCTTTTACTACTATCCAAATGCACCATTATTACCTCTTTAATAATTGACTCCAGCATCTTTCCCACCACCGAAGTCAGACTAACTGGTCTGTAATTCCCCGTTTTCTCTCTCGCTCCTTTCTTGAAAAGTGGGATAACATTAGCTATCCTCCAATCCACAGGAACTGATCCTGAATCTATTGAACATTGGAAAATGATCACCAATGCGTCCACTATTTCTAGAGCCACCTCCCTGAGGACCCTGGGATGCAGACCATAAGGCCTAGGGGATTTATCATCCTTCAGTCCCATTAGTCTACCCAATATTATTTCTCGCCTATTGAAAATTTCTTTCAGTTCCTCTACCCCCCTAGATCCTCTGTCCTCCAGTACATCTGGGAGATTGTTTGTGTCTTCCTTAGTGAAGACAGATCCGAAGTACCTGTTCAACTCTTCTGCCATTTCCTTGTTACCCACAATAATTTCACCCGTGTCTGCCTTCAAGGGACCCACATTTGACTTTGCTACTCTTTTTCTCTTAACATATCTAAAGAAGCTTTTATTGTCCTTCTTTATATTTTTGGCCAGCTTCCCCTCGTACTTCATCTTTTCAGCCCGTATTGCCCGTTTTATTACCTTCTGTTGTCCTATGAAAGTTTCCCAATCCTCTGGCTTCCGGCTACTCTTTGCTGTGTTATACATCTTTTCTTTTAGTTTTATTCCATCCCTAACTTCTCTTGTCAGCCACGGTTGCCTCTTACTCCCCTTAGAATCTTTCTTCCTTTTTGGAATAAAATGATCCTGCGTTTTCCGGATTATGCCCAGAAATTCCTGCCATTGCTGTTCCACCGTCATTCCTGCTAGGATCCCTTCAACCTTGGCCAGTCTACCTTGGCCAGCTCCACTCTCATGCCTTTGTTCAACTGCATCACTGACACTTCCGATTTAACCTTCTCCTTCTCAAATTGCAGATTAAAACTAAAAATCTGGTTCGGCCACATTTGGAGTATTGTGTACATTATCGATTGCCCCATGATAGGAAGGATGTGAAAGCTTGAGAGGGGACGCAGAAGAGGTTTACCAGAATGCTCTCTGTGATTAGAAGGGATTAGCTACAAGGAAAGGTTGGAGAAACTTGTATTGTTTTCTTTGGAGGCTGAGGGGAGACCTGATAGAAGTTAACAAAATTACGAGAGGCACAGATAGGGTAGACAGTCAGAACCTTTTACCCCACAGATAAGAGGGCGCACCTTTAAGGTGAAAGGGGCAAAGTTTAAAAGAGATGTGCGGGACACGTTTTTTACACAGAGGGCAGTGGGTGCCCGGAACATGTGGTGCAGGCAGATACGATAGGGAGTTTTAAGAGGCTTTTAAATAGGCACATGGATATGCAGGGCATTTAAGGATATGGATCATGTACAGACAGAGAAGATTAGTTTAACTTGGTGTCATGTTCAGCGCAGAGATCGTGGGCTCCCTCGTTATCCCCTTCAGTCTCGTCCTGACTGTATTTTACGAGCTTCTGTACCGAACCTAATGCCAAGTTAAACTAATCTTATCTGCCTGCATGCAATCAATATCCCCCATTCCCTGCATGTCCACATGCCGATCTAAAATCCACTTCAACACCACTTTCGTATCAACCTCCCTTTGTATTTCCTGGTCCTGCAGTTTTCCAGTGACGTGCTGTACAACGACCTCTCTGTGAATAATCTCTATCCTTCACGACCTGGATCACGACCTTCACACCATCCTCCTTGGTTTACCTGGTTCCATTCTTATCTGTGTTGCACACATGGACTGAGAAGCTTCTGTCGGCACTTCCCTTACTTATAGAGCCTCCCGAGCATATGTCCTTGACATCTCAGTTTAGCATGGAAACAGGCCCTTCACCCTCGGGAGTCCATGCCGACCCATTCAGACTAGTTCTATGTTACCCCACTTTCTCAACCATTCCCTGCACACTAGGGGCAATTTACAGATGCCAGATACTCTACAAACCCACACGTTTTTGGAATGTGGGAGGAAACCAAAGCACCCAGAGGAAAGCCACAAGGTCACAGGGAGAACGTACAAACTCGTACGTACGGCGGCACGGTGGCGCAGCGGTAGAGTTGCTGCCTTACCGTGAATGCAGCGCCAGAGACTCGGGTTCGATCCTGACTACTGGCGCCGTCTGTACGGAGTTTGTACGTTCTCCCCGTGACCTGCGTGGGTTTTCTCCGAGATCTTCGGTTTCCTCCCACACTCCAAAGACGTGCAGGTATGTAGGTTAATTGACTGGGTAATATGTAAAAATTGTCCCTAGTGTGTGTAGGATAGTGTTAATGTGCGGGGATCGCTGGGCGGCGCGGACTCAGTGGGCCGAAGGGCCTGTTTCCGTGCTGTATCTCTAAATCTAAAAAAAAATATCTAAATCTAAAACTCCATACAGACAGCATCCAAGGCCAAGATCGAATCTGGGCGTCTGGCACTGTGAGACAGTGGCTCAATCAGATGCTGCACTGTGCTGCCATAACGTGCTGCCTCTACCTCACAGATCATAGAGCACAGAACAGTACAGCAGGGGAACAGGCACTTTGGCCCACAACGTCTATGCCGAACACAATGCCAAGTTCAACTAATCTCCTCGGCCTGCACATCATCCATATCCCTCCATATCCACGTGCCTTGTAAAATCCTCTTAAGCACCATACACCCACTAATCACCCTCAATCAGAATGCACTCCACATGCGTCCTGCTGGCATTTATATTCAGCCGCCCTTTGCTTCTCCTGTGACCTTGGATTTCTCTCATTTGCCGCACTACCCGGTAACCATCTGGATCAGTGAGAGTGGACCACGATTAAATATTGCAAAGACCAGACTTCATAGAACATAGACGAGTACAGCACAGGGACAGGTCCTTCAGCCCACGATGTCCACGTCGAACATGATGTCAAGCTGAACTAATCTCCTCTGCCTGCACGTGATCCATATGAATGAATGAATGCTTTACGAATGCTTTATTGTCACATGTGACAAGTCAGTCCACTGACAAGGTTACAAAGTATGTGCAGTACCCAGGCAAGGCCATCCTCTGTTCCCCTCCTCCCCCCCCTCCCAGGCGGCACCCCCCCCCCCCCACGTCGGGTCCCCATTGTCCATTGTTCTCCCCCTCCCTCACGGCACCCCCCCCCCCCCACGTGGTCCTCCCCCCCCCACGTCGGGTCCCCATTGTCCATTGTTCTCCCCCTCATTCATGGCACCCCCCCCACGTGGTCCTCCCCCCCCCCCCCCACATTGGGTCCCCATTGTCCATTGTTCTCCCCCTCCCTCACGGCACCCCCCCCCCCCCCACGTGGTCCTCCCCCCCCCCCAGGCCGGGTCCCCATTGTCCATTGTTCTCCCCCCCCCCACGTGGTCCCCCCCCCCACGTCGGATCCCCATTGTCCATTGTTCTCCCCCTCCCTCACGGCGCCCCCCCCCCAGGCCAGCTCCTCCTTTGACCCATCCTCCATCTCCATGTTATCCCTCCAGATCCACGTGCCATACTCTGAAAGTCAGACAGTCACTCCATCCACTTGTCACAGGCACTTTGTGGCACGACTCAAAGAAAGCAGGTAAATTCTTCATGGGGGAAATCATTGGAGGAAGTGGGCTGTTTTCCAGATGCACAGGCAAAGGTACTTTTCAATTCCAAATATTCTCTTCAAACAGACAATGTATCTGTAAACTCTCCGGGTTTAACTAATTGCCATCTCCAGGCACTTCCAACTTCCCATCATGATTCAGATGCAACTGGATTGCTTTGATGTCGTGCCCAGCTAATGGGACCCGCATGTCATCCAATTATTTCAGTGAGTCAACAGCTCCACTGGTTTATGAGTTCACCAGCTGGCCAGCACTGAAAACTGATGTGGGAAAGCTCCCCGAGAGAGGCCTCACTGAACTGGGATGTTACCAGCCCTGGTCCTGGCCCTTGGTGGAGTCACCGCCAACCTTTCACCAACCATTTGCACCGAGGACATTGCTGGTCCTGTGGTGATCTTCGGCCCTCCGGCAGCTTGAATTCTGATGATGCGTTGCATCTTCAACAGCTAGCAGCTTCTTCCTGAAATTTGGGAATTCATCCCGACCAATTACACGATGATATATCATTTAATGCGACTTGAAAGAGAAGAAAGATGGGCCACGTGCATGGGAGATAGCAATGCTTTTGTGCAATACTGCTCTGTATCACACAGAGGGTGGAGGGAGCCAGGAACATACTGCCAGGGTGTGGTGGTGGAGGCAGACACCACAGTGGTGATTAAGAGGCTTTTGGATACACACATGAATATGCAAGGAATGGAGGAATATGGATCACTTGCAGGCAGAGAAGATTAGTTTAACTTGACACCGTCTCGGCACGGTGGCGCAGCGGTAGAGTTGCTGCCTTACAGCGAATGCAGCACCAGAGACCTGGGTTCGATCCTGACTACGGGCGCCGTCTGCACGGAGTTTGTACGTTCTCCCCGTGACCTGCGTAGGTTTTCTCCGAGATCTTCGGTTTCCTCCCACACTCCAAAGACGTGTAGGTTAATTGGCTTGGTATAAATGTAAAAATTGTCACTAGTGGGTGTAGTGTAATGTTAATGTGTGGGGATCGCTGGTCGGCGTGGACCCGGTGGGCCGAAGGGCCTATTTCCACACTGTATCTCTAAACTAAATCATGTTTGGCATGGACATTGTGGGCCGAAGGACCTGTCCCTGTGCTGTACTGTTTTACGTTCTATGAAAGTCTCTCTCAGGCTATAAGTGTATGCACACTGTGACACACTGGGGGGGCTAAAGCAGCTGTTAATATGGACGTCAGCATTTAGTTTTTTAATTTGGGTAGTGGAAATCTGAAAGTATCAACGCCAGCTCCGGAAAACTAATGTTGGACAAGAGGATGAAGCTGTGGGTCATTGTGGGGAACCAGTTCCCTGCGCACCCGAGTACTTGCCAACCATCAAGCACACACTCACGGTCATCACTGTTAATCCAACACCATTCTCCCCACATTCCTGAGCAAATAGCAAAGTGTTGGAGAAACTCGGCGGGTCAGGCAGCATCTGGGGAGGGAAATGGACCGGCCATGTTTCAGGTTTCTTCACCCTTCATCAGCCCCTGACCTAAAATGTCATCTGTCCATATCCGCTGCAGATGCTGCCTGACCCGCTGAGTTTCTCCAGCACTTTGTTATTTGCTAACGATTCCAGCATCTGCAGTTTCCCGTACCTCCTCTCAAATTCCTCTCACTTCCATTGAGTCTCTGTCACTTACCTGCACATCAGGGGCACTTTCACGATTAACCCACAAACCTGCACGTTCTTGGGGATGTGGGAGGAAACCGGAGCACCCAAAGGAAACTCATGCGGTCAGAAGGAGAATGTACAAAGACTCTGTACAGACATCGCCTGAGGTCAGGATCGAACCCAGGTCTCTGGCATTTTGAGGCAGTGGCTCTACCAGCTGCTCCACTCTGCCTCATCTGGTGATGTCTGTGTGGCGTTTGCACGTTCTCCTTGTGAGCAGATATGCTGTCTGCTAGATGCTCCAGTTTCCTCTCACATCCTAACGTAATGCTGGTAGGTTTCCGTACATCACTCCTGGTTGTACAGTGCATGGCTGGTTGGCAGATGAATCGGGAGGGGTGTAGATGGACATATGAGAGAAACTAGGTTGCAAGCAAATTGAATTGATTGAAAGATACAGCACGTAAACTGGCCCACCAAGTCCACACTGGCCACTGATCACACTCATTCTCTGTTATCCCACTGTAGCATCTACTCCCTAAACACTAGGGACAATTTACAGAGGCCTATTAGCCTACAAACCCGCACGTCTTTGGGACATGGGAGGACACCGATCACCCACGTGATCGCAGGGAGAACGTGCAAGCTCCACACAGACAACACCTGAGGTCAGGATTAAACTCTGGTCTCTCGACTGTGAAGCAGCAGCTCTACCAACTATGCCACCCAAATGAATGATTAACTGGATGGCAGTAATTGTTCTGAGGGCTGGCTCAGCCTCAATGGGCTGAATGGCCTCCTCCGTCCAAAGGAAATAGGATCATTTAATAGAATACTGAAACTAGTTGATTAGAACCTCTTGTCCCTCTGCACATACCCAATTAATTTGTTAATGGAAATGTTATCATGAATGGAGACCAACAATGCCAGTGTATTAACTGACAAAATGTGGATTTATATAAGCTAAACATGACCACAAGATCCCTGCAGATTTAAGCAGTAAATTTAATGATCAGAGTTCAGAATGCATTGAGGATCAGAATCAGAATAACCTTTATTGTCATCCAAAAAAACAAGTCTTTTGGACGAGATTTTGTCACCCACAGTCCAACAATAAGAGCAATAAAAATAAGCAATTACACACACAATCATAAACCAACACAAAACAAAAAAAAGAAACATCCATCACAGTGAGTCTCCTCCAGTCACCTCCTCACTGTGATGGAAGGCCAGAATGTCTTTTCTCTTCCCCTGCCATCTTCTCCCGCGGTCAGGCTGTTGTAGTTGCCACGTTCCAGGCCGCGCCGGACGGTGAAAGGTCCGCAGCGGGCCGACCCAAGCCCCGCGATCCGGGGCGGGCGAAGACGCTGCCGCTGCAAGTCCGGACGGTCGTGGCTGAGAACCAGTAATTGCTTTGAGAGTCCCTTGAACAACAGCACACCCACAGTCAGAGCATTGGCACTCGGTTGGAGGAGCTGTTAAAGCAGGAAAGGGGGATTTTAGGAACTGCCTTAAGAGAGGAGGGAGTGATTGGGGAGGGGATTCCAGACTGTAGGGGGCAGGGCTGTGAAACCACTGGATTTATCTGCCCTGCCCCAAGCTGAAATGAAATGAAACCTAACCCTAATCTAAACTCCAGCCAACACCATCACTCAGTCAGATCATGCCTGACCACACAGGTCCACAGTTTACAATGCTGCAAACTGTATTCTGCACTCTATCCATTCACACTAACCATCGTACTTGATTTTGGTTTGATTATACTTTAGTTTAGTTTAGTTTGGAGATACAGTGCAGATACAGGCCCTTCGGCCCACCGCACCTACCAGCGATCCCCGCACGTTAACACTATCCTACACTCGGGACAATTTACACTTATACTCAAGCCAGTTAACCTACAAACCTGTACGTATTTGGAGTGTGGGAGGAAACCAGAGACCTCGACAAAAAAACACGCGGTCACGGGGAGAACGTACAAACTCCGTACAGACTGCGCCCGAAGTTGGGATGGAACCCGGGTCTCTGGCGCTGCATGCGCTGTAAGGCAACAACTCTACCACAGTGCCATTGTGCTACTCGATGTATAGTATTATCCCATCTGAAATTATAGCGTGCAAAACAAAGCACTGTACTTCAGTACACGTGACAATAATAAACGCAAACCACAGGCACTCTCATTCCCTTCTATTTCAAAGACGTACAGGTATGTAGGTTAATTGGCTGGGTAAATGTAAAAATTGTCCCTAGTGGGTGTAGGATAGTGTTAATGTACGGGGATCGCTGGGCGGCACGGACTTGGAGGGCCGAAAAGGCCTGTTTCCGGCTGTATATATATGATATGATATGATATTGATTTCACTCTTAAATGTGCTCAGTCACAGCTCTCTGAAGTCAAGAATTCCAAGGTTTATGGCCCTCTGTGTAAATAAATTTTCCCTCCTCGCTCTAGCTACTGCAAACCATCAGTTCATTCAGACTCTTGCCTTCCTCAATGGCATTGCCTATTATCACTCTTGATTCCATGAGTATTGGACCATAGAACAGCACAGCACAGGGACATGATGTCAAATTAAACTGATCTCTGTGATCCATACCCCCTCCATTCCCTTCATATCCATGTGCCTATCTAAGAGCCTCTTAGATGTCACTCTGGTATCTATTCTCCCCACCAGCCCTGGCAGCGAGTTCTATACAATACATCTTTATTGTCATTGTACAGGGGTACAACGAGATTTGGAATGCGACTTCCATACGATGCAATAAATTAATTAGCTAATCAGTATAAATTTATACAACCCAGTGAAACAAAATTAGAAACAGTTTTAAAACCGTAGAAAGTTCAAGTAGGTCTGTGCCGGTTCGCTGTGCGATGTGACCGTCCGGCTCAGCAGGACCGGTTCATAGCAGCTATGGCCCTGGGGATGAAGCTGTTCCTGAGTCTGGAGGTGCGGGCGTAGAAGGCCTTGTAGTGTCTGCCCGATGGTAGACTATTGCAGGGGTGTGAGGTGTCTTTGTGAATGCTGGTGGCTTTTCTGCTCTGTTACAAGGACTCTGTAAATAATGTGCCCCACACATCTCCTCTAAACGTTGCCCCTCTCACCTTAAAGCTATGCCCTCTAGTCTTGGACATGTTCACTCTGGGGAAAAAAGTTCTGACTGTCTACCTTAACTATTCCTATCATGATTTTACATACCTATCGGCCTTAACTCCTCAACCTCCAATGCTCCAGAGAAAAGAATCCAAGTTTGTAAAACAGATTAATCTTAATCTTATTCCATCTATTTCCACAAGCCAGTCCTTGTTATTCCCAGAAACCTTTTAATGATTCCACTATATATTGACTCCAGGCCAAACCTATCTTATTTAGTTAAGGAGTGTTAAACTGCAGACAACAACATTTGAAGGTGGTGTCACTAACGTGATGGACAATCACCAAAGACTTGTCCCACTCCGGCCATTCCTTTTTCTCCCCGCTCTTGTTAGGCGGAAGATCCACAAGCTTGCAGGCGCACACCACCAAACTCAGGAACATCTTCTTTCCCTCTATCGTTACTCAAGCTCAGAAGTTCATTAAGTCATTAGTGACAGGAGCAGAATGAGGCCATTTGGCCCATCACGTCTACTCCGCCATTCAATCATGGCTGATCTATCTCTCCCTCCTAACCCCATTCTCCAGCTTTCTCCCCATAACCTCTGACACCTGTACTAATCAAGAATCTATCCATCTCTGCCTTAAGCTAGAGGACGATTCACTACCCCATTGTGGACATTGGACTTTGACTCTGGAACTAGTGCTGAGAACAATATTCAGCACTCTGTATCTTTCCCTCACTCTACCTATTGTACGTGAGTTTGACTTGATTGCATTCATGTATAATATTATCTGCTTTGATCGGATAGCATGCAAAATTAAGCTTTTACATTTGCGTGACAATAATAAACCTAAACCAAAATCTCACATGACCTTTCCACTTCATTCCAATCTCCTTGCAATGAAGTTAACATTTAACTTCCTAATTGTTTGCTAATTTTACGCCCAGTTTGTGTACCTCATGAACTAATGCGCCATAATGCCTCCCTACAACACAATGACTCGAGATCCACCATTTATATTGCTGTTGTTTTCTTCCTACTAAAGTGTAAAATCTCTCACCTTGCACACGGCTTAGGATCATTGTAAAAGCCAAGCACATCAAACGTGTACCGAGAGTAGCCAATATATTGCATGTCACAAGGTCAATATGTTCCTGTTTACTCAGAATAGAGGCCATCCTCAAATAATCTTGTAATTGGTTGCAGACGAGTTCCATGTTTGCCACAGAAACCATTTTGTGGTAAACACTAAAATAAGTTTATACTGAAATATGTTTCTGTTTTCATTCATCTTCCTCTAGATAGATCAGCAGCAATTAACAAACCTTCACCATCTTCTCTCAGCAGACACCACCACCACCATGTAGTGTCATGTAGTCTCTCCCGCTCTCCAGCTGATCACAGACAGTTCTCTCCCCTCCCCTGCCACTTAAAACATGTTTGATTCTAACTTTTCCTTGGTCTGATACATTAACTCTATCTCCTCAGATGCTGTCTCACCTGGAGTGTATCTCCTGCATTTCCTGTTCATATGTGAGATTTCCAGTGTCCACAGATATTTGGTCTTTGATCAGATTTTTACAGCTGTATTTGCCAGATAACAGGTAACGTCTCAGCAGTAGGCACTTGTACACACTCTTGTTCAGAACATAGCCAGTAGGGTGCTAGATTTGACACGTACATGGATAGGAAAGGTGAGCCAAACGTGGCCAAATGGAACCAAGCTGTTTGTCTTGTCAGGGTCAAGTCTTTCACAAGGCCATTCTGAGTTCCCAGGCAAAGCTGTGTGACTGCCATCCGATGTAGATGGTTGTTATGTTCAGCACGGCATAAAGATAAAGTACACTCACACGTTAGTTGCCTGAATCACACCAGCCTTTATTTACCCAGCATTCTCGGCTCAAGGAACACCCACTCATTAACATGTCACATGAATATGCATGAATACATTACACTGCTCTCCCTTTTTTTAAGTATTAAATCTAAGTACTCAGTTACAATTTTGGTGTTGTGATACTTGATTTAAATCAATACTCTTAACCATATTTACAAAATTTCAACTGCTAAACATAACACGTTTATTTACACATTTTCGTTTTACTTGTAGAGTGAGTTACTGGTTTGCTGGTTTGCGGTTCCTGCCTGATAGTTTAACAGTAACAGGTGCAACAGGCGTAACAGATGAACGTGTAGACTCAACTGTTGGCTTGTTTGGCTCTATGTTAGTACGCTGACCTTGACTAGAGAAGTCTGTTTCTTTATCTGTACTCACTGAATTTTGTGTATCAACCACAATAGTCTTTTCTAACTCACTTTCAGATGAATACTCAGGGATTAGGAATTCATGCTCAGTTTTCGGTTCGTCTTTGGCTGAAATCATTTGATCCACGTGAACACTTTTGATCTTGTCTCCAACATCCACTAAGTATCTTTTTGTTCCACACACTTCCACTATTTTCCCAACATCCCATTTGTCTCGACTGGACTTGTTGGGAGGACTGAGCACACGAACTTGCTCATCTGGCTTGAAGTTCCTCTCCTTTTTGTGGAAGTCAAAGTGGTGTTTTTGACTTAACTGTTTTTGCTCAACTCTCGAGGCCAAATTGGGTTGAACTAGACTTAGGCGTATTCTTAGCCTTCTCTTCATCAACAGTTCTGCAGGTGAATAACCCGTAGTTGTGTGTGGTGAAGTTCTGTACTTCAGCAAGAAACTAGCCAAACGATGTTTCATGCTGAGCTTTGAACTACCCTGCAAAACCTGTTTCTTGAGAGCCTCTTTGACTACTCTAACAGACCTTTCCGCCGCCCCATTGGAGGCCGGATGGTATGGAGGAACAAGTGTGTGTTTTACCCCGTTACGCTGCATGAACTCTTTGAACTGTTCTGAACGAAACTGAGGTCCGTTATCAGAAACAAGTTCTTCTGGTAAACCATGACATGCAAAAATTGATCTCAACTCGTCTATGGTACGCTCAGCAGTAGTGCTTGATCCCATATGCTTGGCCTCAATCCATTTGGAATGACTATCTACTAGTACCAGAAAATTATCATTACCCTTTTCGCAAAAGAACGGAGATGAGGAAGAACTTTTTTTAGAACGGAGATGAGGAAGAACTTTTTTTAGAACGGAGATGAGGAAGAACTTTTTCAGTCAGAGAGTGGTGAAGGTGTGGAATTCTCTGCCTCAGAAGGCAGTGGAGGCCAGTTCGTTGGATGCTTTCAAGAGAGAGCTGGATAGAGCTCTTAAGGATAGCGGAGTGAGGGGGTATGGGGAGAAGGCAGGAACGGGGTACTGATTGAGAGTGATCAGCCATGATCGCATTGAATGGCGGTGCTGGCTCGAAGGGCTGAATGGCCTACTCCTGCACCTATTGTCTATTGTCTATTGTCTAAAAGTCTACATGAACTCTCTGAAACGGTCTACTTGGCCATGACCAGGGTTGCAGTGGTGTTTTTGATGGTTTACTCCGGCAATTTTGACACACACTACATTTGCTCACCAGTGACTCAATGTCACTGTCTATACCAGGCCAATACACAAAACTTCTAGCAATTGACTTCATGCTAACTATGCCAGGATGTTCGGCATGAAGCTCGTACATAATCTTGTTTCTTAAAGACTCTGGTACAACCACTCTGTAACCCCACTTTATGCATCCCTGCTCGCATGATAATTCATGGCGTCGATTATAGAAAGGCTTCAGTTCCGAGTTTGATCCACTCTCGATTTCAGTCCAACCATTTGTAAGATTTGAGAAGTTTTCCCTCATTCTGAAATCAACACAAAACCAAAGAGCTGCAGTTTGGACATTTTAAACGGGAGACTGGGGCTGATAGCGGAGAAAGGCTGCAGTCAGTTTACCAAAGGATGTCACAATCTGTGGGTCCTAAAATGGCTGCAGGACCTCGTGACCAGCCACAAAAAAAAGGTAAAAACCTTACATCCCAGTCTCTAGGTTTTCTGCAAAGCCATGGCCAGAACAAAGGATGGGTATTGGCCATGCAGAAACCAACGAAACCAGGTCGGAGTCCAGACACTGGGGCGCTGACATCAGCATACTCACAATGCCCCAAGCCGACCTAAACAGTTCATCTCAGTGAGGGGGCACAATAGCCCATAGAAAACTACCTGGTAGGTGATGGGAAACCAGTTAACACCCATCACCTCACAATGAAATCCCAATTTACACCTTCTGGCCATCCCCGGTATCCCCGAACATAAGCGCAGATCAGAAGAAAACCTCATACATATCTTTTTGAACAAAGAGATTCCAAGATCTGGCGGGAGATAGGACGGGTCAGAAACAGTATAACTGGCCACTACTTTTGGGTTTTAAACTCAAGAAGAAATACTGGAAGAAGAAGCTGAAGCTAGAAGAAAACCTGCAAGAAACGCAAGCAGGCAAGAAAACGAATGCAGGAGGAAGAAAAGACAGGCAAGAAAAACGGATGCAAGAGAGAGGAACAGGCACGCAACTCGAGGAGAAATACTGCCAAACGAACAGCCAGTAACCCCAGTAATAGCCCCATGGTGAGCATGCATTCCAAATCCTACATATCCTGGACATAGTTTAGTGTAGAGGGGAGGGTGGTTGTGAATAAACGTTGGGTGTGTACTAAAATATGTGTTGGTCAAGGTTGCGATGCGTCGTGCGTTCCCCATCTTACAATCGTGTATGTGTCTTGCAGAACTGTGTTTAAGAATTCATAAGTAAAAGGTATTCGTGTATATGTCTTATAGAACTGTGTGTTTTATGATTCATAGTTATAAGTATTCGTGTGATTCGGTATGTGTTTCATAGTCATGTATTATAGAACTGTATAAGTATTCATGGACAATAGTCCCAAGTGCTGAATAAAAGCCTTTTTCATTTAAACCCTGGTTTTAAAATCTGGTCTGGTTGAATTTTTTCTGCACTATAAGAGCTCCTGCATCTAAGCCCAGTGTCTAGAACCGTAAGGGGTGAGTGGGTCGAACCACTCACTGGGAACCAGTGTGCACGGCCTGGTCAAGGGATCAGAGCAAGGCACGGGGACCTTAGGTCGGGCGAAAGCTCGGCGCAGAAACCCCTTACAGATAATGGCGACCACGAAGGGACACTGGCAGCAGGATGATAGTGTACCAGAAAAGGATTTTAAAACTAGGGATATAATGGACGAGCGCATTGCGGACTATGTGTTTAGTAAGGTGAATATCACCAAACAATGGATGTGTGCGTTACTAGATGACAAGCGCCCACTGGATGCAGCAATCCGGTGGACGGCCAGTAAAGCCCATAAGAAATCTGTAGAGAAGGCGGTCTGGCTGATCTGCTATAAAAAGCAGGTCCAGCTTTTGGACCGTGTGGTTGTGGCACAGGCAGCCCAGATCAGGGACCTTCAGGAGGAGGTAGAGGAGAAGGCTGCGGGTGGGAACCAGTTGATTGAGGCTCTGGACTCTTTAAACAAGGAGCGCCGGGTCGTGACCAACCGCCACAAGGCCAGGGTAGAGCTGATGGAGTGTCAGATCACTGAGGCTATGCGCAGTAAGGGCAAGCTCAGGGAGCAGTGCGCTTCCCTGAGCCACCAGCTGGAGACCCAGGAAGAGAAACTTAAGGGAGTTAGGGCAGCCTATAAAATGGTTTTGGAGGACAGGTCGGAAGGGGCTGACCACGGGGCCTGCCTGCAGGAGATAGAGGGTCTGCAGGGTGCTTTAAATAAAGCAAGCGGGCTGGTCTGTTTGATGAACCCCCCCGCGGGCCAGTCACTAGCGGGTCCGAAGGTCCCGGTTCCGATCCCTAGAAAGACTGTGGTGGCTTCAGCCCCCAGACTCCACAATTCCCCTAGCTACGAGGCATCCTGGAAAAGGGGTAGTGTCGGGGAGAGAGAGGAGCTCCCGGTCGAGGACTCGGCACCGGCGCCCATGTGCCCGGTCCTGGAAACCAGACGGGGACACACCGCGCTGAATGGGGACGCCGGACCCATTCAGAGTGAGATCGTGGTGCCCCACAGCTCCCAGCAGTTAAGAGCTATGATCGGACATGTAATTAAATTGTCCGAATCAGGGGACCCTTCACTGCATTTTAGGGAGATCGAGCAAACCACCGCAATCAACAGTTGCGACGAGGGAGAACGGGCAAAATTGTTGCTGTTCTCCCTGGACAGCTCGATCCTCCAATGCCTCTCAGACGAGAGTAAAAGAGGGACCAGGACCTACGATCTCCTGCGGGACGAGGTCCTGGAAGTCTTGGGGGTAGGCGATGAGGGTCCATTTGCCCGATTGGAGAGGACCCTCCAGATGGAGGGAGAACCCCCAAAGGTTTTTGCGGCGCGACTGTGGTCAGTATATCAGAGCAGTTGCCCGCACGTCCCCGCGCGGGATGACCTGGCCGGGAATGGGAGAGCCCAGTGGCTCCGTTGCTTGGTGTCAAACAGCCTGGCAGCCGTCAGGGAGCAGGCGAAAGCCTGGTTTGATCCCACAAATAGCACGGAGGAGGCGGTTTTGGACCATCTCACGGTAGGGTATAGAAACACCCGGAGTACGTCTACCCGACTCGAAAAAGGGAAGGTGTACGTAGCGGAGGCTACTGCACTGGCCCAAAAGGAGTGGCGACAGGAGGGTAACCCTACCGCACAGTCCAAGTGTTTCAGGTGCGGTAAGGTGGGGCACTGGCGGAAGGATTGCAGGGCCCACACCAAGGAAGATAGGGTTGGCACCACCCAGCGCGCCGAGGTCCCAGTTAAGCCCGAGATCATCGAAACGATGATCGAGGTGATGCAGTCCCTCATGGCCGCCCAGGGGAAGGTGGCAGTCGCTACCGGCTCCCCGGGTGCGAGGGGGACACTGGACATTCCCCAATGACATCAGCCCACGCAGCCTGCCTATCTGTGTCCTCTCCGCTACGATGCGTGGAAGAGACCGCTTGTGGAGATGGTAGTGGAGAGGCAAAGGGGCAGTTATCTGTTGGACATGGGGGCTTCATGCACCGTGGTCCACACAGAGGAACCCTTTGACTCTCCCCTGTCCACGGGGGTCCCTTTCGCACTGGCGGGGTTCACAGGGAAGGAACAGGCTGGCGCGCGTTCACAGCCAAGGATGAGGCAGGTCACGCAGACAGGCAAGGTTGCCTGCGTGAGGGGGGAGGACATTCTCCAGGAATGGAGGGTCTCCCGTTTTGGGTGGGATTCAGGTGAGGAAGAGCCTGATCAGCTCGACCAGGGGCTGGATCCCATTACGGAGGAAGAGGAGTCGGAGGGGGACGACAGTAACGTCCCCGACTCAAGCACCAGGAAGGCGGGGGTAGCGAGCGAAGGCTCACCACCTGTAGATACAGGTAGAGTGAGGCCGGATGCCGCGGGTATACCCAGCACCAAGGGGGCAGAGCTGGATGAGACGGGGCCAGGGTCGGCAGCTGCGGGGGGTACCCGAGCTGCGGCACGGCAGGAACCGGTCCTCAGCCAGGCTGTCCAGGGGGCAGTGTCTAAGGTGATCCTCCGTAGGTCCAGCAGGAAACCCCAACTTAGGAAGTTTTGGCCAGAGGTCAATCACGCCCCGAGGTACGGGAGCCAAGTAGGGAGGAGGGAGCTTACGTCCCGGAGGGGACCTAGCCCCCGCCAGGCAGCGACAGGCTGCGGAGGATCAAAGGTGGGAGACAGCGTGGTGCAGCCGCAGGAGACGACCCGCTGCAGCCCTGACAGGGATTAGCTGAGCCGCCCTGGGAAGGCGGCACTGTATTATATTTTAGGTAAATTTAGATAAGGATAAGCTATTATAGATATGGATATTTTAGGTAATATAGATAAGGATAGGTATTTTAGATAAGTTTAAGTATTTTAGATAAGTTTTGTGGGGATAGTTAGCGTTTAAATAAAGTTGATGCGTCCAGGATGTGTGGGTGTGGGGTGCAGGCTGGGGGTCAAGAGACCCGCCCGCAGAGGCGTTTAACAAAGCCAAGCGCTCCCCAAGAGGCTGGCTATACCATTCTTCTTTATCTGTTTTCTGGAGTGGAAGGAGGCACTTGTATGGTGGATCTTTGCCACGGCGATCGGATGTGGGTGGACCTATCGGGGCCACACCAAGGACATCATCATCTACGGCTGCTCCGGGGACACGGCTCCCATCGCGACCAATGGGACTGGAAGGAGAGAAGCGGAGGAGACCGCAGTTTACTTCCATGAAGGCCGGTGGCCGGGGTGGCTGGGATCGAACTCTTCAGAGTATTCCAGCGCCCCAGGTTTTGCTTATCGGGACTCTTCATTATTGTGCCCGAGAATCAAGATCATCGCCCAAAAGATCAGCGCCACCATTGGCAAAAGGATCTGCCTGGTATGCACGGGGAAGGTCCCCGCGAGCAGGCGGTGGTGGCTGAGGAAAATGAGCAGGACAATGGCCAACTCCACTGTTGAGTGGGAGAGACTTAACAACAACACTCACAGAACTATTTCTGGGACTAAAGAACAGTTGAGTGTGTGTTGGGACAAATGGTGGGAACCGGATGAGGGGATTTATATGTGTATGTGGGGTTCAAGGTATCGTTGCCCCACGGGCAACAGCATATTTTTTTCAGAGACAGTGGCAGGATGACGGTAAGGGGATGAGGTGGGATGATAGCTCGCGGGCTTGTGGGGTCCCCCTTTCCCCGATCCCGGTAAACGCCACTGAACTCATCACCAGACCACGCATGACACCTTCCACAGTTCCGCTGGCAGTAGCACAGGAGGGTGAGTGCCCAAAAACCACTAAGGGGCCCGGGAATGGCCTGGTACTGATACTGACTGACCAGGTATTGTACCAGGGGGTGCACTACGCGGTAGCCTCGGTGATTTTAAACCTCACCGAGGTGCGGTTGCCGGAGTGGTGCCCCAGGGAAACTGAAAGACTTACCGGGTATATCAAGGAGAATGGAGAGACCGTTACGTGCGGGTGGGCGAGCAGGACCCAGCCGCAAGCTGCTAGGAGGACGTGCCCCCCTCCACACCGAGTAGACTGTGTTTTATATTGTCCCTTTTAAAATTTGTATAAACTGTGTTTTTTGTATTGTTTTCTTCAAATTTGTATCAAGAGTGATTGTGAAGAAATGTACAAAATGTATCGTTTTGCTGTTGTGTTGTTTTCGTGTCCTACATTACAGCTGACACCAGTAGGAGGATGGCGGAGGCATCGGCCTGGGACAAGGTGTAGGTGTATATGTCCGACATGAAAATGTACATACTTGTAATATAGTTTTGCCCGGGACACGGGCAGTAAAGGTCAGCCTAAGAGATGGGGACTGTACGTTCGCAATGAAACACTAGTTTAGTTAAAACCTCAGGGGTCTGGATATGGAGAATCGGGAAAACATTGCTCAACCACATTATTTAATTGATTCGATAAGCTGGGGTTATGCAAATCAACAGGAGGGACTGTAAGATTTGAGAAGTTTTCCCTCATTCTGAAATCAACACAAAACCAAAGAGCTGCAGTTTGGACATTTTAAACGGGAGACTGGGGCTGATAGCGGAGAAAGGCTGCAGTCAGTTTACCAAAGGATGTCACAATCTGTGGGTCCTAAAATGGCTGCAGGACCTCGTGACCAGCCACAAAAAAAAGGTAAAAACCTTACATCCCAGTCTCTAGGTTTTCTGCAAAGCCATGGCCAGAACAAAGGATGGGTATTGGCCATGCAGAAACCTACGAAACCAGGTCGGAGTCCAGACACTGGGGCGCTGACATCAGCATACTCACAATGCCCCAAGCCGACCTAAACAGTTCATCTCAGTGAGGGGGCACAATAGCCCATACAAAACTACCTGGTAGGTGATGGGAAACCAGTTAACACCCATCACCTCACAATGAAATCCCAATTTACACCTTCTGGCCATCCCCGGTATCCCCGAACATAAGCGCAGATCAGAAGAAAACCTCATACATATCTTTTTGAACAAAGAGATTCCAAGATCTGGCGGGAGATAGGACGGGTCAGAAACAGTATAACTGGCCACTACTTTTGGGTTTTAAACTCAAGAAGAAATACTGGAAGAAGAAGCTGAAGCTAGAAGAAAACCTGCAAGAAACGCAAGCAGGCAAGAAAATGAATGCAGGAGGAAGAAAAGACAGGCAAGAAAAACGGATGCAAGAGAGAGGAACAGGCACGCAACTCGAGGAGAAATACTGCCAAACGAACAGCCAGTAACCCCAGTAATAGCCCCATGGTGAGCATGCATTCCAAATCCTACATATCCTGGACATAGTTTAGTGTAGAGGGGAGGGTGGTTGTGAATAAACGTTGGGTGTGTACTAAAATATGTGTTGGTCAAGGTTGCGATGCGTCGTGCGTTCCCCATCTGACAGTCGTGTATGTGTCTTGCAGAACTGTGTTTAAGAATTCATAAGTAAAAGGTATTCGTGTATATGTCTTATAGAACTGTGTGTTTTATGATTCATAGTTATAAGTATTCGTGTGATTCGGTATGTGTTTCATAGTCATGTATTATAGAACTGTATAAGTATTCATGGACAATAGTCCCAAGTGCTGAATAAAAGCCTTTTTCATTTAAACCCTGGTTTTAAAATCTGGTCTGGTTGAATTTTTTCTGCACTATAAGAGCTCCTGCATCTAAGCCCAGTGTCTAGAACCGTAAGGGGTGAGTGGGTCGAACCACTCACGGGGAACCAGTGTGCATGGCCTGGTCAAGGGATCAGAGCAAGGCACGGGGACCTTAGGTCGGGCGAAAGCTCGGCGCAGAAACCCCTTACAGATTCAATGTCTGTTCATAGACACTCTTCAGCACAGTGTCCTTCACTGTTTCAGCTGCAATTTCTGTTGCAGTCACTGGAAAGTCTTCATCTACGACTTACAGTGTGTAGATTGAGTTCTCGCTTCCCACATCAGAGTTCTCATGGGGCAATCGGGACAACGCATCTGCGACTGCGTTGCATTTGGAGCTTCTGTACTCCACCTTGTAGTCATACTGGGACAACAGAATTGCCCAGCGCTGCATCCTTGATGCCGCCATGGAAGGTATAGCTGACTTGGGACCCAATATCGTGAGAAGTGGTTTGTGATCAGTCACAAGGGTGAATGGTCTGCCAAGAAGAAACTGGTGGAATTTCTTGATTCCGAACACAATGCTGAGTGCTTCCTTTTCTATCTGTGCATAGTTGCGCTCACTTGGTGATAGGGTGTGGGAGGCAAAAGCAATAGGCTTTTCCTGTCCGTCATCCATTACGTGGCAAATCACTGCACCTACACCATAACTTGAAGCATCACAAGCAAGTTTCATCTCGCGCGTCGTGTCGTAGTGAACAAGGAGTTTGTCACTTGTCAGGTTTTTCTTGCAGATGTCGTATGCATGTTGTTGTTCCTTTCCCCACATCCAATTCTCATCCTTTTGTAACAGATGATGTAGTGGCTTTAGCACGTTTGCTAAATCTGGAAGGAATCGTGCATAGAACTGCACCATCCCAAGGAATGATCGTAGCTCTGACACATTGTTGGGCTTTGGAGCATTCGCAATTGCTTCAACTTTCGCCTTCACAGGGCGCAGTCCATTGGAATCTACTTTGAGTCCAAGGTAGATCACCTCTGATTGCGCAAATGCACATTTGCTCTTTCGTAGTTTGACGTTGTGGCAGTTCAATCGTGTAAGAACTTGCTCGAGTATCTCCAGATGTTCTTCCATGCCCACTGTGAATATCAGTAGATCATCCTGGTTGCACACACAGTGTGGAATGCCTTGCAACATTTTGTCCATGACGGACTGAAAGATTTTCGGGGAAGATTTCACACCATAGGGCAGCTTTGTGTATGAATACAAGCCCTTATGTGTGTTGATGGTCAGGCACTGCTGACTTTCTTTGTCAACATTGAGTTGGGCATAAGCATGAGACAAATCCAGCTTAGTGAAGACTCTTGCTCCGCTAAGTTCTGCATACAGATCCTGCGAGGTTGGCAAAGGATACTGTTCGTCGTCAACAGCTTGGTTGATTGTGACTTTGTAGTCACCGCATAGTCGAACAGTTTTGTCAGCCTTGAGCACAGCCACAACTGGCGTTGCCCAGTTGCTCTGGTCTGTCTTCACGAGTACTCCATTCCGCTCCAACCTGTTGAGTTCTTCCTCCACTTGTTGCTTTAGCGCATATGGTACTGGTCTTGGTCGACAATACACAGGTCTCACATCTTGCTGCAGTCGAATGTGTGCAGAGTATCCTGTTATTCCCGTGTAACTGTCAGCAAATATTTCAGGGTGTTTGCTTACGACATTTTCAAGACGTGATTTGGACACATCAATGCTGAAATTGTTCTTCCAGTCTAATTTTATTTTACTCAGCCAATCCTTTCCAAGGAGGGTTGGTTTATTTCTGTAGCTGGCCACTATGATGGGCAGTGTTACTGACTGGCCATTACACTGAACTTTGCAATTCATTTGTCCGCACGTCTCCAAGGCTTCGCCGGAGTAGGTTCTCAGCTTGATCTTACTCTCGGACAATGGTGTCTGTGAGAACTTTGTTTCGTACAGGTCTTTGCTCATGACCGAACAGTCTGCTGCCGTGTCAATACACATATCAATTAACTGTTCATTAACCAATAGTTTAATTCGAAAGTCCTTGTCTTGGCTGGTTGTAGGCTTATTGACATCAGTTGCATGAATGATGTACAACCCAAGTTCATTGTCATCCGGGTTCATCTCTAAGTTGTGAACTCCTTTCTGGTGTTGTCGTGTGTTTCCCACTGTAAGCTTGGCCCGACATGCTGAGGCGATATGGCCTTTCTTCTGGCAGTTATAGCACTTAGCTGTTTTGAACTGACAGGATTGGGATGGGTGATTACCGTTGCAACGATAACAACTGGCTGCACTCGGCTCCCCGCCATACTTCGGTTTCAGTTTGGCCCCTTTTGGTTTGGCCATAGGCGCTGCTTTGTGAGTATACACGGCCACTGCAGTATGTGGTGAACGAAACTCGCGAGCATTCTTTGATGCCATCTCCATTGTAGTAGCAATCTTGCATGCTATCTCAAATGTAAGATCAGGAGTGCTCATGAGTCTGGACTGAATTCGTTCGTCCACTAGACCACAAACAAATCTGTCGCGTAGTGCGCGTTCAAGAAAGGTTCCAAAGTTACAGTGCAACGTTAAGTTTTTCAAGGCAACAATGTACTCACTGATTGTCTCGTTTTGCTTCTGGTTTCTCGTGCCGAATTTGTAGCTTTCTGCAATTTCCAGAGGCTCTGGGTTGAAGTGCTCCTTCAACTTCTTTATAATGTCACTGAAAGGCACATCTTTTGCCTTTATGGGCGCAAGGATATTCACGAGTGTGCTGTACACTTCAGGTCCGATCTCCGTGAGCAGAATCGCTTTCATGCGTTCACGAACGGCCTTGTTTGTTGCAGCCACTACCTTTCCTTCACCACTGGTCTCCGTGATGTTGTTTGCCATGAAGAACATGTTTGCTCTCTCCGTATAGGAGCTGAACAGCTCTCTACTTTTGTCAAAGATGCCCAGGCTTCCGATGTAGCCCGTGGACGCCGCCATTTTGCCCCTCTCTTTTTTTTTTAAAGAAAGGAATGAGGAAAGTTTTTTTTTCTTTGCACAAGCTCAGATTTCCTGCCTGTTCTGGTGTAGCAAAGCACCTAAAACTTAGCAGTACAAAAGCTATGCAAAACAAACTCAGTCTCCTCCACAATCCCGTCCTCGTCGCCAATTTTGTTATGTTCAACACGGCATAAAGATAAAGTACACTCACACGTTAGTTGCCTGATTCACACCAGCCTTTATTTACCCAGCATTCTCGGCTCAAGGAACACCCACTCATTAACATGGCACATGAATATGCATGAATACATTACAATGGTCAGTGCCAGTGACCAGGTGTAGTACCTGGTACCATACCATCCCATCAATAGACAATAGGTGCAGGAGGAGGCCTTTCGGCCGTTCGAGCCAGCACCGCCATTCAATGTGATCATGGCTGATCATTCTCAATCAGTACCCCGTTCCTGCCTTCTCTCCATACCCCCTGACTCCGCTATCCTTAAGAGCTCTATCTAGCTCTCTCTTGAATGCATTCAGAGAATTGGCCTCCACTGCCTTCTGAAGCAGAGAATTCCACGGATTCACAACTCTCTGACTGAAAAAGTTGCCAGAGAGATCTAGCTAACTGGTTACAAAACTGGCTTCAGGCTACGAAGCAGAGGGTGGTGGCAGAGGAGCTACGAGAACCTGCAGATGCTGGTTTACAAAAAAAAAAGACACAAAGTGCTGGAGTAACTCAGTGGGTCAGGCAGCATCTCTGGACAACATGGATAGATGATGTTTTGGGTCGAGACCCATTTTTGTTTTTTGGACTGGAGGTCTTTGACAAGAGGTGTGTCTCAGGGTTCAGTGCTGGGCCCATTGCTGTTTGTCATTTACAAGAGATGTGTTTGAAAATGTACAAAGCATGATCGATAAGTGTGTGGATGGCAGTAAAGTAAGTGGTGATGTAGATAGCGAAGATTACAGGGGGTTCCTAATCAGGGGGGCAAGTGAGCTGAGGAATGGCTAATGGAGTTCAATGCAGATAAGTGTGAGGCGTTGCATTTTGTGAAGTTGAACCAATGCAGGGCCTTCACAGTGAATGGTAGGGCACTGGGGAGTGTGTGCAGAGGGGTCTAGGAATACAATTACATAGTTTTGTGAGAGTGGCAGGTAGATAGGGTGGTGAAGAATGCTTTTGGCACATTGGCCTTCATCAGTTGGGGAAATGTATAGATGTTGGGATGTCATGTTTTGATGTATAAGACATTGGCACTTGGAATATTGTATTCAAGCTTAGTCATTCTGCTAAAGAAAGGATGCCATTAAGCTGGAAAGGGTGCAGAGAAGATTTACAAGGATAGTGCCCGTGGGAGCTATAGAGAGTGTCTGAACAGGCTAGGACTGACTGGAGTGCAGGAGGGTGAGGGGTGATCTTATATACAAGTATAAAATCACGAGGGGAATAGATAGGGTGAATGCACAGAGTCTTTCACCCAGGTTAGGGGTATCAATAATCAGAGGCAGAGGTTTAAGGTGAGAACGGAAAGATTTAATAGGAACTTAAGGGGCAACGTTTTCTTACAGAGGACGGTGGGTATAAGGAACAAACTGTCAGAAAAAGTAGTTGAGGGAGGTGCAATAACAACATTTAAAAGACATTTGGGCTGGTAAATGGGTAGGAAATGTTTAGAGGGATATGTGCTGAATGTGGGTACGTGGGACTACCTTATGAGACATCTTGGTTGGCAAGGATGAGGGGCCGAATGGTATGTTTCTGTGCTGCATAATGCCATAACCCTGCGAATGTCCAGACAACCAAAGGTTTAGATGCTCAGCACACTTTCAGGCCTCCTAATGAAGGTAAGGAACTGGAAGAAATTTGTATCAGAAAGAATATAGTGCTTGATCAATTATTGAGACCAAAAGCCAATAAATCCCCAAGGACAGATAAGTTGCATTTGATCCTGGAATATTGTGTACAATTTTACTCTCTTTAATGGCTCCAGTGGTGCAGCTGGTAGACCTGCTGCCTCGCAGTGCCAGAGACTGGGGTTTGATCCTGACCTCGACTGCTGTCTGTGTACAGTTTGCACGTTCTCCCTTTTCCTCCACATCCTGAAGACGTGCGGGTTTGTAGGTTAATTTTGGCCTCTGTAAATTGTCCCTAGTGTGTAGGGAGTGATGCGAATATCAGATAACAGAGAACTATTGTCAATGGGATCAATGGTCGGTGTGGACCTGGTGGGCCGAAGGGCCTGGTTCCATGGTGCGTCTTTCAATTCAATTGAATTGAGACCTAAGAATGGCTATGTGTGCCATAGGCTTTGTTATTGAGCGGCACGGTGGCGCAGCAGGTAGAGCTGATGCCTCACAGTGCTGGAGACACAGGTCCTATCATGACCTTGGGTGCTGTCTGTGCAGTGTTTCCCTGTGACCAAGTGGGATGACGTAGAACTAGTATGAACAGTGATCGATGGTCGGCATGGACTCGGTGGGCTGCGGCACCTGTTTCCATCCTGTATCTCTAAACAAACCAAGAGGGAGGAGAGTGAAGGTTCACCAGAGTGGGTCGGCAGGACTGCCCTGTAACCAGGAAGTACTGGAGGAGGTAGCCATGGAAACAGTGGAAACATTGGCCATTGTCTCCCAGATTCTGCAATAGTTCCCACAGACTGAAAAGCGGCAAGTGTAAGCCCGTATTTTAAAAAGGTCAGAGAAGGTTAGTCTAACACTAGTAATGGGGAAGATTCCAGAGGCCATTGTAAAGGATGAGGGACAGGACAGTCACTAAATAGATAAAGGACGAGCAAAGTTAATGTGGATTTTGAAAGGAAAATTAGTTGACAATTTATTTGGAGTTGTTCGAGGATATCACTATATCAAAGGTTTAAGGTGCGAGGGGTAAAGTTTAAAGGAGATGCGTGAGGCAACCTTTTTATACAAAGAGTGGTGAATGCTTAGAATGAGCTGCCAGGGGTGGTGGTGGAAATAGATATGATAGTGACTTTTAATAATAATAATAATAATAATCCATTTATTTTATATAGCGCCTTATCACATGCTCAAAGCGCTTTACAAAAACAATTAACATAGAAACAAGCAGACAAACTATCCTGACGGAAAAGCGGCGAATACTCAACGCCAGCGTCCTCTCACGTCAGGGTCCGGCAGTAGACATTAAAAAGCACAAGACACACAGATATAATTTTTTACACAAAACAGCCATCACAGTGATTGCTCTAGGCATACCCTCACTGTGATGGAAGGCAACGTCTTATCTCCTCCTCATTCTTCTCCCGTGGTGCCACGAGGTGATCGAGGCTCCCAACTTTTTGAAGCCCCCACCGGGCGATGGAAAGTCCCAGGGCCGAGCCGAGCAGGCCGATGAAAGTCCTGAGCCCCCACCGGGCGATGGAAAGTGCTGCAGCCGGGCCACGCAGGGTGATGAAGGGCCTGCGGGCGGGTTGATCGTACCTCGCGCTTCGGGGCGGTCGAAGCTGCTATGGCTGGAGCTCCCAAAAGCCGGTCGCCAGCCAGGGACCTGCGAGCTCCCGATGTTGCGGTCTGCAGGGCCCACGGCCGAAGCCTCCGAGATGGTAAGTCCAGGCCCTGCGACCGGAGTCTTTGAGGTCGATCCCAGCTGGAGGTCGCCGACTCCACGATGTTAGGCCATAGCGCGAACGGAGATACGACACGGTAAAGGTCGCATCTCCGTTGAGGAGGAGATTTGAAAAAAAGGTTTCCCCCAACCCCCCCACCACCCCCCTACATACACAAAATTAAAAATAAAACAAAACGTACATTTAACAACGACAATGACAAAAAAACGGAAAAAAAACCGGAGAGACTGCCGGTGAGCCGCAGCTGCAGAACACAGCCACGCCCCCTTTAAGAGGCTTTATATCGGTACGTGGATATGTGGGTGTTATGTTCAACACGGCATAAAGATAAAGGACACTCACACGTTAGTTGCCTGAATCACACCAGCCTTTATTTACCCAGCATTCCTAGCTCAAGGAACGCCCACTCATTAACATGGCACATGAATATGCATGAATACATTACACTGCTCTCCCTTTTTTTAAGTATTAAATCCAAGTACTCAGTTACAATTTTGGTATTGTGATACTTGATTTACATCAATACTTTTAACCATATTTACAAATTTAACCTAGTTACTGGTTTGCGGTTCCTGCCTGATCGTTTAACAGTAACAGGTGCAACAGGCATAACAGATGTACATGTAGACTCAACTGTTAGCTTGTTTGGCTCTATGTTAGTACGCTGACCTTGACTAGAGAAGTCTGTCTCTTTATCTGTACTCACTGAATTTTGTGTATCAACCACAATAGTCTTTTCTAACTCACTTTCAGATGAATACTCAGGGATTAGGAATTCATGCTCAGTTTTCGGTTCGTCTTTGGCTGGAATCATTTGATCCACGTGAACACTTTTGATCTTGTCTCCAACATCCACTAAGTATCTTTTTGTTCCACACACTTCCACTATTTTCCCAACATCCCATTTGTCTCGACTGGACTTGTTGGGAGGACTGAGCACACGAACTTGCTCATCTGGCTTGAAGTTCCTCTCCTTTTTGTGGAAGTCAAAGTGGTGTTTTTGACTTAACTGTTTTTGCTCAACTCTCGAGGCCAAATTGGGTTGAACTAGACTTAGGCGTATTCTTAGCCTTCTCTTCATCAACAGTTCTGCAGGTGAATAACCCGTAGTTGTGTGTGGTGAAGTTCTGTACTTCAGCAAGAAACTAGCCAAACGATGTTTCATGCTGAGCTTTGAACTACCCTGCAAAACCTGTTTCTTGAGAGCCTCTTTGACTACTCTAACAGACCTTTCCGCCGCCCCATTGGAGGCCGGATGGTATGGAGGAACAAGTGTGTGTTTTACCCCGTTACGCTGCATGAACTGTTTGAACTGTTCTGAACGAAACTGAGGTCCGTTATCAGAAACAAGTTCTTCTGGTAAACCATGACATGCAAAAATTGATCTCAACTTGTCTATGGTACGCTCAGCAGTAGTGCTTGACCCCATATGCTTAGCCTCAATCCATTTGGAATGACTATCTACTAGCACCAGAAAATTATCATTACCCTTTTCACAAAAGTCTACGTGAACTCTCTGAAACGGTCTACTTGGCCATGACCAGGGTTGCAGTGGTGTTTTTGGTGGTTTACTGCGGCAATCTTGACACACGCTACATTTGCTCACCAGGGACTCAATGTCACTGTCTATACCAGGCCAATACACAAAACTTCTAGCAATTGACTTCATGCTAACTATGCCAGGATGTTCGGCATGAAGTTCGTACATAATCTTGTTTCTTAAAGACTCTGGTACAACCACTCTATAACCCCACTTTATGCATCCCTGCTCGCATGATAATTCGTGTCGTCGATTATAGAAAGGCTTCAGTTCCGAGTTTGATCCACTCTCGACTTCAGTCCAACCATTCAATGTCTGTTCATAAACACTCTTCAGCACAGTGTCCTTCACTGTTTCAGCTGCAATTTCTGTTGCAGTCACTGGATAGTCTTCATCTACGACTTGCAGTGTGTAGATTGAGTTCTCGCTTCCCACATCAGAGTTCTCATGGGGCAATCGGGACAACGCATCTGCGACTGCGTTGCATTTGGAGCTTCTGTACTCCACCTTGTAGTCATACTGGGACAACAGAATTGCCCAGCGCTGCATCCTTGATGCCGCCATGGAAGGTATAGCTGACTTGGGACCCAGTATCGTGAGTAGTGGTTTGTGATCAGTCACAAGGGTGAATGGTCTGCCAAGAAGAAACTGGTGGAATTTCTTGATTCCAAACACAATGCTGAGTGCTTCCTTCTCTATCTGTGCATAGTTGTGCTCACTTGGTGATAGGGTGCGGGAGGCAAAAGCAATAGGCTTTTCCTGTCCGTCATCCATTACGTGGCAAATCACTGCACCTACACCATAACTTGAAGCATCACAAGCAAGTTTCATCTCGCGCGTCGTGTCGTAGTGAACAAGGAGTTTGTCACTTGTCAGGTTTTTCTTGCAGATGTCGTATGCATGTTGTTGATCCTTTCCCCACATCCAATTCTCATCCTTTTGTAACAGATGATGTAGTGGCTTTAGCACGGTTGCTAAATCTGGAAGGAATCGTGCATAGAATTGCACCATCCCAAGGAATGATCGTAGCTCTGTCACATTGTTGGGCGTTGGAGCATTCACAATTGCTTCAATTTTCGCCTTCACAGGGCGCAGTCCGTTGGAATCTACTTTGAGTCCAAGGTAGACCACCTATGATTGTGCAAATGCACATTTGCTCTTTCGCAGTTTTACGTTGTGGCAGTTCAATCGTGTGAGAACTTGCTCGAGTATCTCCAAATGTTCTTCCATGCCCACTGTGAATATCAGTAGATCATCCTGGTTGCACACACAGTGCGGAATGCCTTGCAACATTTTGTCCATGACGGACTGAAAGATTTTCGGGGAAGATTTCACACCATAGGGCAGCTTTGTGTATGAATACAAGCCCTTATGTGTGTTGATGGTCAAGCACTGCTGACTTTCTTTGTCAACATTGAGTTGGGCATAAGCATGAGACAAATCCAGCTTAGTGAAGACTCTTGCTCCGCTAAGTTCTGCATACAGATCCTGCGAGGTTGGCAAAGGATACTGTTCGTCATCAACAACTTGGTTGATTGTGACTTTGTAGTCACCGCATAGTCGAACAGTTTTGTCAGCCTTAAGCACAGCCACAACTGGCGTTGCCCAGTTGCTCTGGTCTGTCTTCACGAGTACTCCATTCCGCTCCAACCTGTTGAGTTCTTCCTCCACTTGTTGCTTTAGCGCATATGGTACTGGTCTTGGTCGATAATATACAGGTGTCACATCTTGCTGCAGTCGAATGTGTGCAGAGTATCCTGTTATTCCCGTGTAACTGTCAGCAAATATTTCAGCGTGTTTGCTAACGACATTTTCAAGACGTGATTTGGACACATCAATGCTGAAAATGTTCTTCCAGTCTAATTTTATTTTACGCAGCCAATCCTTTCCAAGGAGGGTCGGTTTATTTCTGTAGCTGGCCACTATGATGGGCAGTGTTACTGACTGTCCATTACACTGAACTTCGCAATCCATTTGTCCGCACGTCTCCAAGGCTTCGCCGGAGTAGGTTCTCAACTTGACCTTACTCTCGGACAATGGTGTCTGTGAGAACTTTGTTTCGTACAAGTCTTTGCTCATGACCGAACAGTCAGCTGCCGTGTCAATGCACATATCAATTAACTGTTCATTAACCAATAGTTTAATTCGAAAGTCCTTGTCTTGGCTGGTTGTAGGCTTATTGACATCAGTTGCATGAATGATGTACAACCCAAGTTCATTGTCATCCGGGTTCATCTCTAAGTTGTGAACTCCTTTCTGGTGTTGTCGTGTGTTTCCCACTGTAAGCTTGGCCCGACATGCTGAGGCGATATGACCTTTCTTCTGGCAGTTATAGCACTTAGCTGTTTTGAACTGACAGGATTGGGATGGGTGATTACCGTTGCAACGATAACAACTGGCTGCACTCGGCTCCCCGCCATATTTCGGTTTCAGTTTGGCCCTAGGCGCTGCTTTGTGAGTATACACGGCCACTGCAGTATGTGGTGAACGAAACTCGCGAGCATTCTTTGATGCCATCTCCATTGTAGTAGCAATCTTGCATGCTATCTCAAACGTAAGATCAGGAGTGCTCATGAGTCTGGACTGAATTCGTTCGTCCACTAGACCACAAACAAATCTGTCGCGTAGTGCGCGTTCAAGAAAGGCTCCAAAGTTACAGTGCAACGTTAACTTTTTCAAGGCAACAATGTACTCACTAATTGTCTCGTTTTGCTTCTGGTTTCTCGTGCCGAATTTGTAGCTTTCTGCAATTTCCAGAGGCTTTGGGTTGAAGTGCTCCTCCAACTTCTTTATAATATCACTGAAAGGCACATCTTTTGCCTTTATGGGCGCAAGGATATTCACAAGTGTGCCGTACACTTCAGGTCCGATCACCGTGAGCAGAATCGCTTTCATGCGTTCACGAACAGCCCTGTTTGTTTCAGCCACTACCTCTCCTTCACCACTGGTCTCCGTGATGTTGTTTGATATGAAGAACATGTTTGCTCTCTCCATATAGGAGCTGAACGGCTCTCTACTTTTGTCAAAGATGCCCAGGCTTCCGATGTAGCCCGTGGACGCCGCCATTTTGTCCCTCTCTTTTTTTTAAAACAAAGGAACGAGGAGAGTTTTTTTTCTTTGCACAAGCTCAGATTTCCTGCCTGTTCTGGTGTAGCAAAGCACCTAAAACTTAGCAGTACAAAAGCTATGCAAAACAAACTCAGTCTCCTCCACAATCCCGTCCTCGTCGCCAATTTTGTTATGTTCAACACGGCATAAAGATAAAGTACACTCACACGTTAGTTGCCTGAATCACACCAGCCTTTATTTACCCAGCATTCCTAGCTCAAGGAACGCCCACTCATTAACATGGCACATGAATATGCATGAATACATTACAGTGGGGAATGTTTAGTTTAGTTTAGAGATACAGTGCGGAAACAGGCCCTTTCGGCTCACCGGGTCCGCGCCGACCAGTGATCCCCGCACATTAACACTATCCTGCACCCACTAGGGACATTTTATTAAATATTTACCAAGCCAATTAACCCTACCTGTACGCCTTTGGAGTGCGGGAGGAAACCGAAGATCTCGGAGAAAACCTACGCAGGTCACGGGGAGAACGTACAAACTCCGTACAGACAGCACCTGTAGTCAGAATCGAACCCGGTACTCCGGCGCTGCATTCGCTGTAAGGCAGCTACTCTACCGCTGCGCCACGGTGTGGATGAATATGGGTCGCACAGACATGCAACAGAGGAGATCAGTTTAACATGACATCATGTTCGGTGTGGACTGTGGACTGAAGGTCCTGTTCCTGTACTGTACTGTACTGTTCTGTGGAACTCCTAAAACAGATGAGGGAGAACTAGTGGATGAGCTGGACTTGAATTTTCAGAAAATCTTTAATAAAATACCATGTAAAAGTTTAGTGCATAAAAGTAAAGTGCCTGGTCTGTTTCAGGCTGTCAAAGTGTGGTTGGGATCAGTGCTTCAACCCAATTGTTCACGATAAACATCAGCAGTTTGGATGAGGGAACAGAATGGGACATCTCAGAGTTTAGTAGACAGCAAGCTGAGTGGGATTGTGAATGGTGAGGTGGATTTAAAGAGGCTTCAAGGTGACTCGGATCGATTTAGCAAGAGGGCAAAAAACATGGCAACGGCAATAAAGATGGATTAATGTGTTTCTCCATGATAGAAAGGAAAAGGAAAAGACAAGATACAAAATAAATGGTGTGTGATTGAGAGGTGTTGATGTACAGAGGGATCTGGGTGTTTTTATGAAAACACAAATACAGATGGAACAGGCATTATGGTGGTAAATAGTATGTTGGTAATAGGATCTGAATGTAGCGCCAAGGATGTCTTACTACAACTATATGAAATCTTGGTGAGAGTAGAGTCGTAGGACTGCGTGCAGTTTTACCTGAGAGATGATACACTTAGCCCGTGGGAAGGGCAATGAATGTTCACCAGGCTGATGCCCCTGTGCAGAGCAAATCTTGTGCACAGAGGTTGGTGGATGCCTGGGATGCGTTACCAGGGGTGGTGGTGGAGGCAGGTAGGACAGCAGTGTTTCAGAGGCATTGAGATTAAGAAATGCAGGGAATGGAGGGATATGGATCATGTGGAGGTCGAGGAGATTTTTTAAAAGAAAGACACGGTGGCGCAGCGGTAGAGTTGCCGCCTTACAGCGCTTGCAGCGCCAGAGATGCGGGCTCGATCCCGACTATGGGTGCTGTCTGAATGGAGTTTACAAGTTCACCCCACGACCGCTGGGTTTTCTCTGAGATCTTCGGTTTCCTCCCACACTCCAAAGACGTACAGGTTTGTAGGTTAATTGGCCACTTGGTATAAGTGAAAAGTGTCCCTAGTGTGTGTAGATAGTGTTAGTGTGAGGGGATCACTGGGCGGTGCCGACTCGGTGGGCTGAAGGGCCTGTTTCCTCGCTGTATCTCTAAACTAAACCAAACTAAAGACAGCAGGGAAACAGGCCCTTCAGCCCATCAAGCCCACACCGTTAGTTTAACTTGACAAGCATGAGAATGCAAAGGGCTGATGCATTTGCCACTCTGTTTGGCCATAAATAGTGAATGGATGATTCAGCCTAGATTCCTCCCAAGATCTCCATTGCCAGTTTATTTGATTTTACTCCGCTTGATATCAAGAAACAGATATGAGTGTTGATTAGAACAAAGGTTATTGGGCTAGACTTCAAGCTGTAGAACTGAGGATCTACGGCCCAGAACCAGCTGTGCTTCCAGCCAGTCTGTTTCAGTCCAGTTACAATACCAGCATTTATCCAACCACAGCCAGGAGGCCACGCCACAGCCAGGAGACTGAGGAAATGCGACATGGCTCCAATGGCTCTTACAAACGTCTACAGATGCACCATAGAAAGCATACTGTTGGGTTGCATAAATAGGTTTGGGAAACGCTCTGCCCAAGATTGCAAGAAATGGCAGAGAATTGTGGACCCACACAGTCCATCACACAGACTAGACTCACCACCATTGACTTCACCTACACTTCACGCTGCCTTGGGAAAGCAGTCAATGTAATCAAGGACCTTTCACAGCGGCTAGAAAATATAGAAGCTTGAAAGTGCGCACCACCAGACTCAGGAACAACGTCTTCCCCTCTGTTATCAAGTTTCCAAACAGTCCTTCTACAAGCCAGGGTCCAATCTGATTGTCCTTTACCTCTTTGCAGATATTGCATTTTGTTTCTGAAAGTGTTGCGACACTCTACCGAGAACTATATTCTGCACTCTGTATCTTGCCCTTTGCTCTATGTACTGTACGACAGGTTGGCTTGATTGTGTTTATGTGTAGTATTATCTGGTATGATTGGATTGCATGCAAAACAAAACCTTTCCCTGTACCTTGGCACACATGACAATAATAAACCTAACCTGACACTCAAGGGTCTGATCGTCACTGGCATGCCCGGTTAAAGTCACCTGCTCATGAACCACCCAATCCATGAATCAGAAGCATGTCCTACCAGAACTAATTGCAGAGGCTTCAAATGTATTAATAAATGAGGGCTTTGAACACTGTAGATCTTTGCACTGATGGACCATGAATAAAATATCCAGGTACTGAAGGAGATTTAGATAGTTTGCTTAGGAAGGAACTGCAGATGCTGGTTTACACCGAAGTTGGGTCAACTCACAACGTCACCCATTCCTTCTATCCAGAGATGCTGCCTGTTCCGCTGAGTTACTCCAGCGTTTTGTATCTATCTATAGACAGTTTGCCTCACTGACATTGGCCAAGGAACAAATATTGGCTAAGTCACCATCAGAAGTGGGGCGGCATGGTGGCGCAGCGGTAGACTTGCGGCCTAACAGAACGCCAGAGACCTGGGTTCGATCCTGACAGCGGGTGCTGCCTGTACGTTCTGTTGATCATGTGGGTTTTTCCCTGGTGCTCTGGCTTCCTCCCACACTCCAGAGATGGACAGGTTTGTAGGTTTCAGCAAAGATTGTAAATTGTCCCCAGTGTGTAGGGTAGTATTGGTGCATAGGGATTGCTGGTCGGCGCGGACTTCGTGGGCCAAGAGACCTGTTTCTGCGCTGGATCTCTAAACTAAACTAAAGTTCCCAGGGGCTCCAATGTGGGGTAAAGGAGTTCCTTCCTACATCAGAGTAATATTTTGCATGAGTATTTTGAATGGATCCAAATATCACTAAAGATCATGGCAAGAATCTCATATCGGCTTGCCACAGAAATTACGCATAAATCAGAAAAAAGACCGATGACATTTTCTTTGCTCAGTGGTGTTCCTGTTTCTAGGTCATGAGGTTTATGAGTTTAAGTGCCACTCCAGAAATAGAAATGTAGTTGGGAAGTTGTAGTATACGACCACAGTGAACTGTATTGTAGGGGGCTCCACTGGATAGACAATAGACAATAGACAATAGGTGCAGGAGTAGGCCATTCGGCCCTTCGAGCCAGCACCGCCATTCAATGTGATCATGGCTGATCATTCTCAGTCAGTACCCCGTTCCTGCTTTCTCCCCGTACCCCCTGACTCCGCTATCCTTAAGAGCTCTATCTAGCTCTCTCTTGAATGTATTCAGAGAATTGGCCTCCACTGCCCTCTGAGGCAGAGAATTCCACAGATTCACAACTCTCTGACTAAAAAAGTTTTTCCTCATCTCTGTTCTAAATGGCCTACCCCTTATTCTTAAACTGTGGCCACTGGTTCTGGACTCCCCCAACATTGGGAACATGTTTCCTGCCTCTAACATGTCCAACCCCTTAATAATCTTATACGTTTCGATAAGATCCCCTCTCATCCTTCTAAATTCCAGTGTATACAAACCTAGTCGCTCCAGTCTGTCAACATATGACAGTCCCGCCATTCCGGGAATTAACCTAGTAAACCTACGCTGCACACCCTCAATAGCAAGAATATCCTTCCTCAAATTTGGAGACCAAAACTGCACACAGTACTCCAGGTGCGGTCTCACTAGGGCCCTGTACAACTGCAGAAGGACCTCTTTGCTCCTCTTTGCTGGATAGTTCAGTTCTGTGTTGCATGTTTTTTACAGGAATGAAGAGTGGTGTAAAATTGATTGCAGAACACAATCTCCATTCACTTGGTGGTTTTACTGTTTTAGCACACACACAGAGAATGCAGTCATCACTGGGGTTACATCAATCCTTTAGGAAAGCATGATCGGCATGCCCCCGTGGGATTGATTCGCGTCCATGAATTTAACACCAAGCGGGGAGCATGAACAGGAAATGAGTTCAAGACAATAAGGACCACTCATCGGTGATCTGCAGGGTGGGAAGTGCATTGAAGCAGGGCTCACGACATGAAGGTGCATGAAGACGTTTGCTGAGGTGGGCTTGTTTGGGTTTGGAAGCATTGTTCACGGTGCTGGAAACGTTGCGACTCTTACATACTGCCTCAGTATAACTTACTATCCTCACACGCTTGTACTTAAACATGATTGTGCTTATGTATAGTAAGATTTTTTACTGGTGTATGCAAAAATAAAATGTCACTGGACCTAGGTACATGCGACAATAAAGTACCTTTGAATTTTGAACATTAGCTGAGGTATTGGAACTGTGGTACCAGCACAAACCAGGAGCAGAGGAGATGGGCTGAAGACAAGGTGTCTCCAAGGGTAAAGAAGGACAAAGGAGCAGGGGCTTTGGCGAGCAGAGCCCATACCCCAGAGAACGTCCTGCAGCAATGCACCAACCTCTACCTGTCGAATGAGCAGTTTATCTGGAGATGCTCAAAGGCAGTTGTGAAAGGACTCAGCAGGTCAGGCAGCAACTGTGGAGGACATGGAAGTGTGGATTGACAGAGCTCCAGCCCAAGCTGAACTGCTCTGCCTATTGGCGTGGCTGAAGAAGGGTCTCGACCCGAAATGTCGCGTATCCATGTCCTCCACAGTTGTTGCCTGACCTGTTGAGTTACTCCACAAGATTCACATATCGACTTTGGTTCAGCTCTCTCCTCTCCCCCCTCCTCTTCACACCCATATCTTTAAAACTTTGTCCTTCATCTGTAAGTTCTGACACATTTTATCCAATGGTATTACGCATGTGGGAGTCCCAGTAATCCCACAGATGCACACGATCCAGCTCCAAACACTCAATACGTTTTCCACTGATGCATTCCACACTGTGATTCTTAATCAGTGTCCCTTCCAGCCTATTCTAAGACATAGTTTTTAAATCTTAAACGAAAGTCATCACTGTTGTTGGCATTAATTACTTTTATTGTATTAAATTTTAGCCATTTGTTTCAAATTAGGCTCAATTGAGTATTTTTCCTCTTCGACGTGCCAGAGTACATATAAAGCTGCCTCGTTATTCAGGCTCCTGACTGCTAGCGATCTCCATGTCTCAGAAGCCAAGTGCAGGGATGGGATTTTGAGGCCACGTTAGTCGTATTGCTGCTGTTTTACTTACTTCATTAACCGCTAAGGTCTGGCAATGCTGCTGAGGTGTGGATGAGCGGGAGAGGTTCCAGGTGAGGTTCCAGGTGAGGTTCCAGGTGTACCCTTTGGCAGGAACACAGCCGTTTGGTCCAAGACACTTCAATGATCTGCAGGAAATTCCAGGAATAAAATCCAGAACATCCTGCACGTACAAAGTGTCTGCCAGACCTCAGGGACTGGTGTCTCTCTCCAGGACATAATAACAAGCAGCACCACTGCCTCAGGGACATATAGAAGTTGAAGCTTTGGTCCTGAGCTGATGGAGTGCTGCATTGTAAAGCGTCTTTGTAAAGCTCCCTGTAAAGCGTCTTTGAGTGTTTGAAAAGCGCTATATAAATGTAATGCATTATTATTATTATTATTATTGTCACAAGAGGATTTTTATTCACCCTTCGCTCTGCTAAAAAGCCCCTGGTTAATGCCTATTGCTAACTTTTCTTGAGAGGACAGTTGGAGACAGGACAGTGGTGCAGCGGGTAGAGCCGCTGCCTCACAGCATATGAGACCCAGGTTTGATCCTGACCTCGGGTGCTGTCTGCGTGGAGTTTGCACGTTCTCCTTGTGAGCGCGTGGGCTTCCTCCGGGTGCTCCGGTTTCCTCCCACACCCCAAAGATGTGCAGGTTTGTAGGTTAATTGGCCTCTGTAAACATTGCCCCTAGTGTGTAGGGAGTGTAGGCGAAAGTAGGATAACATGGAACTAGTGTGAACGGATGATCGATGGTCAGTGTGGACTCAGTGCATCCCTAAAACTAAAAACAATGATTGTGAGCCATATATTGTACCTTTGCAGTACTTGTGGAGAACGTACTCCAACACTGGAGTTAGGTCTGAAACAGCAATAAATCTTGAAATGAGATGTAAAAAGAAGTCTTCCTCTTCGGTGAAAGCAAAATGTTCCGCAACATTGTTTTTAATGAGCAGGATATCCTCCCTGGCATTGTGGCCAACATTTATTCCACAGCTAACATCTGAAACAGATTACCTGGTCATTATGTATTTCCATTTACGGCCCATGCCATGCTTAAACTCACTGCTACATTTCTCATTTTAACAGTCTCCATTGATTAGTAAAAAATATTGTGCGCTGTTTAAGGTTTCCTGAGTTGGTAAAGGTGCCACCTTCTGGTCACCCCATGACAGGATGAATGTGGAGGCTTTAGAGAGGGTGCAGAGGAGGTTTACCAGAATGATGCCTGGATTAGATGGCACTAGCTACAAGGAAAGGTTGGCCAGACTTGGACGGGTTTTCTCTGGAGAGCCAATGGTTGAGGGGAGACCTGATAGAAGTAGATAAAATTATGAGAGACATAGATAGGGTAGACAGTCAGAACCTTTTCTCCCAGGATCAAAATATCAAATACTAGAGGGCATAACTTTGTGAGAGGGGCACAGTTTAATAGAGATGTGGAGAGCAAGCTTTTTACACAGAGAGTGGTGGGTGCCTGGAACGCGCTGCCAAGTTGGCAGTGGAGGCAGATACGATATTGGCATTTAATATACATTTGTGTAGGCACATGGTTATGCAGGAATTTTTTCATATTCAATCAGATAAGTGTTCTATAAGTATATCAAGGGTAAGAGGATAACGAGGGAAAGAGTGGGGCCCATCAGGGACCATAGTGGAAAGCTGTGTGTGGAGCCAGAGGATGTAGGAGATGTTTTAAATGATTTTTTTGCATCTGTTTTTACGAGGGAGGAGGGCGATGCGGACTTAGAAATGGAGCAGGAGGGTTGTGATGTTCTTGAGCATATTGCTATTGACAGGGAGGCGGTGATGGAGGCTATGGCAGGCTTAAAAGTGGATAAGTCTCCGGACCCTGACGAGATATATCCCAGGATGCTGAGAGAGGCAAGGGAGGAGATTGCGGGGGCTCTGGCACAAATTTTCAGAGCCTCTCTTGCAACAGGGGATGTACCGGAGGACAGCTAATGTGGTGCCATTATTTAAAAAGGGCAGTAGGGATAAACCTGGGAACTACAGGCCGGTGAGTCTGACATCGGTGGTGGGGAAGCTACTAGAAAAGATTCTGAGGGACAGAATCAGTCTTCACTTGGAGGATCAAGGGTTAATTAAGGATAGTCAACATGGCTTTGTTAAGGGAAGGTCGTGTCTGACTAACTTGATTGAATTTTTTGAAGGGGTGACCAAGGAGGTAGATGGGGGTAGTGCAGTGGATGTGGTATACATGGATTTCAGTAAGGCTTTTGACAAGGTCCCACACAGGAGACTAGTCAAGAAGGTAAGAGCCCATGGGATCCAGGGCACCTTGGCAAAATGGATAAAAAACTGGCTTAGTGACAGAAGGCAGAGGGTGATGGTAGAAGGGTGCTTCTGTGACTGGAGGCCGGTGTCCAGTGGGGTGCTGCAGGGATCGGTGTTGGGTCCCTTACTGTTTGTAATCTACATAAATGATCTGGATGTCAACGTACAGGGCATGATCAGCAAGTTTGCAGATGACACAAAGGTAGGGGGGGTGGTGAATAGCGAAGAAGGGATCTGCAAGCTGCAGGAAGATGTAGATGAGATGGTCAGATGGGCGGAGCCGTGGCAGATGGAATTTAATCCTGAAAAGTGCGAGGTGATGCACTTTGGCAGAAATAACTTGGAGAGGGAGTACACCATGAATGGAAGGACCCTAGGGAAGACAGGGGTACAGAGGGTCCTTGGAGTACAGGTACACAAGTCCTTGAAGGCAGCAGGACAGGTGGATAGGGTGGTCAAAAAGGCATATGGGTTACTGGCCTTCATTAGCCGGGGCATCGAATATAAAAGTACTGGGATAATGATGGAATTGTACAGAACACTGGTGAGGCCACAGCTGGAGTATTGTGTACAGTTCTGGTCACCACATTATAGAAAGGATGTGATAGCTTTGGAGAGGGTGCAGAGGAGATTCACCAGGATGCTGCCAGGGATGAAGGGCCTCGGCTATGAGGAGAGACTGGGCAGACTGGGGTTGTTTTCCCTGGAGCAGAGAAGGCTGAGAGGGGACATGATCGAGGTGTACAAGATCATGAGGGGCATGGATAAGGTAGATGGCGGGGAACTTCTTCCACTGGTGGAAGGTTCAACAACGAGGGGACATAGATACAGGGTAAGGGGAGGGAGGTTTCGGGGGGATGTGAGAAAGAACTTTTTCACCCAGAGGGTGGTTGGAGTCTGGAACTCACTGCCTGGGGTGGTGGTGGAGGCGGGAACACTCACAACGTTTAAGAGGCATTTGGATGGGCACTTGAAATGCTACAACATTCAGGGCTGCGGTCCAAATGCGGGAAAATGGGATTAAAATTAGACTGTGTTTGGTAACGGGCGGCGCGGACACGATGGGCCGAAGGGCCTCTTTCTGTGCTGTAGGACTCTATGACTCTATGACTCTATGAGATAAGAGTTTATCTTGACCTCGTGTAAGGAACAGACGTTCTAAATATGTTCTTTATTTTCAGCGTGATCTCTGGGGCTGCAGGGAACATTGCGTTGCAAGAGACATTGAAATGGGAACTACTGTATCAGGCTGTGAGTATTAGTGACGCCAGAACAACTTTAAGCAGGAGCACCTATAAGCATCCTTCGCCGTGCCAATCGCTCTTGGGACACCTCGGAGAGAGTAGGCTAAACCATACAAATATTTCAGCCCACCGTGGGGAGAGTTTGGCTGAAGATAGGGCTTTTGTAGCAAGTTAGGACTGAATCAAGATTGGACACACAAAGAAAAGGTGGTCTCTGAAACCAGATACTAGGTAGTGCCCAGTGCGGTTTTGGTTTAATTCACATATGAAGAATCAAGTCGTAATATAGTGCAAGAGGCAAAGAGCAATATTCATAGCAACTTGTGCTGAGAGGAATGTGTGTTTACTTTCTTTCCTGCTCCTTTCAATAAACCATCTATTGTATGCATGTGTAACAAGCATGGATGTTCTGGAATCCTCTTTGTGGTGTGTGGCCATCCTGGTTTATCAATTACCTTTGCTGCAAAAGTGATGCCAAAGCCAAGCTGGAGGTAGGTTTAGGTTCAGTGTTGAACTCTTTGGGCTCAGGCACTAACACTGATATGCCTATTCATTTTCTGCTTTCTCAAATTACTTTGATTCAAATTCAGGTTTTGTCAATGAACAATTCAGCAGTAATCAGTACATCTGTATCCCGGGGCTCTGAGAACACAATTCTGAAAGGAGCACAGAAATGTAAGCAAAAATATTGCTGATAGACGGGCACTGAAAAGAAATAATTATTTGCTTTATGAATAACAACAGGTTATATTTACACAGGGCATTTGATGTTGTAAAAGGCTCCTCATGGGTTTGTGAAAGAATTGTCAAACTAATGTATTGTCAAACTAATGTAGACTGCTGTGTACTTGTTCACAAAGACAAATGTCAAGAAAGAGTTCCCAACGAAACATCCTTTATTGAGAGCAGTGAACACCTATCTAATAGCAACACCTATCTAATACAACAATGACCACATGGTGCACACTGTTCTGTAAGGCACACTCATTTTCAAGAGTCAAGAGAGTTTATTTGTCATATGTACCAACAATGCAGCGACTCCTGTGCCTACCATGGTGAGGAGGAGAAAGAACCTATCCTAGCCAGCAACCATCCAGTACAGATTCTTCCCAGGCCGCAGCAAGGATCCATTCCTGAAATCTAAGTAATTTGCGAGGTAGAAATCCAGTCGCGAACCAAGTTCCTACACGGCAGACGATGCCCCCAGCCCTGCAGCTGCCGGAAAACCCATCCTGGTGGTCTCCCGAACACTCGATTGTACACTGGGGAGGGCCTATTTAGTAAATTATATCTGTGATAAATAATTATGTATGTAAAATTATATGATTAACTAATAAAGACACAAAGTGTTGGAGTAACTCAGGGGGTCAGGCAGCATCTCTGGAGAACATGGATACCAGTAGATTACGTTTTGGGTCAGGACTGAAGAAAGGTCCCAACATGAAACGTTACTATCCATGTTCCACAGAGATGACCCATTGAGTTACTCCAGCATTTTGTGTGTTTTTTTGTAAACCAGCATCTGCAGTTCCTTGTCTCTGCATGATTAGTTTAGTTTAGTTGAGAATAGTTTCGTTTATTATTGCACGTACTGAGGTGCAGTGTAAAGGTTTTTGTTGCGTAAATGACAAACTATATATGATTACAATCAAGCTGTTTATAGTGTACAGATACAGGATAAAGGGCATAACACTTAGTGCAAGATAAAGTCCTTTAAAGATAGTTCAAAGGCCACTAGTGAGGCAGATGGGAGGTCAAGACCACACTCTAGCTGATGAGAGGACAGTTCAGTTGCCTGATTACAGGACGGAAGAAACTGTCCCTGAATCTGAAAGTATGCGTTTTAAAACTGTACGTCTTGCCTGATGGGAGAAAGGAGAAGATGGAGTGATCAGGGTGAGAATGGTCTCTGATGATGCTGGTGGCCTTGCCAAGTTAGCATGAAGTATAGATGGAATTAATGGAAGGGAGGTTGGTTTGTGTGATGGACTGGGCTACATCCACAACTCTATGCAATTTCTTGCAGTCTTGGATGGAGCCGTGTCCAAGCCATGCTGTGATACATCCCAATATAATGCTTTCTACAGCGCATTTGTAAGAGTTGGTGAGGGTTGTTGGGGACAGCCAAACTTCTTAAGTCTTCTAAGGAAGTAGAGGCGTTGGTGTGCTTTCTAAGTCATAGCTTCTTGTCCAGGACAAATTTCTGGTGATATTTCAATAGACAATAGACAATAGGTGCAGGAGGAGGCCATTCGGCCCTTCGAGCCAGCACCGCCATTCAATGTGATCATGGCTGATCATTCTCAATCAGTACCCCGTTCCTACCTTCTCCCCATACCCCCTGACTCCGCTATCCTTAAGAGCTCTATCCAGCTCTCTCTTGAATGCATTCAGAGAATTGGCCTCCACTGCCACTGAATTCCACAGATTCACAACTCTCTGACTGAAAAAGTTTTTCCTCATCTCAGTTCTAAATGGCCTACCCCTTATTCTTAAACTGTGGCCCCTTGTTCTGGACTCCCCCAACATTGGGAACATGTTTCCTGCCTCTAATGTGTCCAACCCCTTAATAATCTTATACGTTTCGATAAGATCTCCTCTCATCCTTCTAAATTCCAGTGTATACAAGCCTAGTCGCTCCAGTCTTTCAACATATGATAGTCCCGCCATTCCGGGAATTAACCTAGTAAACCTACGCTGCACACCCTCAATAGCAAGAATATCCTTCCTCAAATTTGGAGACCAAAACTGCACACAGTACTCCAGGTACGGTCTCACTAGGGCCCTGTACAACTGCAGAAGGACCTCTTTGCTCCTATACTCAACTCCTCTTGTTATGAAGGCCAACATTGCATTGGCTTTCTTCACTGCCTGCTGTACCTGCATGCTTCCTTTCAGTGACTGATGCACTAGGACACCCAAATCTCGTTGTACGTCCCCTGTTCCTAACTTGACACCATTCAGGTAATACTCTGCCTTCCGAATTTCTTCCTAAGTCCTTGAAGCTTTCGATCATCTTTACTTCGCCGCCATCAATGTATACTGGAGTGTGTGCAGTGCTACGCTTCCTGAAGTCGATCACAATATTTTTTGTCTTTGCTGACAATGAGGAAGAGGTCGATGTCTTGGCACTAGGATACGAGGTTCTCAATCACCTTCTCATAGTCCTAATATACCTGTACTCCTGTAACTAATTATAGATGACGAATCAGGATATAGAACAGCACAGAACGGGAACAAGTCCTTCAGCCTATGATGTCCGCACTAACCACGATGCCAAATTAAACTAATCCCAATATTTCCCTATTCACTGCCTGCTCATGTCCCTGAACAAATGCCTCTTGAATATTACTATTATATCTGCTCCCACAGCCTCCTCTGGCAGTGCATTCCAAGAACCTGCATCTCTGTGTAAAAATACTTGCCTCATACATCCCATAGTTATAGGACCTTACAGTACTGAATCAGGCCCTTCAACCCTACCTGTCCATGCTGATCAAGACACCCTACACAAGCCAGTCTCATTCCTGTGCATCTGGGCCATATCCCACCCATGCATCTGTCCAAATGTCCTGCACATGTTGTTATTGCATTTGGCTCAAACCACCTCCCCTGGAAGCTCCTACAAACCTTCCCTCTCTCACATTAAAGCCATTCCCTCTGGCATTTGATATTTCTATGTTAGGTAAGAGAATATTTATGCCTCTTGTTGCGACCATAGAGAATGGTCCAGGTCGTCGAACCCTCGGATTGGCCAGCGAGGTCACGTGGGAACGCGACCATGGGGATTGGTCCAGGGAACGACATCGCTGATTGGCCAGCGATGTCAGGTGCGCGTTTGGCGCCCGTTTTAGTCAGTTCGGCGAAGTCTTCAAGGAAGACAGTAAGTTTGTATTGGTTGTCCTGTACCTTGTTGTTTAACTCTGTATTCGTGTATTGCGGCTGCAATAAACTTCGTCTACTACCAACAAGTTTCGGACTCGCCATATTGGTGACCCCGACGTGATCTGGACGATCACCGACTGAGCAGGAACCCGACGCCTCGTTGACGATGAGCGAGCAGGGCACACCGGAGTCAAGCGCGGCGGGCGTCCATCTTCCGTTATTTTGGACGTACGCACCGCAAGCTTGGTTTATCCACGCCGAGGCTCAATTCCATATAAAGAAGGTGTCGGACGAATCCACAAAGTACTTCTACCTCGTCAGCGCTCTATCGCCGGACACAACCAAGCGCGTGATGCGGTTCATCGTAAATTCACCTGCGGAAGACAAGTACGAGGCCATGAAGAAGGTATTACTGCGAACCTTCGGGTTTAATAAGCATGGTGGTGCGGCAAAACTTCTGCACCTACCGGATCTTGGAGACCAACTGCCTTCCGTCCTCATGGCCGAAATGATGATGCTAGCCGGTGAGCATACGGATTGCCCGATGTTTGAACAGGCATTCCGCGAGAAACTTCCCGAGGATGTCCGACTGCTGCTCACGGATTGTTCTTTTAAGGACCCCGAAGCATATGCAGCGAAAGCGGACGCGCTCATAGCGGCAAAAAACAAGGCAAGTGGTTCAATCAACAAAGTCTCGACATCGGTGACCACGCCACAGCGACGGCAAGATGGCGCCACGTCTCCCGCCAATTCTTCGAAAGCCCGCCAAAAAGATCCGCACAAGCGCGGCTGGTGCTATTATCACCTACGATGGGGTAACGAATCCCGCAACTGTCGTTTGCCTTGTACCTTCGCGGGAAATGCCTCAGCCGATCGTACATAGGGGCAGTTACGATTGGCCAGAACCGGCGCCTCTATGTCCATGATCGATTCACGGACACAGAATTTTTGGTAGACACGGGAGCCATCGTCAGCATAGTGCCGCCGACCGACCTCGAAACCAGATCGGGTAAGACAGGTCCCACCCTCATCGCAGTTAATGGCAGCCCAATTCGCACTTTCGGTACACGGAAGATGTCCCTTGTGTTAGGCCTCCGCACGTACGAATGGCCATTCATCATAGCCGACGTCAAGCAAGCGATCTTGGACGCAGATTTTCTCTGGGCTTTTTCACTGGTTCCTGATGTCCGCGGTAACGACCTCCGACCCTCTGCCGAAGATGAGCACGTCGCTCCGACAATCGCCTCCTCGCCCAGCCCTACTGTCCAGGCCGTCGTCGCGGCCCCCGACTCGTATGCTGCGATTCTGGCAGAGTTCCCAGAGCTGCTCGTCCAACGTTTTGACGCACCTTCGGCTAAGCACGGTGTGGTCCATCACATCCGCACCGAAGGCCCTCCCGTTTTCGCTCGGGCCAGGAGACTACCGCCAGACAAACTGGTGGTGGCAAGGGCGGAGTTCAGGAAGATGGAGGAAATGGGAATTGTCCGTCAGTCTGACAGCCCGTGGGCCTCGCCGTTACACATGGTCTCCAAGGCATCTGGGGGGTGGAGGCCATGTGGCGATTATCGGCGTCTCAATGCTGTCACCACGGCTGATCGCTACCCCATACCGCACCTACAGGACTTTTCATCTGGGCTGGAAGGAGCGGTGGTGTTTTCCAAAATCGATTTGGTGCGAGGATACCATCAGATTCCGGTGCGACCGGAGGACATACAGAAAACTGCAACTATTACTCCGTTCGGGTTGTTTGAATGGTTGCGTATGCCTTTCGGTTTAAAGAACGCGGCACAGGCTTTCCAGCGACTGATGGACCGCGTGGGCCGGGGTTTACCCTTTTTGTTTATTTATTTGGACGACATCCTGGTCGCCAGCCCCTCAGTGCAGGAACACCAGGTCCATTTGCGGACCGTGTTCCAGCGGCTCCAAGACCACGGGCTCATTATCCAACCCTCCAAATGTCAATTCGGCCTGCCTGCTCTCGATTTTCTAGGGCACAGAATTACTCCTGCCGGCGCCGCCCCTTTGCCCGAGAAGGTAGAGGCTATCCGGGCTTTTCCCAGGCCCACCACAGTAAAAGGGCTGCAGGAGTTCGTAGGCATGGTTAATTTCTACCATAGATTTGTTCCGGCAGCGGCGCGAGTCCTGCGCCCGCTTTTCCAATGCCTTGCGGGGAATCCGGTAGAGTTGTTGTGGTCCCCGACTGCAGAGTCGGCTTTTACAGCAGCTAAGGCAGCCTTGGCAGACGCCACCATGTTGGTCCATCCGAGCCCCTCCGCCCCCACGGCCCTGACGGTTGACGCCTCTGACGTGGCGGTGGGCGGGGTTCTGGAGCAGCAGGTCGGTGGCCGTTGGCAGCCTTTAGCGTTTTTCAGCCGGCAACTAAATTCGGCCGAGATGAAATATAGCGCGTTTGACCGAGAGCTTCTAGCTCTCTATTTAGCTGTCCGTCATTTCAGGTACTTCCTCGAGGGCCGCCCATTTGTGGCATTTACGGACCACAAGCCATTAACATTTGCTTTTTTGAAATTGTCTGACCCATGGTCGGCCCGCCAGCAGCGGCATCTAACTGCTATCTCCGAATTTACCACAGATGTCCGTCATGTCGCGGGTAAGCTTAATGCCGTTGCTGACGCCCTGTCTAGACCTGCTTTTCCCCCTATTTCGGCGGTGGACTGCGAAGTGGATCCCCAGGAGCTTGCGGAGGCACAGCTCCTAGCGGATACCGTTTCGGCTTACCGGTCCACCACTTCGGGATTGAAGTTGGCCCAGGTAGCTTGTGGGTCGGAGGGCACGAAAGTCTGGTGCGATGTTTCTCTTCCTCGTCCCAGGCCGGTAGTACCGCCCTCCCTTCAGCGCCGGGTTTTCGATGCCATTCATGGGCTGGCGCACCCGTCCATCCGCTCCACCTCTGCCTTGGTAGCAGCGAGGTTTGTCTGGCATGGCCTGCGGAAACAGGTCGCGGGGTGGGCACGTTCCTGCGTGCCCTGTCAGACCGCTAAAGTCCAGCGCCACGTCCAGCCCCCCGTACAGGATTTCGAGGTCCCGGCTTGTCGTTTTTTCCACATCCACGTGGATTTGGTCGGGCCTTTGCCTTCCTCCCGGGGCTACACCCACCTCCTCACGGTGGTGGATCGGTTCACCCGGTGGCCAGAGGCTTTCCCATTGTTTGATATCTCGTCAGCGTCTTGTGCTAGGACTTTGGCCCTTCATTGGGTAGCTCGTTTCGGGGTCCCGGCAGTTATTACAACTGACAGAGGGCCACAGTTCACTTCGTCCCTCTGGGCCGCGCTGGTGGAACTGTACGGGTCCAAGTTACAACCCACAACTGCATATCACCCCCAGGCAAATGGACTCGTAGAAAGGTTCCACCGCCAACTTAAGGCGTCCCTCAGTGCAAGGCTTGAAAGCCCGGACTGGGTAGACCAACTCCCTTGGGTTCTTTTGGGCATCCGGACTGCTCCTAAGCCAGATCTCGGTGCATCGTCCGCAGAGCTAGTATATGGCTCGACACTTCGAGTACCCGGAGATCTGTTTCCGGACCCTTCAGCCCTGCTCCCTACAGTCCCATCAGCGTTAGCATCTCTCCGGGAACGGGTGGGCTCCCTGGCTCCAGTGCCGACTTCACGTCATGGGTGTCCCATGGTACATGAACCGTCTTCCCTGAAGGACTGTGAGTTTGTTTTTCTGCGTAAAGATGCCCATCGCGCCCCGTTGCAGAAGGTCTATCAAGGGCCGTTCCGGGTTTTACGTAAGGGAACGGCTACTTTCACCTTAGACATGGGCGGCAAGAGTGAACTCGTCTCGGTGTCCCGGCTCAAACCTGCCCATTTGGACCCGGATCAACCAGTCCTGGTCGGTCAAACCCCTAGGAGAGGCCGACCTCCGTTAGTTCCGCCCAGTCCAGAAACCCCCGTTCCGACAGTTCCTCCAGGACCCCCCGTTTCGGCAGTTCCTCCAGAACCCCCCGTGCCGGTAGTTCCTCCAGAACTTCTCGTTCCGGCTGTTCCTCCAAGTCCGGAACCTCCGGCTCCTGTGGTTCAGGCTGTCCCTCTCCGTACTCGTTATGGTCGCGAAATCCGGCTCCCAGCTAGGTTCCGCACCTTGGGTTCTGGGGGGGGTCATGTAGCGACCATAGAGAATGGTCCAGGTCGTCGAACCCTCGGATTGGCCAGCGAGGTCACGTGGGAACGCGACCATGGGGATTGGTCCAGGGAACGACATCGCTGATTGGCCAGCGATGTCAGGTGCGCGTTTGGCGCCCGTTTTAGTCAGTTCGGCGAAGTCTTCAAGGAAGACAGTAAGTTTGTATTGGTTGTCCTGTACCTTGTTGTTTAACTCTGTATTCGTGTATTGCGGCTGCAATAAACTTCGTCTACAACCAACAAGTTTCGGACTCGCCATACTCTCATCATTTTATGTTTTTCTAACAAGTCGCCCCTCAGCCTCCAATGTTCCACAAAAAACAATCCAGGTTTGCCCAACTTCTGCTTTCTGCTATTACACTCCAATCCAGGCACGTTCCTGTTGAATCTCTTCTGCATCCTCTCCAAAATCTCCACAGCTTTCCTATAATGCGGTGACCAGAACTGCACACAATACTCCAAATGTGGCCTAACCAAAGTTTTATACAGTTGCAACATAACCTCACGACCTTTATACTCAATGCCCCAAGCTTGCTATCCACTTAACTGTTCCATGTGTTGCAACTTTCAGGCAGCTATGGGCAAGTACCTTCTGCACAACAAATAATAGATTTATAAATAGACAGTTCTTAAATTCAGTCCAACATAAATTTACTCATTTATTTCGTCTGGTTGATGCCAACCTTCAACTTAACATCTCTGTATTTACTCTCAATATTGATGATCCCGAAGGATCGCCTCTCACTAATGGCACATGAACAGCATCACATTATGTAGTTCTAATCAATTATATCACTTAACTCCACATTAACCAACATCTATTAACCAATTAGGGCATTCCACCAGTTGGGGCATTCCACCGGGTGGGGCATTCCACCGGGTGGGGCATTCCACCGGGTGGGGCATTCCACCGGGTGGGGCATTCCACCGGGTGGGGCATTCCACCGGGTGGGGCATTCCACCGGGTGGGGCATTCCACTGGGTGGCGCTGCGATGGCAGCCTCGCCTACAGTCCGTCTGTCCTTTTCATCCTTATTTTGTTATTTTTGGTGAGTTTGAAAAGTCTGTGTTAATGTTCTCTGGTTTGTTTTATGTGGGGGGTGGGGGAGGGGGTCGGGGGAAACTTTTTTTCTCAATCTCTTTCCTTGCTGGAGATGCGATTGTTTTCTGGATCTAGAACTGAGATGAGGAAAAACTTTTTCAGTCAGAGAGTTGTGAATCTGTGGAATTCTCTGCCTCAGAAGGCAGTGGAGGCCAATTCTCTGAATGCATTCAAGAGAGAGCTAGATAGAGCTCTTAAGGATAGCGGAGTCAGGGGGTATGGTGGAGAAGGCAGGAACGGGGTACTGATTGAGAATGATCAGCCATGATCACATTGAATGACGGTGCTGGCTCGAAGGGCCGAATGGCCTCCTCCTGCACCTATTGTCTATTGGATCGTATCTCCGGTCGCTCTGCGGCCTAACATCGTGGAGCTGGAGGCCTTGCCTGTGCTTCAATTTGAGCCCTCGCGGGGCGTGGACTTACCATCTGAGCTTACAATTTCTTGCCTGGATCGACACTCCAACCGCGGCCTGCGGACTTTAACATCAAGGAGCTCACAGTCTCGGGTAGAGACCGACGTCAGGGAGCTCCAAATCGCAGAAGGTTTCCTGCCAGCCCCGACCCGGGGTAGATCGCCCAGCGCGGGGGAGCTGTGATCCCCCCCCCCCCCCGATGCAGGAGCTTGCTCGCCCTCATGAGGAAGGGCCGCCACCAGCCACAGGAGTCAAGATCGTCCCATCAACGGAAGCTTCGAGGCCCCCGACCGCTGGAGGACAAAGAAGAGAGAGTTTGAACTTTTTGTTCACCTTCCATCACAGTGAGGAATGCGGAGGAGTTACTGTGGTGGATGTTCATGTTAACATGTAGTTTGTGTGTCCTGTTGCTTTTTATTGTTGTGACTGTATGGCAAATGAAGTTCCTCGTATGTTGCAAAACATACTTGGCTAATAAAGTACGATTATGATTGTGACTGTGATTGTGACATTACTTCCTCAATACATATTCCTAAATACCATAAATCCAATCAGACATTTTAGTTTAGTTTAGTTTAATTATTATTGGCACATGTATCGAGGTACAGTGAAAAGCTTGTGTTTGCATTTTATCGAGTAAAAAAAAGGACAAAACCAAGAATATAATCACAGTGCAAAGATAAAGGATAAAGGTACAACTTTCAATGTAAAGATATAACATTGAAGTCTGATAAAGTCTGATTAAAGAAAGTTCCAAGGTCTCCAATGAGGTAGATGGGAAGTCAGGATAAAACACGAGATGACGAGAGGACTGTTCAGTTGCCTGATAACAGGTGGGAAGCATTTTCCACTTTAAATCCTTAAAGCTCCCTATCATCATCTTGTCTGGTCTTCCATCTTGGCTTCCCATGGACTCTGGACCTCCTCGTATCTGTCGTCCCTTGTGAGCGTGATGTGCCAGATCTTCCCTCTTTAGATTGTTTCATGTACTTGAGACTCAGCCTACACTCTTTCCAGCGTCTCTGACTATGGTTAGCCTCACTATATCGAACAGACATCAGTGTGACATCCTCAGGGTGACATCATTCATAAGACCTTCTGACCTCAAAAACCCCTCAATATCACAACACACTCTTTGCTAAAGCCCCTTTGGTAACTTTGGAAACAACAGAATTCTGGAAGATACTGTGTCCTCTGCCGTTGTGTTGTTCACCACTGCAGCATCATCGGACTTGATTGCCTGACGACAATGCCCCACGCCAAGCTTCTTACCTTCGGCCTCACCAGTAGATTATCACAATTATCCTACGGTTCTGGTGAATCAGCTGCCTCCCTTTGCCCAATGAAGTCACTAAATCCTCTTCTGAACTGTTTGTTGTTGAGGACTCTCAATATTCCTCACTGGCTCAGTAAATGGCAGCTCACAGTCCAAATGATACCCTTAACGTAAGCTGTTCAGAATGGACTGCCCACCACTTTGGGACATCCAATTGCCGCTCATCATGGCGGTTTCTGTTGACACTTCAGCGATGGACACCTTCTGTCCAACCATCTCAGGGCCGATGTGTCAATACTTGGTGTCTGCAGTGAAGTGATTGTGGGTGCAGCTCCTGGGAACCACTCAACCCTGGAGATCCAGGGCTGTTGTTAAATGCTTCATTTCACCACTGCCATTTAGACGGCACGGTGGCGCAGCGGTAGAGTTGCTGCCCTACAGCGAATGCAGCGCCGGAGACTCAGGTTCGATCCTGACTACGGGCGCCGTCTGTACGGAGTTTGTACGTTCTCCCCGTGACCTGCGTGGGTTTTCTCCGAGATCTTCGGTTTCCTCCCACACTCCAGGTATGTAGGTTAATTGACTGGGTAAATGTAAAAATTGTCCCTAGTGTGTGTAGGATAGTGTTAATGTGCGGGGATCGCTGGGCAGCGCGGACTCGGTGGGCCGAAGGGCCTGTTTCCGCGCTGTATCTCTAAATCTAAATCTAAAAAAATACTCAATTTCCCATACACATGCTAGCCTACAACAGACTGGCTCGTTCTATTACTGATATGCCTATTAACCTTTTAATAGGCAGTCTGTTATTAACAATGTTTCTTAATAATATCTTGTCTAATACCATACATATATGTTAACCTTCTCTTCATAAGGTTCCATTTAAAATACCTATCTCCACATTTTCATTCTTCATTCACAGCACAGGGAAGGTACCTTAATGGGACTGTTCTACAGTTTTACCTACCTGTGTTTCAAGGCAACTGGGAAGAATGTCATTGTCACTTCAGCATACAGTGTGTCCTATTCAGCATCAGTCATAACATCAAGCTGTTTTGATTGGGAATGCAGAGACTAGGTATCTCCCATTACACCTCAGTCAAAGTCTCCCGCATTTTGCAACCACATGACTTGCAGACTTCCGGCTGTGGATCTACATGTTTCCTGCCAAACCCACTTTGATTGATTGATACAGCATAGAAATAGTCCTTTGGCCTACCAAGTCCATGCTGACTATCGATCACCCGTTCGCACCAGTTCTATGTTATCCTACTTTCTCATATACTCTTGACACTCTGGAGGCAATTTACAAAGGGCAATTAACCTACAAATCCACACTTCTTTCGGATATGGGAGAAAACCTATGCAGACACTAGGAAGAACGTGCAAACTCCACACAAACAGCATCCGAGATCAGGATTGAACCCAGGTCTCTGGCACTGTGAGGCAGCAGCTCTACCAGTTGCGCCACTTGTAGAAGAAGAATTGACCATCACTAGCATTTTTGTGAGACTGCTTCTTGCTTGCACCACGGTCATGGTTTGGGTGACCATTTTTTGTCTCCATTTGCAAAGTTGAGTCTAATCTGCTTATAGATCCAGTGCAATTTTTGTTTTCTTGCCATTTACCAGAACACAAACTGATGATTGTGCAGTATCAGATCAAAAAGAGTCTATTGTTTCTCCTTTTGGGCAGTGATATAAGCCTAACATTGTATTTACTAACGGTCTCCTCTGATCTCTCATTGTTTGTGCCAAACCTTGTCACTCTCAAAAATCTCTGAAAGCACAAGAATAACTTGTCCTTCCAAGAGTTTGATAATGTTCTTATCAGAGATCTTGTCTGCTCATGAGAACACCTTGTGTACTAACAGTAACAGTATCACCTTACTCTTTCCATGGCTGCTCAAGTTGCTTTGTGCTGCATCTCCCAGGGGCCTGCGGAACATATACTGTCAAAAACATCTCTACTGTTCATCTAAGTAGAACAAGGCTGAGCGCTCTTGCATTCTCAAGCTCAGCAACATGTCCACTGTTTCACTCTCTCCTCTCTCATCAGGCAGAAGATACAAAACCTTGAAAGCACCCAATGCAGGAACAGTTTCTTCCCCGTTGTTATCAAAATCTTGAATAGACCTCTAACATACTAAGAATATATATATATATATATACAGCCGGAAACAGGCCTTTTCGGCCCTCCAAGTCCGTGACGCCCAGTGATCCCCGTACATTAACACTATCCTACACCCACTAGGGACAATTTTTACATTTACCCAGCCAATTAACCTACATACCTGTACGTCTTTGGAGTGTGAAAATACATTTTCTATTTTCCAAACTACCTCGTTACGGCCCTCACACTTTTTTTTTGTCTGCATTGGGTGGTGAATCTGTGGATTTCATTGCTACAGAAGGCTGTGGAGACCGTCAATGGATATTTTTAAGGCAGATAGATAGATTCTTGATTTGTACGGGTGTCAGCCGTTATGGGGGGAAGGCATGAGAATGGGGTTAAGAGGGGAAGATAGATCAGCCATGATTGAATGGCGGAGTAGACTTGATGGGGCGAATGGCCTAAAACTGCCCCTATCACTTATGAACTCTCTCTGTAGCCGTAACACTATATTCTGCACTCCATACCGTTTCTCCTGCACTACCTGATGTGCTCACATGGATAGGCCACTAAACAAACTTTTCCACTGCATTAAGTGACAATAATAAACCAAAACTAACACCATTTTCCACTGTCTTATTAAGAAAATGTCCTGGAAAAACTCAGCAGGACAGGCAGCATCTCCGGAGAGAGAAACAGATCAGAACTGAGAAAGAAAGAATTCAAGTGATTTTTAATTTGGAAGAGTGAGTAACTCCAGAGGGAACATTTGTGATAAGGAGGACTGTAGTAGACATGGTTGCAGAGATGTACAAGGAGTTCCCATGAACAGAAAATAACTCTGAACATTCACGCTCTGTCCGCCAAGGCCTACCGGATCTCCCAGTTGCTAACCATTTTAACTCCCATTCCCATTCCCAAAATGACTCTCCTGTCCTGGGCCTCCACCATTGCCAGGGTGAGACCACACGAACATTGGATGAACAGCACCTCATATTCCGCTTGGCTTGTTTACAACCCAGGGGTATAAATATTGAATGATGTCATTTTAGGTAACCTCCAAATAACCTCCCCACACCTCCCCTTTCTCTCCCCTCACCTCCCCAGGGTCCCGCCTGAACTTGCACCTATTTCTCTCCTATGCCACCACCCCCCCATGACTTTCCGCTCCCCGGCTGCACATTTTGTAACTCTTCAATCCAGTCTCAAACCTTCTGGTTTTATCTCTGGGCTTTGGTCCAATCATCTGCCTATCCTAAACCCCTTTCGTCTGTAAAAATAGTACCTGCCACGCTTTGTCCTGCCTCTCCCCTCTTCCAGCTTTCTTCCCCACCTTATCATAATCAGCCTGAAGAAGGATCTCAACCCGAAATGTCACCTGTCTATGTTCTCCAGAGATGCTGCCTGAGCTGCTGAGTTGCTCCAGCACTTTGTGTTCATTTTTCCCATGGAAATAAGTTGTGTTCAATCTGCTGATGACATGATTTTCCACACAGGCGAATCTGAAATATTTTCCTTCTTCCTGAACACTGAATTTGTGCCTACGATGCCGCTACAGGCAAAATTTTAATTGTACTTGTATTTCACCGTTCTTGACAATAAACTAGACTAGACCTGCCTGACCTCTACCTCACAGTGCAACCACCAAATCTCTGATCACCCCTCATATCTCCACCTGAACCCAAACACATGCGGGTTGTGGGTCCCGTGGATGCAAAAGGCCGGAGATTTCAACAGAGGTGTTAACCTTCCACAACCCAAAGACATGCGGGTTTGTAGGTTAATTGGCCACTGTAAATTACCCTGTGTGTGTAAGTAGTGGATGCGAAAGTGTGATAACATAGATCTAGTGTGACAGGATGATCTGTGGTCAGCATGGACTCAGTGGGCCAAAGGGCCTGCTTCCATGCTGTATCTCCAAACTAAACTAAACCAACCTTTGATCCCTCCACAGAATATCAGGCCATTATTTCCCAGACAATCTCTGACCTTATTTCCCTGGCGATCAAAATCACTACCAAGTCATTAACATCTGTGAAGTGAGTAACAGAGATAAAATTGTGGACTTCACAACAATCACCAGCCTGAAAAAGCCGACACCATCACTTCATAGTGTAAGAAAATAACTGCAGATGCTGGTACAAATCGAAGGTATTTATTCACAAAATGCTGAAGTAACTCAGCAGGTCAGGCAGCATCTCAGGAGAGAAGGAATGGGTGACATTTCGGGTCGGGACCCTTCTTCAGAAGAAACGTCACCCATTCCTTCTCTCCTGAGATGCTGCCTGACCTGCTGAGTTACTCCAGCATTTTGTGAATAAACACCATCACTTCACGATTGCTGCCTGAATCGCCATGCAGGACCAACAATTCTTGTTCTTATTTCAGATTTCCAGCACCTTCACCTTTAAGTTATTTGAAACAAGAATTAAAGACCGGGTGACCTGGGGAGAAGCATTCTGCATGGATTTGTAAAACGTAGATTTTCCATAATATTTTTGATTATATTTGTGAGGAGGTATCCAAAATGGTGGACAAGGGAACAATTATAGAGACACAGGGACTGCAGATACCAGGATCTTGAGCAAAACACAAAGTGATGGAGTAACTCAGCACATATCATATATCATATCATCTATATACAGCCGGAAACAGGCCTTTTCGGCCCTCCAAGTCCGTGCCGCCCAGTGATCCTCGTACATTAACACTATCCTACACCCACTAGGGACAATACATCGGGCAGCATCTGGGAAGGGAATGGGTAGGTGATGTTTCAGGTTGGGACCCTTCTTCAGATTCATTGTAGTAGTGGGGGTAGAAAGCTGAATAGGAGAGAAGGGGCAGGACAGAGCCTGGCAATTGGCACAGCAGGTAGATAGAGGTGAGTGGGAGGTTTGTTTGATAGATATGTGAAGTGAATTACACCAGCCTAGAGGTGAAAAGGAGACAAAAGGGTGTCAGATGAGGAGAGAAGTGGAATGAAAAATGTAAAGTCAGAGGGAGGGATAATAGGTAGAAGGAAACAGGGATTGGCGGAAGAAAGAGGAGCAAGATAATAAGTGGGATACTAGGAGAAATGGGTTGGGGGGAGGGAACATGAAAGGGTGTGGGGGAAGGGAGATGTTTATTAAAATTTGAAAATTCAGTGTTCATACTATTGGATTGTAAGCTGTCCATGTGGAATATGAACTGCTGTTCTTCCAGTTTGCTGTTCCTTCACTCTGGCAATGGAGGAGGCCCAGGTCAGAAAAGTCAGTATGGAAATGTTGAAGGGCAATTCAAATGGTTAGCTACCAGGAGACCCCGCACGCCTTGGCATACCAAGAGCAAATGCTCCCCGCTTTTTAAAAAGGGAGGGAGAGAGAAAACGGGGAATTATAGACCAGTTAGCCTAACATCGGTAGTGGGGAAAATGCTAGAGTCAAGTCAAAAGTCAAAGTCAAAGTCAATTTTATTGTCAATCCTCAGCCAGTTTACACAGACAGAAAATCGAAATACCGTTTCCCACAATCCCGAGGAACAAAGTGCATAAAACTAAGTTAAAATTAAAAAGGCACAGCAAACAACAATCAACATAAAATATAAAATATAAAATATAGTCACTTCAAATGCGTTAAAAAAATTTTTTTAAATAGTGTCTGGTGCTGGATGTGCGTGTGTGTGGGGTGTTAAAGTCCAGGTCCAATAGGGGCAGGGGAGAGAGGAGGAAGGGAGGGGAGAGAGTTCAGCATCCTGACAGCCTGGTGGAAAAAACTGTTCTTTAGTCGGGTGGTGCTTGACCTCAGGCTGCGAAACCTTCTCCCTGAAGGCAGGAGGGTGAAGAGGCTGTTGGAGGGGTGGAAGGGGTCACCCACAATGCTCAATGCTTTGCGGGTGAGGCGGGTGGTGTAAAGGACCAGGAGTGTTGGGAGTGAGGCGCCAGTGATCCTCTCAGCAGTGTTCACTATGCGCTGCAGGGTCTTGCGGCTGGAGGCTGTGCAGCTTCCGAACCACACAGTGATTAAAGATGTGATAGCATTACATTTCGAAAGTGGTGATATCATCGGACAAAGTTACCAAAGGCAAATCATGTCTGACGAATCTTATAGAATTTTTCGAGGATGTAACTAGTAGAGTGGATAAGGGAGAACCAGTCGATGTGTTATATCTGGACTTTCAGAAGGCCTTCGACAAGGTCCCACATAGGAGATTGGTGTACAAACTTAAAACACACGGTATTGAGGGTTCAGTGTTGAGGTGGATAGAAAATTGGTTGGCGGACAGGAAGCAAAGAGTAGGAATAAACGGGTCCTTTTCGGAATGGCAGGCAGTGACTAGTGGGGTACCGCAAGGCTCAGTGCTGGGACCCCAGTTATTTACAGTGTATATTAATGATTTGGACGAGGGAATTGAATGCAACATCTCTAAGTTTGCGGATGACACGAAGCTGGGTGGCAGTGTTAGCTGCGAGGAGGATGCTAGGAGGCTGCAGAGTGACTTGGATAGATTAGGCGAGTGGGCAAATGCATGGCAGATGCAATATAATGTGGATAAATGTGAGGTTATCCACTTTGGCGGCAAGAACAGGAAAGCAGAGTATTACCTGAATGGTGACCGATTGGGAGAAGGGGAGATGCAACGTGACCTGGGTGTCATGGTGCACCAGTCATTGAAAGCAAGCATGCAGGTGCAGCAGGCAGTGAAGAAAGCGAATGGTATGTTGGCATTCATAGCAAGAGGATTTGAGTTTAGGAGCAGGGAGGTTCTGCTGCAGTTGTACAGGGCCTTGGTGAGACCGCACCTGGAGTATTGTGTGCAGTTTTGGTCTCCTAACCTGAGGAAAGACGTTCTTGCCTTAGAGGGAGTACAGAGAAGGTTCACCAGATTGATCCCTGGGATGGCGGGACTTACATATGAGGAAAGACTGGATAGACTGGGCTTGTACTCGCTGGAATTTAGAAGACTGAGGGGGGCTCTTATAGAAACATATAAAATTCTTAAGGGGTTGGAGAGGCTAGATGCGGGAAGATTGTTCCCGATGTTGGGGGAGTCCAGAACCAGGGGTCACAGCTTAAGGATAAGGGGGAAGTCTTTTAGGACCGAGATGAGAAAACATTTCTTCACACAGAGAGTGGTGAGCCTGTGGAATTCTCTGCCACAGAAGGTAGTTGAGGCCAGTTCATTGGCTATATTTAAGAGGGAGTTAGATGTGGCCCTTTTTGCTAAAGGGATCAGGGGGTATGGAGAGAAGGCAGGTACAGGCTACTGAGCTGAATGATCAGCCATGATCATATTGAATGGCGGTGCAGGCTCGAAGGGCCGAATGGCCTACTCCTGCACCTATTTTCTATGTTTCTATGTTTCTATGTTAATAGATGTTGTTTAATATGTAGTTTGGACAGCATTCAATAAGGTTTCCTCCCAGTGAAAGTTGAAGTGAAATTCAAAGGATCACCCTGAAGATCATCCTGACCTGAAACATTGTCTGTACATTTACCTCTGCCAGTGTCATCTGACCTGCTGAGTTCCTCCAGCAACTTGTTTTTTGTTCAGGGAATTTATTAACCTAGATATGAAACTGAGGCATCAAGAGAGTAGAGATATTGAAGGTAGACACAAAATGCTGGAGTAACTCAGCGGGACAGGCAGCATCTCTGAAGAGAAGGAATGGATGATGTTTCGGGTCGAAACCCTTCTTCAGGCTGATCAGAGTAGAGATATTGGATGGATAAACTCAGATTGGATGAAATCTGTCCCTCAAGAGTTAACATTTCCTGCTTTAACTATTCACTTTATTCATTATTAACTTGGATGATAGCAGTGAAAGATGCCATTCCTGTACTGCTAATAAATCTGTAGAGAAGCATTGTAAGCAGTGTAGGTGTTAGCAGTAAATTATAAATAAATAGCATCAAATTTTGCCATGGTGTCAATGGATTTCATTTTGGTCAAATGTGGAATCATTCACATTGATCCCTGAAAGAATACACGTGTAACTTGACACAGCTCCAAAACCTACTTTTAATTTACCAACAATACCGTAATTGTTGGATGAATGAGAGGTTACAATGAGTCAGAGTACAGGAGGGAGATGGATCATCTACTTTAATGCTGGCACTGAACTCATAAATGGTAGGAAGCTAGAAACAGTGGAGGCCTTTGGGACACTATGACCAATGTACTTAAAATATTACCAGCAAGTAAAACGTAATCAAATTGTTCATTGGAGTGCTGCAGGGAGAAAAGGAGAAAACTAGGATTACATTTCTTAAAAAGGAAGACTTGAGCAAAGCTTGCAAAATAGCAATGGAAGTTTATTTGGTAAATGGAGAGAAAGTGTTTTATTTGGCTGGATACACTAGGATGGATCACTTTTCTACAGTGTAGGTAGGAAAATACTTCTAGACACCAAAGACAGTAGCAGTTTGGAGCTCCAGGGACTCCAAGTCAACTGTTAATTTTAAAACTGAGTTTAAATTTAGTAAATAAACCTTACCTGGGGATATGTGACAGAGGTGGGCATCCGGTGTTGGATTATGATATCCATATTTAGTGGGACAGGCTTAAAGGATTAAATGGCTTTCCTCATCCCATGACCAGTAAGGAGAATTATAGGAGATTTCTGAAAGACATGGTCTAGTATCATGGTATCACAAAATGCTGGAGTAACTCAGCAGGTGAGGCAGCATCTAGGAGAGAGGGAATGGGTGACATTTTGGGTTGAGACCCTTTTTCAGACTGAAGAAGAGTCTCGACCCGAAACGTCACCCATTCCCTCTCTCCTAGATGCTGCCTCACCTGCTGAGTTACTCCAGCATTTTGTGATACCTTCGATTTGTACCAGCATCTGCAGTTATTTTCCTACTGGTCTAGTATCATTGTGATTCATCTTATCCCTGAGATGCATCCCACTAGTACAAACAACTACCCACCTACCATGGGATCCTCTCCTGAAATTCATTTTCATCTTAAATCCAGAATCATTTGAAAAAAACTCTTAATGATTTCACAAAACAATTCACATTTTAGTTTTGAAGAACCTCCTGGATCAAGCGCAGCCTGCAGCAGCTACATGGAGCGGTGGTGGAAGGAGGCGACAGCATTGTGCTGGGCCAGGCCGATCCCTACTTCTTTGATCCAGTGTCGTCAAGACAATGGGTTTTAAAGTGCGAAAATAAGAAATTGCACATTTTCTTCGGCCAAGATTGGACTTTTCAGAGACTTGGAAGTTGCAAGATGGCACCAGAACATGGTTACTCACTGCGTGCTGTTCCAGAAGAGGATTTATTGTAATTATCTATTTGATTGGATTGCATGCAGAGCAAGCTTTTCACTCTATGTCTGTACATGTGATGAAAATAAACTAAATTAAAACGAATAAACATATGGCAGCTGGAATTTACTGCCAGAACTGTGAAAACGATACATTTTTTGTTGAAATCGTGAGGATATACAACATGAACCTCATAGTGTAATTATAAAGGAGATCTGGGAAGCGAGAGACCTGAAGTGATCTTTAATCTTTAAAAGTGTACTTCATTCACAAAATGCGTGGAATGGTGAGAAAGGAAGCAAGAAGGTTGTGCTAAAGCTTTGTAAATCACCGGCTAAGCCTCAGCTGGAGTATTGCGTTCAATTCTGGACGCTTCTCTTTCGGAGGAATGTCAAAGGTTTGCAAGGGGGCCGAGGAGATTTACCAGCAACGCGCCAGGTGTGAGACCGACAGCATGTAGAAGGTCCAGAGAAGAACGTGTTCTTCTCATCAGAGTAGAAAAGGGAAAGGGGTGAGTTCAACAGTTTATCCAAGATTGTGAAATGCTTTAGTAATTGGTTTTCCAGAGAGCACATAATTGAGATGACAAAAAAAAATAGCAGTGGACCACGAATGAGGTGCCACGATACACTCTGTGCAGGATTAAGGAGTAATAAAAGCAGCTATAATTTCAAGAAGAAATAAAAAATAGCCCAAACTCCGGGGAAAGGTAGCAAAATGGCACTAATAATAATAATGCATTACATTTATATAGCGCTTTTCAAACACTCAAAGACGCTTTACAGGGATTTCTAGAACATAGAGAAGTGAATAAATAGATAAATAAGTAAACGAACAGAGAAAGGAGACAGAAGGTGAGGTGACCTTCAGTGGTTGAAGGCAGTGCTGAACAGGTGAGACTTCAGTGATGTTTTGAATGTGGTGAGTGAGGAGGAGTCTCTGACGGTTTGGGGTAGTGAGTTCCATAGGGTGGGAGCAGTGATGGAGAAAGCCCTGTCCCCCCAGTTACTAATAACCTGTAAATAGTTCTTTCAACATACCAGGACATTGGTTGTGAGCCAAGTTCCTTCTATGCTGTATCAGGCCATCATTCCTTGTAGTCTTTATTGTAACGTGGTGAAATGTGACAACTAATCTGAGCATTGCAAGCTCCCACAAGGCCAGGACAACTTTGTTAGCAATGCTAGTGAGGGTAATGCTATCACCGGGACAATGAACATGACAATAAACTAAACTGGAGAATGAGACGGTTGTTTGGCAGCTGTGGCAGAAATTCTTTGTACATGTTTAGTGTCATAGTAGTGTCATAGTAATGTCAGCACCTGCCTTTACACAAAGACACCCTTCCCACTCATAATATCCCTTCCCTTGTTTGTGGGTGTTCCCACCAGACTCAGCCCCACAATGTCCACCAGCGGGAGGACCCTGGACTGTGGTCCTCCCCACAGGGTCTTGGCGTTGGCTGCACCAAGCTTCAGTGAGTCCCTCAGCACGTACTCTTGCAGTGTGGAATAGACCAGTCGGCAACATTCCCTGACGGACATCTCGCTGTGCTGGGAGACCAACAAGTTCCAAGCAGATCAAAAAGCATTTTTCACCGAGTTGATGGTCTGCCGGCAGCATTTGATGTCCGTCTTCAAGTCTGTCCCCGGGAACAGCCCGTAAATCAGAAAGTCCTCCATTACGCAGTTGCTCGAGATGAACTGTGACAAGGACCCTTGCCAGCATTTAATTGCCCATATTTATTTGCCCTTGTGAAGATGGCGCTGAGCTCCTTTCTTGAACCACTGCAGTCCCTGAGGTTTGCGTATGCCTACAATGTTGTGAAGGAGAGAGCTCCAGGATTCTCACCCAGCCAAGGTGAAGGATCAGCAATCTTTTTGTAAATGAGACTGATGTGTTTGTTTCCTTTGCATTATGTAACCATTACCTTCTTATTGTTTGGAGTATCTGGCAGTACACAAGCTGGGTGGCGTATCTCTTACATCGCAAAGCAGTTCATTACTACAAAACACCTCGGGTAACCCTTAGTTCCTGAAACATTTTAGGAAGGCCTCCCTCCATCCTAGGCTGGCACTGTCTAAATTCAGATTCAGATTATTTTTAAAATAACCTTAACTGCAGAAGCAATACCTTCATTGCTCGAATGGGGTGGTGGGAGGGAGGGAGGGAGCTTAGGATCTGCTTCCCCTCATTGATCCGCATTGCAACAGCTGCCAAATACTCCAAACAGCAAGAAGGGCCCTGGGGAGTGTTGCTGAGCAGAGGGATCTACAGTAGGAGTGCAGGTACATGGTTCGCTGAAAGGGGCATCACGGGTGGTCAGGAAGGCATTAGGTATGTTGGCCTTCATCAGTCGGGGTATTGATTTTTAGACGTTGGGATGTAATGTTGCAAGATGTTGGTGAGACTGCATTTGGAGTATTGTGTTCACTTTTTGTTGCCCTGATATGGGAAGGATGTTATTTAGCTGGAAAGGGTGACAAGGAGATTTACAAGGATGTTGCCAGGACTCAAGGGCTAGAGCTGTAGGGAGAGGTTGAGCAGGCTGTGAGTTTATTCCTTGGAGCGCAAGAGACTGAGGGATGATCATATAGAGCGAGGCTTATAAAATCATGAGGGAAATAGATAAGGTGACTGTACCGAGTCTTTTATCCCACAGTATGGGAATCAAGAACCAGAGGACATAAGTTTAAGGTGAGAGGGGAAAAATTTATGGGAACAAGAGGGGCAACGTTTCAACAGTGTTGAAAACATGGTTATATAAGATGCTGGTACAAATGGAAGGTATTTATTCACAAAATGCTGGAGTAACGCAGCAGGAGGAGGTATTGTTAAATCTGTATGTGGAGGTAGTTGAGGTAGTTGAGGCTGGAACTATAACAAAATGTCAACGACACTTGGACAAGTGCATTGAACGGTTTAAAATTATGTGAGCCTCACGAGGCCAGATGGGACGAGCGTAGAAGGGGCATCTTGGTCGGCATGGAGGAGTTGGGTCGAAGGGCCTGTTTCCGTGTTTATCGTCTCTCTGTTGATGGAGGCGATGGCTGTGGCGCGGTGCTGTCTGGGAGTTGTAGTTTGTGATGCGCGGCGGGGGGTTGTGGGACGCGGCGCAGGCGCAGAGCGGTGGATGGCTAAGCGCGGCTGAGGCGCTCGGTGCGGAGTCAGACACGCGGAGCCGCAGGTCGCAGGCAGGCAGGTGGGTACGGCGCGGCGGGGCAAGGCCAGGCCCCCTGGGGCGGGCGGGAGGCTTCGTGAGCCCGTCAGCACCACCGTCGCCTGAGGAAGGTCGGGCGTTTGGGAAAGGGGAAGAGGGCTGCTTCGCAGCGCCGATCCGCGGGCCCGGAGCCCGAGTGGAAAGGCCTGGCTTGTGGGCCTTGCCGCCTGGCCGTGGCGCAGCGGGCCTAGCGCGGGCTTCTACGCCGTGGAGGAGGCTGAGGGAGCGCTGCAGGCCTCGCTGCCCGGCCAACAGCTGCCAGTGCCGCCCCGCTGTAGGTTGACACAGGATCGGATTGCACGGGTTTAGTCCCGCAGCCACATCCTGGACCTGGCTCCGGGCTCACCTCATCCTCCCCTGATCCGGGAGTGGGGCTAGTTCCAACTCCGGTCTCCTCGGTTTCGCGCTTATTACAACAACAAAAAATGCAGCTGGTCCGAACTGCGTAGCCCGTGTCAATTGTTAGGGTCTTGCCTCTTATCAGTTAAAACCTATCAATTTCCATCGAGATTAAATTGAAAGTTTAAAAATTGGAATAGATGCTTTTTTAGTTTTGGGCTTTAAGGTATTTAGAAGATACACAAGATGTCGAGGGAAAGGTAATTAAGTGTTGGGTCATGTTTTTTTCTATATTAAAGAATATTCTTGGATTGGAATTAGAATTTTTTTCTCTTTTGAAAAGATGTTTATGAGTAGTCACCTTGAACTGCTGTTTGTGATGCACTGTTTGTGTGCAATAGGTCTTTGGCCTAATAAGAAGTATTAGTGAGGGTGGGTTTTGTTTTGGGATGGGTTGCCATGTGACTTATGCTCATTTTCTTCTGTGTTAGAGATTAATAGCATGTTTTCAAGAGATTTTGATTAATTGCTGCAGTGCATTTTGCTGGATGCACTGCTGTAGTTGGTAAATTTAGGATATGGTAGTGGCACATTGGTGAAGTTACTGGATCTGGTCTTCACCAACAATCTAGAGACTGAGAATCAAATCCCATCATGGCAGCTGTGAAATTTAAATTTGGTTGAATAAACTGAAATGAAAACATTGGTAATTTGTAGTGATGACCACAAAGCTTAAAACTTGATCAGTGTCACTCACTCCTTTAATGGAGGAGATTGCCACCTGAAATGTGACTTCAGACCAACAGCAATAGTTGATCCTGAATATAGACTTTGTAAAAGCCCAACGCTGTTCTGGGTGAATGAGGGATGGCCAATGAATCTTGGCAAATGATGCTCACAACCCCAAAGAATCAATAAATAAAATCCATCCAAATGAATAAATAAATAAAACAATTGATGGTACACAGTGCTGATACCTTGCTGGGATGGAAAAGGTGAGCAGTGCTTAAGATGGTGGATGTCACTTCGGATGATTGTTTTATCTTGGATGAATGCATAATATTCCCTTGAATATTACAGATGCTTCAAGCAAATGAAAGGTATTTCATCATATTGATGATGTGCATTGTCGATCATTGAATGGTCTTTGGAAGTCAACAGGGGTAGTTCTGGAGAATAGTGTTGCCTTGCTGATGCAGCCATGATATTTGTATTGCTGGTCTCATTAAAATTCTGGTCAGTTAATATTTTGGGGGGATTTTATGGTGCTGGTGAATGTCAAGGTGAGGTGGTTAGTCTGTAGTTGGAGATGGGTGTCCCTTGGCTGAATCACCTTTAATGTTCCAATGACACTGGATGGAACATAATTTTGTGCTTTGATAATTTTATTAACTCCAAATCCACATTTTTTTGCTGCTCTTTTGGTGTTAGTTTGTGGCTGGGAAGACAAACATTTTCACACTATTACAGGCCATTAAATTTTTTTGTCTGCTTTGTTTGGCTTTGGGAGTAGGTCAGGATGTGGGAGGAGGAGTGCAGATGTGCGTGTTACTGACATGATCTGAGAAGGTAAGATTAAAGGCAAGATGGACACCAAAAGCTGGAGTAACTCAGCGAGACAGGCAGCATCTCTGGAGAGAAGGAGTGGGTGACGTTTCAGGTCGAGACCCTTCTTCAGACAATTAAAAGCACTCTGCCTTGAGGAGGAGTATGTATTGCAGTGCAAGCTCATACAATTGCACCAGGCAGGGATCTCTCTTTTTGTAACTGTATGATTGTTTGAATCTACAACTCATGATTATATTTTATTGGCTTCATATTACTCTTTCAAGTTCATTGCTCCTTTTGAACCCTACTATGTCAACAAATCCCAAGCATCCCTAGCTGTCAATGATTAACTGAAGTCTTGCATCCCTGGTGCTCCTGGTAAATCTTTGTACCTTTAATATTCTGCCCAAGAGTTTGTGTTTAACTGTACAGAATTGGACAATGTATTTTACGTGGTTTAAACAAAATCATAATAACCATTAATTTGGGATTGTATGCTTTCAGTTGTATTCATATATTGCCCTTTGATATGGTAAAATGCCATATAATGACTCTCAGGAGTGTTAAGTGCAAAATCAACTAAGCCAGGAAATGGAGAAGTGGTCAAAAACTAGGACCAAGAGATAATATAATAAGCCTATACAGCCTTTGATCATTTTGAGGAAAAGGGTGTTGGAAGATCAAGACTTGCGTCTTGCTTAAAATGCATGCTTACTAGGCAGCAAGATACCTGGTCGTCTCTACGCGTCTGTCTGGACTACTTGAAATGAACATCGCAAGACACCAGAAAGTTACCAGCATATCTCAAAATCCTGCAACTTAATTGGAACTAATTCAGCTAGGGAATAACCATCTCCAATGATAGATTACTCATCTTAGTATTCATCAGCACTATCAAATCCCCCCCGAACATTTAACTGACCAGATCCTTAATGGGACCAGCAATATATATTTTTAAAAAGAGACACAAAGTGCTGGAGTAACACAGTGGGCCAGGCAGCATCCCTGGAGAACATGGATAGGTAATGATTTGGGTCGGGATCTTTCTTTCAACTGATTGCAGCTGATAGGTGGGGAGGAAAGCTGAAAGTGAGGAGAGGCGGGATAAAGTGTGGCAGGTAAATGTGAACACAGGCTAGAAAGGGTTTTGGTAGGCATATGGTTGGTTGGACAAAGGCCTGAGATGGAAAAAACAGTAGGTGTGAAACAAAAGAGTTGCAAATTGTGATGCCGTTTGTCTCACCCATTCTGGTTTTTCATCTCTGACCTTTGTCTAACCATCTGCCTATCAAAACTCCCCTCGTCTGTGTTCATCTTTTACCTGCCATGCCTTTGTCCTGTCTCTCTCTTCCTGCTTTCTTCCCACCTGCAATCAGTCTGAAGAAGGGTACTTCTCCGCGAGGCAGAGTGTCTTTAATCTTAACTTCTCAATCATGTCAGTGCCACACGCCACATCTGCACTCCACCTCCGACATCCCTACCTACTCCCAAAGCCAAACAAGGCAGGCATAAAATTGTAATGGCCTGTAAAAGTGTGAAAATGTTTATCTTCCCTGACATCAACTAACATCAAAAGAGCAGCAGCAAAATATGGATTTGGAGTTAATAAAACTATGATCAAAACCCCAAATTATGTTCCATCCACTGTCATAGGAACACGAAAGGTGATTCAGCAAGGGGACACCCATCTCCAACTCTCTCTGGCATCCGTTCATCTGCGGGAGATGATGGTGTGGCTTGGCGTTGTCCTGCTTGGAGAGGGTGATTTTTCATCTGTGGTTACATTTCCTTGTGTGACTGACTAGGCCTATCCGTGACAGGCAGATCCTTCCCCAGTTTCCACTAGTGAGGTCATCTGGGGAGTCCGTGGCTGCTGTCTTTAACCATATTGCGGCGTGGCGCCTATGCTCCAGGGTCTTGAACCACATGCCGTCGTGATGTTTCATGCTGGAGGTTCTTCCTCCACCTGCCATGGTCCTCAGCAGCCCCTTCCCAGTTGTCAGTGTCGATATTGAAGCTTGCCATTTCCCTTTTAATTGTGTTCTTGTAGCGGAGCTTTGGTCTTCCTCTTGGTCTCCGAGCATTGACAACCTCCCCATAAAGCACGTCTTTGGGGGATACGCCCATTGTCCATCCTGTGTATATGTCCAGGCCAGCGGAGGCATTGCTTGAGGATAGCAGGGATGCTAGGCATGTTGGCTAGAGAGAGGACAGATTCGTTGGTGATTTAGTCCTGCCAAGAAACTCCCAGGATGTGGAGAAGACAGCGAAAATGGAAGTTATTCAATTTCCACTCTTGATGTTGATAGGTGGTCCAAGCTGCACTACTGTAAACTACAACTACAGACTAACGATACGATGCGATAGAACTTTATCCCAGGAGGTAAATTGATCTGCAACTGTCATAAAACACAAAATATATGATACCAACAAACTACTCCACCACATCTTGATATTCACCAGCACTGTAAAATCCCCCCCAGAATTTTAATGAGACCAGCAATACAAATGTCATACCATCATCAGTAAGGCAAAAACACACTTCTCCAGCACTACCCCTGCTGACTTCCAAGGTCATTCAATGTGATGAAATGCCTTTCATTTGTTTGAAACATCTGCAATATTCAAGCAGCTTGCATTCTTTCAAGGTGATATCCACATCTTAAACACTGAGCCCCTTCACCATCTGAGCACAGCATCAGCACTGTACCATCTGATATTTTTTATATAGGAAAATAACTGCAGATGCTGGTAGAAATCGAAGGTATCACAAAATGCTGGAATAACTCAGAAGGTCAGGCAGCATATTGGAGAGAAGGAATGGGTGACGGTTTCGGGTCGAGACCCTTCTTCAGTCTGATGAAGTGTCTCAACCCGAAACATCACCCATTCCTTCTCTCCAAGGTGCTGCCTGACCTGCTGAGTTACTCCAGCATTTTGTGATACCATCTGATATTTTTTCATTATTTGGGTTGTATTGTTGGCCATCACTGATTCACCCAGAACAGAGCAGCTACCCTCCCCCACCACAATATTCAGTCTGAAGAAAAGTCCCAACTTGAAACATTACCTATCCATGTTCATGTTCTCCAGGGATGCTGCCTGACCCGCTGTGTTACTGTCTTTTTTTTGTGAACCAGCATCTGCACTTCCTTGTTTCTAGCAATGTAAATACTTCTCCAAGGTCATTGTGCCCATCAATGACATACTAATTACTCTGGGATTTTGTTGAGTATGCCATGCTATTTGTGTAGGATATCGAGCTCCGGAAACACGCTATTCCTTGCTCTCATGGAAAGAAAGACATTCAATTATGTGCCAAAATTGTCCTTGGAAAAATGGCAACATTCCCATTAACTTGGGAATCCATGGCATATGGTGGTTAAAAACAAGGAAGGTCCATTTGGGATGGTATTGTGAATTTGAAATTCTGTTTTTAGGAGCTCATAAAAATCCTGCATAAATGGCAGAAGGAGCTCCACTTCACAAACTACACATGCCTGAATTTTTGGCACCTTTCCCCATTATGGATGAATCTCTGGTTCCCTCATGGAACATCAGTTATCTCAGAACCTGAAGACATGGAGTAGAAGCAATTAGAAAATCCCAAGAAGAACATAGTATGGTCATCAAGTGGTCCAACAAGCTAGGGCATTTGGGAGAGGCCAACACAGACTGGTCTTGATTGCAAAGTCCACATATTGTAAATTATTTTTTATAGAAATGGGATTGTGTGGTTACAATTTGGGTTTTAAAGCTTTGGGTTAGATAACTGAATGTATGGCTGACAAAGAATGGTCACACTTGAAGGAAAGGGGCGAATTTAAGTAATAGAAAAGTCAACGGTTCAGTTGTGATTGAGATGTGATGTTGCATTGTCATCACTTTTCATTAATGAGAATTTTAGTACCATTTAAAATAATTGATACGTTGACAAATAACTAGAGTTGCCTGATGCTTATAAATTGGGCGTTTTAAATAGGTTAAGTTGTATCAATCAATAACTGTAACTAAAGTTGTTAATGTTGAAAATATGCATTTCTTTCAACCTTAAACCTGTTATCTAAGATCAGAACTTCCTGTGCAAACTGTAACTCCTTTTGCTGTTTATTCACTTCCAGGGATTTCAGGGTCAAAGATAGTAATAGTGCAACAGAAAAGATCTATCTTTGTTTATGCAACCTAGTCTTTGTATCATGGTCAGACGGAACCAAATACTTTTTGTATAATGGATTGTATGGCAGTGGCAGAAATACGTTGATCTCTGCCCTTGTCCAAACACAAATCTACTAATGTAAATGCCTTTATATGTTGCTACCAGCTAAGGCACTATTAATGGCTGTTACACACCTTAGAGACAGCAGATCTACTGTATTTTATTCATATGAAATTGTCCTTTTAAGTTGGCAAAATATGAGTTGTCTCAGAAATTTGTATGACAAAGTTGGTGATAGTGAGTTGACTAGACTGGAGATGCAAAGGTAATGTCAGTAATCCACCAGTCACGCTCATACTCCCAGAACATGTGGGGAAAGATTGCCCCCACTTTCAACAGCTGCTACCTGTGATGGGTGAGCACTTGCCCCAGGCTGCAAGTTTGTTCTTTTGGGTTCTGTTTATTGCCATGTCCATGACTTCCTCCTCTTACCTGAGCCAAACATCCCCTAACAACTGGGATGGGTTGGAGGAGGACATTCTTAAAAGGAAAAGCAGAAATGTGACCTTTAGTTTTTCAAAACCAGTCTCCTGTCTTGAAATTTGAGGTTGGAGTAGCTTTAATGGTTGTTAATGCACAGAACTAAGGGGAACCTGAACCCTCAGGAAAGTAGCATCATCACTATGTGTCAAATACTGCAGGTTCATAACTGGGGGTTCCCTAGTGGCTCGGGGTGTTAAAGTTGCAAATTGCTGCGGCAAATCTTTTCGGACATGTGCTGCCCTGTCCAGGCTCCAGTTGGTCTCAATGATTCTGGGTATAAAGGAGGCATTCATCTTGAGTACTTGTGAGAATTACCCAGCTGAAAACCTTTGTTATTAGTTTGAAATGTACGTATTTGGGGTCAATATTTATTGGTGGCCTGATGTAACCAAGTTAGGTAAGTTATTTGCTGAGTTGGATAAATAACTTGCCTAACTCAGGAAGCCATGACAGTCTGGATTATGAAAGTACTGAACCACCACAGCGTTCTTAGACTGGGAACTTCTAGATGGTTACAGTAAAAGAGATTTAATATATGCTGTGCGGCTTCAAGGGATCCTGCAAGGATGTTGAGCAAGGACACAATCTGCTTTGGCTATTTTTTTCTCCCTCCCCATAAATGTTTGCCAACATTTGTGCTTGCATGGCAACATTGGCTCTTAAGTGAAGTAATGGAGGACAGTATATCGAACTATATCGGGTGCTCTAGTATAGAATATATGAGCAGTAATTTGTGAAGAGGAGAGAGTAATGGAATTGCGAAGTTGACCATTTTTGCTCAAGCAAACCTGAAGTTACAAGTCGAAAATCTGTTTCTGTTTCTTGGCCTCATCTGTTCCAACCCCCATGCTTTTCAGGTGATGTGCGATTTATGCGATGGCATTGTGCCAATAATTGAAAATGTTTGAAAGGTACAGTAGTTTTGAGTGAATAGCAGCTGCAAAGCAGGATCTTGGAACATGCTGCTGGGATTCGGCATACTTTAGGCTGCATATGCAAGTCATTGAACAGAGCCCTGTATTTTTCTGAGTTGGGAATTGGGAGATGTGGATAAGAAATTTGGAAAATGGCAGAAACTTGTTTTAGCTGTGCTGGAATAAAATAGGACCAGGGATAGTATGTTCAGTACCTTGAGCCTATTCCAAAGAATCATTTGCCCATATCATTTAGCTCCCACCCCTACATTAACCATCACAAGTAACCACTGCACACAACAAAATCACAATCTTCTTCTTCTTGAAAGCTTTAATTATCCGAATGTTTACTTACAAGAAGATTCCAGATTTCCATGTGCATGGAAGAAAGTACTTTCTAATTTCAATCCAGAAATGCTCAGCTCTAATTTTAGAGCATGTCTCATTGATTTGTATACTACAATCCAGAAGAAATACTTTCTGTATTAGATTAGCTTATATACAGAGAATCTCAATACAGGTTTATGCTGCTTGTGCTCATAGTTTAACTCCCTTTTAAGAAATGGAGGGATCAGGTAATGAAAGCTTGGATTAAGCTTCAATGACTAAGGGATTCGGTGTACTTGCATTATTTGAGGCCGGGATAGATGATGTTTGTGAAAGTTGAGCTGGGAACTCAGCTTGTATTGGAACTAGAGTGGACTTTGATGGCAGCTGGTGAGCTTGGATATATTCAAAACACTTGATAAAGAGAATTGAATTTTATTTAGGAGGATGTTGGAGATGAGTATTGCAATACTTATTTTTTACTTCTACTTTTGTTTTGTTGATTTTATTTTAATACATAGTGGCTCTGTGCAATTTAGCAACATCAATACTCTAGATGTCACATGGCTTAACAGCAACCAGTTTGTGGAAACTGAAGAGATAATGGGAATATAATGTTTTCTTAATATTGACTGGGGGATAAACACTGTTCTGGACAACAGAAAGAACTATCTAATTCCTTATTGGATTGGTGCCAAAGACAGAATTCAGAGTTAGTTTGTTCGGGCAAAGTAAACTGGAACCTGAATAATCCTGAAAAGACCAGTAATGGTAGGTGTGCTATGCTGTGAAATTTAATAATGAGCATTGGTGCTTTGACAACAGTGCATTTTTCAAAAATGTGCAGTGAAGAATTTTAGTTCTTTAGATAGTTTTCCATTTTTTTTGTTGAAACGAGAGTTGCTCTGTTTTACATAATTGTGTTTGTGAAAGTTTTATTGGTTTTCGTTATTTTAAAGTATATATGCATTTCTGGCCTGGTTGGGGGGGGGGGGGCAGCAATGGTGGTTGATATCCCCATTCCACCTCAAGTAAGCTCGATGGTTGGCGGATATCAGCAAAGTGGTAGCAGATTACTCATCTGTCGTAGAAGGTATTAACGGGTTGCTTTCAAAGAGCAAATGAGGATTCTTCCCTTCAACCATCAGCTGGCCTCACTGAAATTAAATTCATTGGTCATTCATCTCTTTGTATGTAAAAATTGCTTGCTACTTTTCCTCTGGAATTCATTGACTGAATCAATGTTTGTTGATGTCTGAAGAAGGGGTCCGACCTGAAAAGTCACATATCCTTTTTCTCCAGAGATGCTGCCTGCCTGGAGTTACTCCAGCGCTTCGGTATAAACTAACATCTGCAGTACTCTGAAGAGGGTCTTGACCTGAAACGTCACCCATTCCTTCTCTCCAGAGATGCTGCCTGGTCCGCTGAGTTGCTCCTGCTTTTTGTGTCTATCTTCGGTTTAAACCAACATCTGCAGTTCCTTTCTACACATTTCATCTGCAGGACCTTCCTACACTCGATGTTCGTGGAATTATGGTGGTGTATAGTGTGTCTGTTTTTCTACGATTCTATTCTCTCTCCCACCTCTGTCACCCTTCATCCCGAGAATAGCATTTTATTTTGGTTAGAAGTAAAGGCTCTATGGTTTTTTTTTAAGTTGCAATGGCCGATGGGATTTTCAAGACAGTCTAGAAAATTATTACAGAGTTCCTGGTAGAGTATTAAAATAGCATTTGTAAAGTATTCAAATAAAATTGTTATGCCACCAGCATTTCCATAAAAACTGACTTAGAGGCATTGGAGCGTGCGCAAGAAGGATTTGCATGGATGAAACTAGAACTGAGGTTGTATGTCAGAAAATGGTGGACTACCCAGGTCTCTTTTAAAATGGAGGCCGTGTGAGGATCTAAAATGGACTTTGTAATTTTGAAGTTTTGCTTGGATTTATTTTCAGTTGTATATTCCATGATGACATTAATGGCCCACTCAAACCTGCTCTAACCCCCTTTATCTGACTTTTATAGAACGTCGCTATATTCTCCTCCATTCGTTTATGGCAAGACTAATTAAAGATATCTCTATCCACACGACCATTTCCTGCAGCAGCAAGTTCATAATTTTAATTGGCCACATGTCCTCAGCCTTTCTTTTGAGAGAGAAAGACTTTGGGTTTTCATCCTTTCCGGATGGGCACGATTCCTTGCTTGGAGATCTTTATTCTCCTGATCCCATGTATCCATTTTCTAATATGATGACCAGAACTCTACAGTATTCCTAACTGTTCTGATCAGGGCTTGGTAAAGTCATTTTAAATACTGTTAATTTTAGAGTTTAAAAAAACACCATCGGTGTTTTTGCTACTTTTGTTTTATTTATCAGATTGGGTTCATTTTTGGGCTGCTTGCATATTTTGTTAAGAATGGCGAATTTCAAATTATAAGGAGCTTTGCTGACCTTTGGTTCACTTAATTCTCATTAAGATTAATTTTTTCCCATTAAATTCTCTAATTTACATTGTTCTTTGCTTCCCTTCCATTTTTAGTGTGATTAATTTTTAACTTTGTAGAATCTTTTTTACTGAATTGTTTCATTTTTCAACTGATGTTGGTATCTCCAAATATAAAACTCTAAATACTTTCCCCTTTCTATCTTATCTAAAATCCCATGTCTTGCCCAGTGAATAGATGACCAAGTTATTGGACAAATATCCAGATTGCCGTTGTAGTTGCCGTAAATCACATTGCGTTGGTTGCTGCTTCCCAAAGCTATCTTAGAGAAACCAGGAACTGCAAATGCTGGTATCCACAAAAGGACACGTGATGGAGCAATTCAGTGGGTCTACCTATCAATATCCCCCTCGCTTGTGTCCACCTATTACCTGCTATGCTTTGTTCCTGCCTCTCATTTCTCCCAGCTTTCTTTCCCACTCCTTAAATCAGTCTGAAGAAGGGTCCCTTTGCACTTTGTGTCTGGAGTTAAATCATTTTAAATACCATTCAGGCTCTGTTGGAATGCTCTCCACTTGGCTGGGTGAGAACAGCTCTAAACACCCTCCTGATGTTTGACATCGAAGTGGACAAAGTGGCCTACTTAATTGGTATTCCGTCAGACACTGTAAATATTCATTATCTTCATCACTTGTGCACTATAACTGATACGTGCCTTCTGCAATAGCTCACCAAGGCTTTGCTGACAGCACTTTTGAAGCACACAATGTCTACCCTTTGGGAGGGTTCCACGTTTGTGGAAATGGCAGCATCCATTTAATCCTTTAAAGCTTTCTCACTATTCAGGTCTTTGCCTTTGGGGTTAAATTCTGGAATGCCCTAATTAACAGACATGGACCAATACCTTTATGAAGACAGCTGTAACGATTCAAGATGATGTACATTACTGTCACCCCAAAAGTAGTTTTGAAGGGCAATAAATGCTGAATTTGCTGAAGTTGGTTACATCCTGCAAATTTATTTTTCTGGCAGCATTCTGACCTCACTCCCTTTTTTTTATTAAGACACTACATTATCTGTTCTCATCAACTTTGCAGAAAGTATGTTCCACAGTGTTTCTATGTTGTTTTAAGAGAGTTAGATAGAGCTCTGGGGGCTAGTGGAATCAAGAGATATGGGAAGAAGTTAGACACAGGTCACTGATTGTGGATGATCAGCCATGCTCACAATGAATGACGGTGCGGGCTCGAAGGGCTGAATGGCCTCCTGCACCTATTTTCCATGTTTCTAAGATTAAGCTTTTTGCTTGTATTCTCCCTCCCCCAGTACACTATCTTATAATCTGTCTACCTTGGTATGTAAACCATTTATTAATGGAAACAGCTTCTCTCTTTCCTTTTTTCAATCTTGTACAGCATTAATTCTCTCAATCTTATTTGCTCCAAGAATCATCAGTTTCATCATTTTCACCCTTGTTGCTGAAATCTCTAATTCCCATTCTAATTCCCTTTCCTACATCAATTTTAAGATCTACATTTCGTTCCTGAAGTTCGGTGACCGGAATGGAATGCAAACTACAAATATAATCTAATTTGTACTTTCTGACAAAATATGTCACTTCACACTTTGCCATAGAGAAATACAGCAGGAAACGGCTCTTCGGCCCACTGAGTCCGTGACAACCATGTCATCCACTTGGATAATCCTACAGTAATTTCATTTATTCTCCCCACATTCCCATTAATTTTCTCCCACTCACTTGCATACCAGGGATTATTTACAGGGGCCAATTATCCCGCCACCCTTTGGGGGTGTGGAAAACTGGAGCACCTGGATGAATCCACGTGGTCATGGAGAATCTGTTAATGGTGTGGTCTATTCTGTCACACAATCCATGTCCATATATTGTATTCCAATACTAAAAAAGGCAGTGTTAGAGTAACTCAGCGGGTCAGGCAGCATCCCTGGAGAACATAGATAGATTATGTTTTGCGTGATCTTCTTTGGATTGGTGAGAAAAACTGTGGCCCATGAAGTAAAAGCAGTATGGACGAGGTTTGTTTAAGGAATGCATTCCAATACTATCCTGTTTACCATACCTATAAACTTTACAAAATTACACTTGGCAACATAATCTGTGCTCTATACAGTAACCTTTGAGGGAAACGCACTGTCTTCATTATGAAAAAACTTAAATTTATCAGCACACTTTGCTTTAACAAACCTTTTGTCCATACCACTTTTATTCATGGGCTTCAGTTTTGCTTACCAGCTATTCACGCAGGTCTTCACAAATCATCAATTGTATTTCTTTTTTTTGCAGTTTTGGACAATATTATAAGGGCTAAACTTTGATCTATTCCTTCCTTTTCACCACTGATATATTTGACCTGGTTCCTGTTTGGATGAGTCACATGATGTACATCATACAAATCCCCTTTTTTATTTATTCCTTCTTATCATCTCTCCTTAAAAACTTTTAATCATTTAATTAGCTTTGACTTTGGTTCACTTGTCACCCTGTGGGAATGCACTGTGCCGGCACTACAGACTTCTAAATCTACCTGTTGCTCTTACAGTTTTATCATCCAATCCTTAGTTTCATGTTATCTTCACCAGATCCCCTTTCACTTCATTGACTATATCCCTCCTCTGACCAAGCAGTTCTATATTAAATTGCTCTTTGGCCTTCTCCATTATTCATCTAGGTCTTCTGCTGTCACTACTTCCTCAGGAGTCCTCCCAGTGATCAACCTGGGCCAACTCATTCCCAGTACCTGGTCAAATGTCTCTTCATTTGTTTGACAAAAAAAAGTTCTTAATTTTTGTCTAACGCGCACTGCAGCAAAACCTGCTTTTATCCACCAGAAATGTTTGCAGCAAACATGACTTTAACATTGCGTACAGTGTTGTGATCTGAAGCCAATATTAATCGTCCATCCAATTGCAATGATTCCAGGCTGAGGTTTGTGAGAATTCTGCCGACCAAAAACTACTACTTGGGTCGCATGTAGAGAAAGCATTAAAAAATTTTGGTAAATCAAACACGATGTTGAGGTAGAGCCCAGTCTTTTTTCTCTTTCTGGCATTTAGTTAAACAACCCAGACATACTGGCCTTGATGTTCTGCTGGCCTTGACAGGTGTATGGGTGCAGTTCTTGCAGTTATCTATCATTTGTAACTTGTATGGTAGGTCTAGGACTTTTTAACATTTAATGGCAATTAAATGTGGCTTCAGTGCAGGTACAGCCTGATCTTTGTACATAACCAGAGTAGCCGGACATAAAATCCCATTGTCCATGGGGAAAGTCTATCCTTCTTCCTCCCTCACTTCACTCGAGATGGCTATGGCACATCAGACAATTCATCTGCTGCAGTTAGCCCTTTCTGCCTTGAACTGTGGTGTGGGTTCACACGCGTTCTGCAGTCTCCTTCACACCTCAGCCCAAATGGTTTTGAAACCTTGGCACAGTGCCCTAAAAATTTCCCCGCGATAGACTTCGTATGGTGCTATAACCAAATCAACAGTCATCCATTTCAAAACGGGAGAACAAATTGGGGAGTGGGAGATATTGAGGCATAGGTAACGTTTATACAGAGTACATTTATGTGCTTTTGATATTAAGCTTGTTAAGATCCTTGGCATACATCATGAGACAGTCAGGATAGGCATCTTGGTCCTGCATGGGAATGAGGTTAATAAGCTTTCATTGCAAGGAAGAGGGTGGGAGTATTGGGCAACAGCTTCTCACCCAGAGCTTAACCAATTCTTGGGCTTCCACTGTCGCATGGGTTTTAGTGAAATTTAATATGTGTGAAAATTCAATGTACTCATTTGAAATGTGAAACGTCCAACATTGCAGCCTTAGATTCTATCCTTCTAAACATAGTCCGTGTCTGGAGGGAGCTTTAATAAACTGTATTACACGTGGCTGAAGAACTTGTGGAACTGGAATGTCCTTAGTGCTGACAGCAAGCAGAAGAGATAATAAAATAAGTATTGCACACAATGTGCATTGCTTTTGATTGGAATTTTCAGTTGGATATGTAGGTCCTAAATATATTTGGGGATAGCACCCTTTCGAATTGTTGAATAGATCTACTGCCTTGATTTATTGGTGCCTCTTAACGTGTAGCTTTCAATCCAGAATTTGAAAGTGAGTTGCAGTAGCGCTTTACTGTCTGAAGTAGGTACTCTTGTGTAGGTAAAGTTGGCAGCTATAGCAAAACCTCCTGAAGAGCAACAGATAAATGATCAGTTGACCTTACTGTTTGGTTTCATCTAAATTCCCATCTCCACAGACTACTTCTGTTTTCAGAAGATGTACCTCTTTCATTATTTAAAAAAAATTAGTGAAAATAGAAAGGCAACCAAACCCTGTTCTGTACAGCCCACCTCGAGTTTAAATTCCATTTGGAATATTTTGGAGGACCAAGAACCAATCAAACTGTCTTCTTGATTGCAATTCTGTCGATCAACCACAAGCATTGAAGTAAACGGAATCTGAATGTACTTTTAGACCTTTTCATGTCCTCTAAACATTCTAATTAAGTATTCCTAAAATTATATAGTTATAATGCAAAACTATTTTGCCCAAAATAATGTCTCAAAAATAATAATAATTTAATGGTCCCAATCTATTTTAGATGCGGTTTTGGAGGTTTCATTGGAACTTGAATATGGCCCAGTTCTTACCAAATTTCTAAATGCACCAGAACAAGTAGGCAAGGCTATGTAATAAAAAAGAACTGCAGATGCTGGTTTATACCAAAGATAGACACAAAGTGCTGGAGTAACTCAGTGGGTCAGGCAACATCTCTGGAGAAAATGGATAGGTGATGTCTTGGGTCGGGATCCTTCTTCAGGCATGAGGACTGAATGCTAGCTCCTCAGACAGTGTGGAAATGTCATTACCAGATGGATTTGCAGACTCAATTGATCTCTGAACTTTCTGACTGAAGTGAATGTTGCCAACTGAGCTAAACATACATGGTGAGATGTTTCAGAGCAGCCTTCTCACCCCATGTTCTGCGATGCAATCTACTGTCCGTTGGTACTTCCCTTTAACACACTAAGTTTGTATTCTTGTTTCAGGTTGCTGTGGTGTGCTGGAATAGAGGCCCTTTCTGCAGTAACTCTATTGTAACAGGTATGTTATAATATTAACAAGTTCATATAATATTATGGTGTGCTATACCTCGAATGCTAGATTGCCCAGCAAGGCAGGCAGTATCCATGGGGAGAGAAACAAAGTTGGGCCTTTGGTTTGAAGATCCTTCAGTTCATGGCAGTTGAGATTTTGAGTTCAGAATTCAAATGTGATGCCTCTCAAATTTATTTTTTGTCTACTTGCTGTCTGTCATCTTGTCTTAAGCTGACCTATTCTGGAGTCTACTTGCATTGACATCAACCATACTTCACTTGGTCCTAATTCTGAAACATGAGCCCAAATGGTGAATGCTGATAAGTTTTATAATTGTAATTAATGCTATAACCAACCCATTTCCTGCCTTGGAGAATAATTGTGAAACACTGAAGCCATTTCGAAAACCATAGCTGCAGCCTTGCTATTCATCGTCTGTGAATTGCAGAATGGAACGTGTATCTGGGGTTTTCTACTCCATATGGTTGAGTTCCACAATCTTTACCACCTGGCCTCTGTGAATCCTCCTCCAGCCGAATTGAGTTGATAGTGCCGATCTGATCTAAAGTGCAGGTTGCTTTGCTAAATGCCAGGGAGGATTAAGTGGTTGGGCTGAGTTAATCATTTGCTGGTCATTTTGTATGAGCCCTGAAGTACGTTGGGCTTGCTGTATAGTTCTGCATCCAAAGTAGTCGTACTCCTTGTGGTTTTAATATGGTGTAGTGTTTGTATGTTATGTTTGGGGGTTTTTGGGGGGGGGGGGGGTGGGAACGGGAACTGTAAAATTCTCTCCAGAACGGAGACGTGACCTTTGTTTTGTGTCGTGTCTCCGTTCCCGTTGCGGCCTACCACCACCGGCCATTCACCTGGGACCACCTGGGGCTCTGGTTCGCAGAGCCCGCGGTCCGGACTCACCACCTGCGGCGCTGGCTGCCTGCGGATGCTACGGGCGCGGCTGCGATTCGTCTCCGGAGGCTCCGGCGTGGGCCGCGTGGACGTCGGAAGCCCGCAGACCCCTGGGTGGGGGCCGACATCGGGAGCTCCGGCAGCGGCAGCGTGTTCGCCCGCCCCGAATCGCGGGGCTTGGGTCAGCCCGCCACGGACCTTTCACCGTCCGGCGCGGCCTGAAATAGGCCGTTGACCTTTCACCGCCCAGCGGGGGCTTCAATATCGGGAGCCCCGACCGCCCCGACGTGGCAACTCCAACAGCCTGACCGCGGGACAAGACGGCAGGGAAGAGAAAAATACATTTTTGGCCTTCCATCACAGTGAGGAGGGACTGGAGGAGACTCACTGTGATGGATGTTTCTTTTTGTTTGGTGTTAGTTGTGATTGTATGTGTTATTGCATTTTTATTGATTAATCTTATTGGTCTTATTGTTCAACTGCGGGTAATGTTTCATTTTACTACACATTTATGTGTATGTAACAAATAAACGACTATTGACTATTGATTGATGAGCTCCAGATTTATGAGCCCCTTGCATTAGCTAGCATGGCAGGATGGATGGGAATGAATTTGGTGCCTGCTGTGGGGCTGATGTTCTCGTCTGCGAGGTGGGGAGAGGGCATTTCTGCGTGCCTGCTCGCTCTCCCATCTCAGCCGTTTTTGTGATCCTCACCCACATACTGTGTTTGTTCCTTCCATGTTGATCGCATAAGTAAATTGAATGAAAATAGGAGATGCCACAGATATTTGATAATTGGGCCCAATTTCTTGTTTTCTATTGTATAATGAGCTGCCAAAAACAAAGTAGACTTTACTGGGATCTGCATGTTTTTCTCACACATGTTATTGGAGGGAAAAAAAGAAATCAAAGAATTTAAATGTATGAGCCAGTTAAACCAGGCAGGGGACAGTGGTTTGGGTAGAGGAGCGGAGGATCTGGATAATCCTTTGTTCTAGATGGATTTGGTGGGGAATTGGGTGCCAGATGGTTAAAGTATTGGGTGTAGATAGGCATGGTATTCTCAGTCCTCTCTCCCAGAGCTACAATAGCGATCCTCTTATCCTCTCCTTCATAACCAGTTACCATACCCTCTGGCATTTTTACCAGTCCTTCAGAAGAAGAAAGACTCAGTTCTATTACTTTGCCTTCTAGTCACATTGAGTTTAAGAAACTTAAATTGTAAACATAAAAATAACTGGTAATAATTGTAGTGTTTCCATTTGCATCCTGTTGACCCATCCTTTCCCCCACTTGTCATATTTTTTTTATCTTGAGCTGTCATATCTTTCTTCATTTTGTTACTTAATGCTTTTCACCCAATCACAGATGTAGAAATATAGAAAATACAAACAGCAATAGGCCATTTGGCTCTTTTTTTTCTCCACTATGCAATACAATTGTGCTTGATCATCCACTTTCGTACTCTGTACCAGGATTAAATATGTTGTGAGATTAAATATATTTCTCAGTGACTTGGCTTCTACTGCTTTTTGTGGTAGAGAATTCTACAGGTTTGCAGTACTCTGGGTAAAGATACAGTTCAGTTCGGTTTAGTTTATTGTCATGTGTAACAATAAACACGTGACAATAAACGTCACACAGCAAAAAGCTTTTGTGTGCTAACCAGTCAGCAGAAAGACGATACATGATAAGGGAATAACATTTAGTGCAGGGTAAAGCCAGCAGATTCTGAGCAAGGATAGTCTGAGGGTCACCAAAGAGGTAGATATTAGTTCAGCACCTCTCTCTGGGTGTAGTAGGATGATTCAGTTGCCTAATAACAGCTGTGAAGAAACGACCTGAATCTGGAGTTGTGCGTTTTCACACTTCTATACCTTTTGCCTGATGAGAGAGAGAAGAACAGGGAGTGGCCAGGGTGTGACACCCTTGATTTTGCTGCTGGCCTTGCCGAGGCAGCGTGAGGTATAAATGGAGTCGATAGAGGGGAGGTTGGTTTGTATGATCTTCTGGGCTGCATCCACAACTCGTTGCAATTTCTTGCGGTCTTGGTTGGAGCTGTGCCCAAACCAAGCTGTGATACTTCTGTTCTAAATGACATACCCTTTAGACTGATGCTAGGGCTCCTGGCTCTAGACTCTCCATTCATCCTGCAGATCGTCTGTCTGGTCCTGTTTTTAATTATATTCGTTGAGTATATGCTCTCTTTTATACGCCAATGAATATTTTGTTTGTTACTTGTTCTTATATGAGATGTCACTAGGTCGTGTGTGCAGGTTCATGGCTACCACTTCTTGTGTCTCCTCACCTGCTGCATTGATACTCTCCCAGCACCACAGGACCTGATGCTCTGACGTGCATGACTTGGATTACGCTGAAGGAGTAAATGCACAGAAATTACCACTCTTATGTCCAGACACATCAGGTTCCCATGACGAGACAATGTCAGGTTGCTGAAGACTCTAGTCAATATAATTAGTGGTGCAACAAACAGATCCGGGGCCACTCAGCTCTGACTTGGGTGCTTTCTTTGTGGAGTTTGCACATTCTCCCTGTAACCATGTGGCTTTTATTTAGGTGTGCTGTTTTCTTCCCACATCCCAGAGATGCAGGGTGGTTTGCCATTTGGCTGCTATAAATTGTCCAGAGTGTGTAGGTAAATGGTAGAACGTGCAGAGAATAAAAAGTAGGATAAATGTGTGATTAGTGTAAAAAGGTGGATGATGGTCAGTCTGGACTCAATGGGCCATTTTCGTGCTTGTATGAACTTAACCAACGCAATTCTTCCCCTTCTCTATACATCAATCCTGCCATTCCAGGAATTAGACTTTTTCTGTTCTTTCTTAATTTCCCCTTTTCCTGAGTCAGTACATGTTTAATGCCTCTTAATTCTTTTTTTCTGTTCTGATGAAAGGTCATTAACCTTATTTCTCTTTCCAGAGATGTAGCCTGCCTTCGAGTATTCTGAGTATTTTCTGTTTTTACTGCAATTAGGGTAAACTAGGTCGCAGCACCAGCAAGCATTATGCACCCATCTCAAATAGCAGTGACTCCATATCCTTTTAAGGGATCCAGTTACAAGTTAATCTTTTGTTGTAGGTTTGTTTCAAAATTCTGATGTGATGATTTATAAATGACTAGGCCCATTTTGTAACAAAAATGGTATAATTTACTCTGTATTCTCTAGTAGGATTTTGTGGGATGCTTGCTCCTCACAATCAAAATTCATTTCAAAATTAACTCGCAATAGTCCTCCCTAAAAATCAGAATGTGAGGGAGGACTGTTGGAGCTGCTTTTTAAATAAAATCCCTGCAGTTTCAGAAATTCTCTGGCAATCTTTGAATCAAAAGTTAGATGTTATGCTCTTTTCATGTTACTCCAAAGCAGGGAAGTGTTCAGATACCAAGTCTGTGAGATCTCAGTGGCATAAGAACCGATGGAGCCATTTGAAGTAAAAGATGGACATAAAATGAGCTCTCGTCGACTGGAACAATTTAGTGCATTTTGTGGTCTCTAATAGTTTACGGGTGTTGGCAGATCTTGAGATGCAGGGCAAAGGATTAGACAAATTTATTTATTTTTCCATTTCCCTATCTCTTTTAATTTTACTTGGGAGGAGTCAGGCAAAGTTGAGTACATTTTGAGTTCAGAGTTGCCACATAAAAGGATAATGTTCTTGAAATTGCTGCTTTATGTCTTTGTCTCTGTGCTACGTTCCTTTTTAATTAGATATTTTGCGTGTAGAATGACGCTCTCTGACAATGGAGAGTAATGTGGCTATTTTGACAGATAGAAGTCAGTTTTTGCATATCACAATCTTGGTCTTCTGTAGGTGTTATTCAGCTTATTAGTGAGGTGCAGTGAATGTCTTTTCCAAGTTATTCAATAAGTTATTCATGTTTTATCCCAAACTGATGATCAAGCTACGCAGATGTAGTTTGGCCTAAAGGGGTTCAGGAATGTAAGGCGGTCAGAGGAAATTGTGTCAATGCTCGAAAAACATGCATGATCTTTTTCTGCATTGGGCTGGGGGGGGTGAGGGAAGGATGGCTGTGTGGAAGGAATATTACTCATGTCTGTTGGCTGACAACAATGTCACTGCATTGGAGCTGAGTGGAGTGCAAGAACACACCATTCTATTGTTTAGCCTGCAATGTCAATTTACTCAGAAGACAATCTATTCAAAGAGTAGAGTAACTGGAACTATTCTCCAAAAAAAGCAGACTTATTTCTCCAGAAAATTGCACGAGGATAGTTACCAATATACACATGTTATATGTGCATAAAATGAATGACACCTGACATTGATGGAAATTATTCAATTATCTGCACTTGGGCTAGGAATAGCATTGTCACTATTGTCATAAAATTTGGATAAGACTTGGCTTTAGTCTCTGTAGTTATAGATGCAGAGTGATTGTTGCACAAATCGGAGATATTTGATCTCCATAAATTTAGAGAAAAATATGTTCGTTCATAATTTACATTTGAATATAGTTTGGACATCTAAATGATTGCAGCTCAATGTTAATACAAAAGAACAATGCAACAAATGTGATTTTATGTGTTGTATATTGTATATGTCAACAATTTTTATTTTCCCTTGGTCGATTCTTATGGGAATGGGGGTAAATACACTTGAGGCAGCTCCATGATTACATCTACATTTTTGCTAACTGTCATCGTTGGTTATTACAGCACGGAAAGAGACCATTTGAGCCATCAATTTCATGGTGGCTGCTTCTTGGTTGATCCCATCAATCCCATTCTTCCACATTTTCCTGCCGCCTTGCAAATGATTCTCCTTAATGTTTTATCAGTTCTCTTTTGAAGGAACTAATTCTGTTTCCACAACCCTTGCAGGTGGTGAATTTGTAAGCACTGAAAATGTTAATCTCCAGTTACCTCATTTGCTTGGAATGTACTTGAACGAATCAATTTTCTTTGACATTGCACTTAAGGTGTATTATTTATGCATTATGAAAGCATTAGTTAAATTGGATATTTTAGTTTCATTGCACCTTCTGCTAATATTTTTATGTTTTCAGTACCCTAGTTTAGTCGATGCAATTTGAAACGAAGGTAGTTGCAACTCGAGTACGGTTTTGGCATACAATTGTGGAAGAGTGTGCCAGTGTTGAAGACCAATTATTTCAAATGTAGCTAGACCATCTGTGTTTGCTCTTACCTGAAGATCCAATGGCAGATTAGATGGTAACTGGAGCTCCAGAGATAGCTTCACAGTTCTAGGAGGGTGGCTATAAATATGCTACAGTTTACTTTGGTAATACTTTCCTTTCCTTCTCTCCCTCCCGTGAAAGTTTCCGAGGTTTAAATAATTCCTGTATGATTTTATTCTGTTTACTTCCTGCCATGATAGTATTTCATTTCACCATTTCTTTGGAAATCACCTGTGAAGTCAGAATGGTTAAGCAAGTAATCCAGGTGAAATTGTTGGGATTTATCTTTACTTTTAAACAGCTTTATTGTTTCTGATTTGGATTTGCTGTATAATTATGTACTTCTGTTCCATTGATCATTTGCAAGGGGTGTTGTTTTGCTCATTACCTCGTTTGACACTAGGTTTGCATGCAAGTATCCGCCGTGAGTGGAGATGCTAGAACATGATCCGTGCCTATGGAGATGTCATGGAAGGGCATATCCGAAGCAAAGTTGGGGCAACAGAGCTAGAAAGAATGGGTTGAAGCAGAGCATTTGTTGTTTCAACGATGATGCAAATTCCATTACTGATCTTTGACAGGTTTTTGTTTGTGTTCTCTGCTCTATCAGAGACTGGCCCAATAATTAGGATCCGCTGTATAGGTACAAGAGTCCAGATCTCTACAATAAATCCAGATCATTGAGCCTGTCTCTGATGGAGCAGAGAAGGAATTGGAGAAAATAGCATTGTACTTGCAACCAGCCTATGGAGTCCCTGGATCCACAATGCTCAAAGATCCCAAATAATCTTTGTATTTATCTTTTTACGTTGAATGATTGTTAGCTTATTTTCCACAGGAAACTCAACAAGGATGATTGGGATTCAGATGATCCTCATGTAAAGATGCTGTTTGTGCCCTTAAGAGGTTCCATACCTTTCTAGGCATAAAATCTGTTGTTCATAATATTGGTTTGAATTCCATTTTGTGTTGCTTTTGTTTGTGTCTGCTATGGATCTTCAGTTCATTATGTTTGATTCCCCTTCACTGGGCATTGTTCTGGTGCAAACCCAAGAATGCTTTGGGGACTCCATTGCACAATGCTTCTGCATCTTTCTTTGTTCAGTCCCTCCTGATCTTCTCTCTTGACTTTAAACGGCTATTTATTGTATTCCCAGCCAAGGTATTGAAGAGTATTACCTCTCCCTATTCCCTGACCTTGGCTCTGTTTACTTGTCACTATGCAGCTATTGGCTGGGAAACTGATTTGTTTGACCCTAGCATCTCGCTGAGGACTTGGCACGAACATACAGAATGTTCTAGCAGGCCCGAGGCGCAGTTAGTTTATGAAACACAAAATCAAATACATTTGTTCCAGAAACTGTTGCTTGTTACTTATGGAAAGATAAAAATCTGTTCCATTTGCAAGCAAGATGTTATGTTATATAGTGGGTATCCAATCTATGCATGACAAGCTTCCACAGCCATGTAATAAGCATTTTAGTAATGTAGATAAAGGACACTGGGATTATATAGCGCCATGGGAATTTATTCGGTGCTCCCGAGGAAGTTGTAAATCTCAGTTTAATATCTCTTCCAAGATACAACATCACTTGACTGTACCATTCTCTCTCATGCTTGTACTCCATGCACACATCAGTTTGTGTGTGTGACGTTTTGGGCTAAAAACCACTTGATTCTGAGGCATGCGTGCTTCTGAGCCATAGCTGGCAACAATTGATTGAATTGTATATAAATCGCCATAGTTTTGACTATGTTGCAAGCTTATCTGATAAATATTGAGATAAGTTGGTTCTGAGATAAAATATGACTTCCGTTTGTCTCTTTGGACTCTCTTGAAGGAGTTGACTCTCTACTGGGATTACATTCCATAGATGGCAGTTATCCAGCATTACCTCTGGTTGAATGCTGCCTGACATTTCCAAAAATGGAGTCCTTAACTGTTGTTTACACTGATGTAGACTTCTACTATTGTGGCAAATAAGACTTATAAACTGCCAATCCCTCATCTGAAGCTGACTGGCTTTATAGTACCCCCACTGAGAACTCTTCAGTCCGTGCACTTGAATTCAGTATATTTGAATAAAAGTGCATGGCCTTTTCTGGTAGATAGGATTCAATTACTTCCTGTGTTTATCAGTCATCCTGTGTTTAAGTGTTCATTTGTTATTGGAACAGTGAATGGTAGCTTCTGGCAAAGGAAGTAGAGTGATCTATTCACATGTGAAGGCAGTCCTAGTAGCTTCACATGGTGAATAGACGAGTGAGAAGTGGTTGTGAGGAATAATTGAATATTCCAACCACTGAATCATTGTCTCGCATCTGAAGTGGTGGCAGCGGCAACAACGACATTTTTGCGGCCTTAATATCACAGAACATCCCAAAGCAGGAATAAGTATTGAGCAGAATTCGGTGCCTAGAACAGATGATGACAAACATCAAAATGGAGACTTAAGTGAGGATGTTGGGAGAAAGAAAGAGACTAAGTATCACTGCAAGCAATAGAATAGGATGAACAGGGCTTAGTGGAAGTTAAAGACAGGCTTTTCATGCTATTGGAGGATTGAATAAAGGAGGCTAGCTTGGATTAAAAAAAAAAGATTAAGTCCAGATATACGAGTGTCATAAATGAGGTTGTTGACTCCAAATGAGCGGTGATAGAGTCAGAATCAAGTGATATGGAGATGGGGAGATGGAAATAGGGAGTTGTGGTGCATGCGGGTATGCGGCCTGAAGCTCATCTTGTCATCAAATGTGAAACTGAGAGCGTGATTAGTGTTTGGTTTCAGTCAGTTGCTAGGGAGAGGGAGAATGTTGGTGGCTGGGGAACCACCAGGGGAACCACCAGGCTGCAGCTCAATATTGCTGGAGAACATTTCTAGTGCCGTATGGCAAACAATCTGATAATTTAGAACTAATGGAGGTATTGTAAAATGTGTTAAATGAGAGCAGATTTTCATCTGTTTGCATGTGGAAAGTGCTCCATTATTGGATTGCCACAGGCAGTACCTGGAATCACAGAGTGCCAAATGCTTTGGATTGCAGTCAGGATCTGCTCTAACTGGAATAAAATGTGACCAATTTTGGTAATGATATTTAAATTGCTGTAGTCTGGGGAATTACCTGCTGCTTCATCTAGTCTAGTAAACTTGGTTTCAATTTTGCTGGGGAAGTGAGTTTGGGAGTTGGGTGACCGGTTGAAATTTGGTGCGTGTTGTGATATTGTGGGGATCTTTGACCTAACTGTGTTCGTCTGATCTCAACCATTGGCCTAAGCTTGTGATGAACCATGTGTCTGATACACAGTTTGTCAAGTTGCTATTGGGTGCCAGGTTTATTAATAAACAAACTTGCCTTTTACTCCCTTGCCCAGATTATTTTTCTAAACAAAAGTGCTGGAAATACAGAGCAGGTCGGGTGGGATTTGGACTAAACAGTGAGCACTTTTGGCAAATGATTCCAGGGATTAAACTTTAAAATTCTGAGCATTCAGATGACTCCCTGATTTTAGCTGTCACAAGTTTTGATCTTTAGAACCCAGTGCAGATAGATACCTTACTTCTACCGAGGATCTGAGATTTGTATAATGCTGCGTAGATGGTGGCCAGCTTTGTTTGTGTGCATTATTGCAATAAAAAATGAGCTTGTGTTCTATGTAAGGATTTTAAAAAAAAGAACCAGTACTGGAGGAACTCAGTGGGTTAGGTAGCATCTGGGGGGGGGGGGGGGGGGGGGCGCGGAGGAATGGATAGACCACATTTTGGTTCGGGACCCTTCAGAAGTCTGATTACTCCAGGCTCGGTGTGCTCATTGACCTGTACCTGTTCTCTAAATTTCTACAACTTCAGAGTTTAATGTCCTGTAAAAATACTTTGGTGGTTATTGTGATTGTAAGGAGCACTGTCTCCATACCTCTTTGACCTGAGGAAACTGTTGTTGCTGGTGTTGGGCATAAATACTGGGGTTGATTAGAGAGGGTAACTACTATGGGTATTTTCAGTTATGAAGACTTTGGGTTAGTAATGACAGTGTGTGAGCTTAGTCTGTTGAGCAATTAATGAAATTGTATTGTTGCAATTAGTCTATTGCTTTCTTGATGGTTGACTAATCTTGTGATATTTATTCATCTTAGCATCATTATCTTATCCCGGTTCCTAATTGAACTACTTGTTTTTCCCAACACATATTGCCGTACTCTATTTTTGCAACCCTTCATTCTATCATTCTGCATATGCCAGTTGATTCTGGCTGACTGCATTCAAGGTCCCCTCCAACCCCAAACCTATTATTTTTGCCTGTTGTATGAACCATGATAGCCTTGGATGTCAATCTTTTCTTTTACCCAGTTATTGCTTTCAGATAGCCTCTTTAAAAATTACATTGTCCCCTTACTTGTTTAAATCTCTGGATGTAAAACATCTTGTTTGGAGGTGTGCTTGATTCTGTCCCAACCAAGCCTTTTTGACATTGTAGGGAAGTCCAAAGATTTTAAACCAAATAGGATTCCCATTCCTTCCTCCTTGCTGAAAGGTTTGTATCTGTTTTATTGGTGACAACCTTACTAGAATTAACCTATTTATTTTCCTTTGTTCATCCATCCTTGCCGTTGGTGAGTATTCTATGTAATCTGATATAAAAAATTCTGAAGTCCATTGCTATGTATAAGTCTCCACAGCATAAAAAAGTTGAAAGTTAACGAAATGTCACCGATCCTTTTTCTCCAGAGTTGCTGCCTGTCCTGCTGAGTTACTTCAGCACTTTGTGTCTATCTTTGATATATACCAGCATCTGCAGTTCTTTTCTGCACATAAGAAAGTTGACACCAGGAACTGCAGATGGTGCTTTACAAAAAAGACAGTGTTGGAATAACTCAGAGGATCAGGCGGAATCTCATTAGGACATGTATCGGTGACGTTTCGGGTCTGGACCCTTCTCACTGGCTAGGTGATATTTTGGGTTTGGATTTCTTCTGAGGGAGCTTCACACTAAACTTGTGTGATGTTCTGCTTGCTTTAAAAAGTGAAGAATGCGGATGGATTGTAATCGGGTAATGATTTTTTTTCTGAAACAAATTGTGCCCAATCTTGCATATGTCAATGAACATTTGGCATTCTGTGCAAAAGGCGTGTTGTGCAAATTGTTTGCTCCATGTATTCGTTTTGAGCTAGAGAACCTTAAAATGGCAATGGAAGTAGAGCTTTGCACAGTGTTCAATATAAGCTGTGAATGCGATGAAATAGAGGGCTGTTTCTCAGACCCAATGCTCCCCACCACCTCCTGCATATCTTATTAAGCATGTTGCAGTGAGAAGCTGTCTGACCTGTGGTGGAAGGGTCAGTACCACAAACAAACTGCTGACACTTGTTTGTATGTGACGCTCCTATTTAACTGTGCTGATGACAGATGTGGAATTTTATATGGAGTTCTCAGTGCTGCAATCTCAATTGGATTCATTGAGGAATTTTCTTGCACTGCAGACATTGCCCTAACTCTGCTCTCTTTTTACTTATCTAATGGAAAGTATTTTATTATGGTTAATGTTTCCTTTCTTTGTGCTGGACTTAAATAAAGGTCGAATACAATCCTGGTGTTGGTATTAGTTATCGAAACTATCAGATTGTCATTAAAAACATCTGCCTCGCTTATGTTCTTCAGGGAGGGAAATTTAACATCTTTAGTCAATGTGCAGAATATTGCTCTAGATGCACAAAAATGCAGTTGACTCTTAACTGTCCTCTGAAATGGCCCAGCAAAGCACTTTGTTCATGAACAGTTGGTGATGGCAAAAATGCTAGTTATATCTATCTCTTGAATGGTTACATGTTCAACAAAATCTGCTCTTTATAAATGCCTCCACCCTGGGCAGGTATTCCCACACGTGCATGAACAATATATACTCTTGCCTCTCTTCTATCTCAGTTCTTAAGCAACTGTCTTTAATATAGTTGCCCTCTCTTTCCTACTGTTCTGCACAATCTTTTTTATCACACCATGGTCTGTTCCTCTCGTATTCATCTGCATGTTTTTTCTACATTTCTGTCTTGAGTCAAGTATATTTTGCTGCTATTCAGTATTTTGGTGTCCAAATTCAGCAACTTAATTTTCCCTTTTTCCTGTACCTAGTAGAATCTATTGGTAGGAATAAAATGGAAAGGGGGATTGTGTAAGTACAAGGCTGCTCATTGGCAGCTACAAGAAAAAGAATGTTAGTATATCATTTGTGACTGAGACTCGCTTCTGTTGAAAGTATGAGTTTGAGGTAGGATGGAAAAGAGAGAGGTTCTTTGAAGTGCAGTTACTGTCGTAATGTAGGGAATACTGCAAACTGCCCCTGCTAGCAGCAGGCTGATATCTGAAGAAGGGTTCTGACCCAAAACTTCACATATTCCTTTCCTCCAGAGAAGCTGCCTGACCCACTGAGTCCAGCATTTTGTTTCTATTTTTGGTATAAACCAGCATCTGTAGTTCTTTCCTCCACATTCTTCTGATGCTTTTGTCTGAGACACAGATATTGTTTAATTCACTGAGGTGATTTTAATTTTTTTTTAAATAATGCCATAGAATCTTTTGCATCTACATGAGAGAGTAGATGGGACTGAAATCCATTATTTCATCGGATAGGTATGGTAATCCTGGAGGCGCATAATCACTGACTAAAGGCAAATAAACCCAGAAAACAAGGTGTTCTTAGTTCTTACTGATTTTAATAGTGTTTTTTTATTCAAAAGATAGTGTGGGAGCCCCTCCAGGTTTCTTGGCTGGCATTTTATCTTTGAACAACACCAGGAACAGACAGGTTCTTTATCTCATTCCTTTTTGTGGGAACCTGCTTCAGGCTGCATATATTAACTTAACAAGATGGCTTCTCAGAAATAATTCACAGGGTTTGAAATAATTTGTAATATTTTTAAGAAACATGGAGTGCTGAAGGCATTTTATAATTCATTGTTAAAAATGTTCTAATGCATATGTGCGAGTGTACTGCTGCTATTGTTTCAGTCCAGTGAGTTATATTGCTGATCTTTGCTTAGATCTATGTGGTCTTGGTTGGGTCTGCATCCCTGAGTTAAATTAAATTCTGCCAGTGTTTCATTTCCTAGTTTCTGGCTTACATCTCCTATTATTTGCCGTGGTTTCAGGTGTTTACCGCTGTGGAATGTCCCATCTTGCTTTTGTGTCTGGAGATATGTGGGATTTCTGCATGGTGTGCAGACTTTCCAGATCTTCCAGTAGTAACCTCCATGTTTCTTCAGTGTACTGCTTTCTCCTCTGCACCTTGCTCTCTGTCTACCTAAAACCTCCTAGAGCAATACAGTAGTGCTCTGGGTAGTTCAGGTTCAATGAATCCTTCTGAATTTTACACATTCTCTGTGTGACTGGGTTATCTCCTGATGCTCTGGTTAGGATAATTGGTTCTGTCTGAATAAAGGTTACGGGCAAATAATTGGAGGGAATGAGATTGTCTTGAAAACTTACATAGACTTAATGTCTATGCAAGTTTTCAAGACCATCTCATTCCCTCCAATTATTTGCCCGTAGCCTATGAAATATTTTATGCTTAATTTAGGACATTGGCTGCAACATGTTGATGCCCTATGGTAAAGAAGTTCGGAAACGCAATTTTTACTTCACCTATTTGGTCCAGTTTTCAGGTGGCCTTCCTGATCTCTTATGTTTTGTTACTGCAACCATTGTTATCTCATCACTTTTTTTGAAGTGTCTTTGGATGTTTTTCTTCGTTACCAACAACTTGTTCTTGAGTAGCATATTTGAGTTTTGGAGTGGAGGTGTGAGTTCAATCCTGGCCTTGGGTGGTGTTTGTGTTGACTTCTGTGACCAGGCAAGTTCCCCCAGGTATTCCAGTTTCTTCCCTCATCCAAAGACTTGTTTGTTGATAGGTTAATGGGCCAATGTAAATTTCTTCTAATTGATGAGAATAAAGTTGGTGTAAAATTTATATTAATGGGAGCTTGATGCTCAGTGAGGATGGTGGACTCTAGGGCCTGTTTCTATGCTGTACAACTTGAGGACTATGTCATTGTACAGAAATTCTAACACACTAATTTAGGAGCCTTTTGTCGTTCAGTCCCTGGAGTGCGGATGTGGTGTCATTTGGAGATGGTGCTATCCATTGTCAAATGATAAATGGTCACCTGTTAGCTAGGCTAAATGTTGGCTGCTTCTTGCCAATTAGCTTGGAATTTAAAGAGTCGTGGCAGCTCAAACACATTAGGATGTGATTGGTATCTTCATGAAATGAAAGGCTTCTGAGGAAAAATTGGGTAAATGGACAGGGCTGGGAAATGAGTAGGAAAAAACTGCAGATGCTGGTTTAAATTGAATGCTGGAGTAACTCAGCAGGTCAGGCAGCATCTCGGGAGAGAAGGAATGGGTGACGTTTCAGGTCGAGACCCTTCTTCAGACTGGGAAATGACGTCAATTTGTGCTCCAAGGAAAAGTAGTAAATTAAAAATGTTCAATCAATCCCCTAGATGCTTAGGAAGTGCAGTCTCAGGAAATTTGAGTTAGAGGGCTGCCTCAATGTCAGCAGGGTATTGCACCTTTCAGTTGTGTACCATAATGGATTTGCTGGATGTGTAAGATTACTGCAAGATGTGCACTTTCCCCAGAAGCTCAGATAGTAACATCTGTGTTGAATTGTCAGCTGCTTTAATAAGAGAATAAGACATGAGATCTTTCAGGTCTTGAAGCAGATCAACCTATTATGTGACATGCGCTGGATGAACAGCCTTCCCACCAAATTTCCATGTGGATTCTGTAATCCACAATCGCCTCAAATGTAATGGTAGAGAAAAGTTGTTGAGTCAAGTTGCTGTTCAAAATAAGGTATGCAAGTGCTTAAAAATGGAGCGTTCCCTATTAATATTACACATTATTCTAAACTATTCTGGTTTCTCCACTTCTCACTTTGCAATGTGCCAAGACCCTGCTTTACTGCTCTTCATTAAGCCAGAATGGATGATTAGGAAGTATAAACATATGAATAAATAATATCTTTGCTCTCATCAGTTTTAAGGCTAGATTGGGTTTGTGGCTAAATCCCAAATTTTATACCTTGTTGAGTACTATTATTACTTTACTTTAAGAACTGTAACCATATGATTCCTGCCGACCCCTGGTGTTACCAGTCAACTGCAAACTGGGAATTTTGGAAAAGATATGTAGTATTTTTTTATTTCATTAGATTGTGTAGCCAGTAGACTATATTTAGATTTTCATTGCACCAATGTATTAAAAAAGGCATTTTATTTTTTGAAGTATCACATGCTGGATCTTTGCGATATTAAAGACGGCAGTTGCTGGAAATCTGAAACCTGAAATAAAAGGATACTGAACGTACCCAGCAGGAGGCAGCATCTGTGGCGTGAAAAATACCCTGTGTTGCATCAGATCTGGCCAGTGACTGAAAAGCAACTGCAGATCTGGAAATTTGAAACAGGAATAGAAATGCTGGAAACATCGCAGAGGCCACTTAGCATCTGCTGAGACGAAAGTCAACGACTAGGCGTAGTGATGGGTCGATATGACATTACAACATTAGCACCGCATTACACAGCCAAAGCAGTTTATCAATCCCTTTATGGCTTTATTGTTCATCCAATCACAGCATTTTTTGGCCCTATCTAATGTCTTTCCACACCTCTGCCACCTCGTCTAGTTTTGCCTCTTTGGTGCATGACTTGAGCTTTTCCACCATTTTGTTCGTTATCAGTTTTTGATTTTCATTTAATGGTGCTCTTTCCATCCTCCTTTTATCATGCTACCTGTTACTAGTTTGGCAACATAGTTGAATTGTGGGAAAAATTTACTTTTTTTAGATCTGAGTAGACGAGTCTTAAACAGTGTCACATTTAAGTTGATACCTTAAATAGGTTTAATCGTGGATTATACTGGGCATTGTCCACAAAAGTCATCAGGAGTTCCCGGTTCTGAGCAATTTCCTCGTCCCTTCCCACACTATTCTGTCTTCAGCCTCCTCTACCGTCTACAATCTACCATCTGGTGATTGACCTGTCACATTTCAACCACCTCAATAGTATCATCAAGATAATCTTACTAGGTGTAAAGCACTTTGTAGCACTGAGTTTGTGAAAGATGCTATCTAAATGTAATTTTATTTTAGACTCTCATGGTTTCCTTCTGTTTCTTCCATGTTGTGCTCTGCTTTCTACCTAGAAAAAAAGGATAAAGTGAAAAATTGCATGATTGGTGCTCTATTCCAGTCTGGCTCTTTAATCTCCATTCTCTTTAATTCTCTTTGAGAATTGTCTGCCTCTTTCATCCCCTATTCTTCTTTCTTTTTCTTGCCCTATCTGTGACTTTTGTCCTACTTGTACATACCTCCTCTCCCCCAAGCTCTCCTGACAAGTAATAATCTTGCACCTTTTTGTGTTCTTGTTCATCTATCTGTCTCTACCCATAGGAGCGTGAATATCAGGAGGAACTGTTGGCCCTTTCCTCTGCCCATTCAGAGCGATTGGGAGCACAGAGAGAATATTCTTCATCGCACTCATATTATATGATAGAATATCCCTCACAGCGGCTTATGGAATTGACCATAGAGAAAGTTCAGAGCACGGGCTGGGGCTCTGCTCTCTCTCTCTCTGTACACGCCATTATGTCGCAAAACCCATTTTGTTTCACATCAGTTGGGATGGAACACATGGTAAGCTGTTGGGAGCTATAATGTATTATAAAGCCGTGTTTAAACTGCAGTTCAGTCTGTTTCTGAGGGCAGTTAGTCTTTTTGAAAGGTTCAACTGGTGGAATAGAAACCACAGCGCTCTAGGTAACATTTTGCTGGGCTAAGCACTTGTGGAAGAGTGTTTATGCTGGTTCCCAGTTGTCAGTAGTATTATCACTTCTCACTGCAGACAGGTGGTAACGTAACCGAGACCCTAAGTGATTAGCTCATTTATCATCCTCGGGAAATTGCTGACATTGCAGTAAAAGAGAAACTTCGTCCCCTACACTTAACTGACACTTCACGACTCAAAATAGCACCCACTTTCCCCAGACTGGTGAGAAATTCATAGCTTAATGGCACAGGAGTGAACTGATCTCTATTTTCACCATTGGAAAGGCACAATGGTAGTGGTGAGGGAAGGCAATGAGGCGGCGGGGGGTTGTTGTGGTGATAGCAGCAAAAAGAATATGAGGCAAGTATTTTACTCCTTGCATCCATCCACTCTCTCCATGTCCCTCCCTCTCTCTTGACTCTCGTTGGCTATCATTGAAGTTTTTGAGATGGTGGCCTTCCCCTTGCTCTAGAAAGTCTAATGTAAGACATTGTTGGACAGAAGAGATTTGTCAGTTACAAAAATGAGTAAAAACCTTTTTTTACTTGGATTTGAATGAAGTCACTTAGGTGAAAGCCTGGAGGGGGTAGGAATCATTCCCAACATCTTGTGGGAAAGAAGATTTGTGTTCACAAAGAAGTAATGTTTTGTATTAAAAGTGCTGGAGTAACTCAGCAAGCCAATCAGAATCTCAGGAGAACATGGATAGGTAATGATTTGGACCGAGGGTCTTCAGTGCTTTTACAGTCTGGATCATAGGTGAGGAAGACTTCAAAAACAATGGCGTTTTAAGATAATTGTCTTAGATAGATCTATATCCATCTACATAAGAACTTGTCCAGAAAGATATTATTAACAAATAATATATTAAAGGAAAAAATTGAAACTAAAAGTTAACCAACTATTTGCATAGAAAATAAAAGCCACTAAAGACGAATGGAGAGATTATTAGAACAATAAAACAATAGGTTCATAAACCAATTAAATTCAAAATTAGGACCATATAAGACTGTCTCTTAAAAAAAATGTTCAGGAATTTAGGAAAAGCTGCTTTACATAGAATGGTGAGAATTTGGAACACATTCCATAAGTAATATTCAGATGGCTTGAGAAAATCTAGGCAAACACCAAATCTTTAAAATTTCAAAAGACAGGTAAAGATTAAAGTTAAGGGTTGCTTGTCTGAAGTAGAATCATTTTCTAATTGGTAAATTCAATGTGAGCAAGAGAGATTAGAGTAACGAACAAATAACTATACAGGAAGTTATATTGGTAATGGTAAATTTAAATTTGTTCATGTTTAAAAATTCCCTCAATGTATCTGCAATTTACGAGAGGTTGAAGGAGTACCAAAATATATCAATGATGGTGTATTGAAGGTGCAAGAGCTTGAACACTATTATATCCTTTGACAGTGTATTGCAGTACTGAGCAGAACAAGAATGTTGAAATCGTCAATGTTCAGATGAATCATTAAACCAATGTCTCGCCTGCATTCTCATGTGGATGTAAAAGATTCCTTGGTGATAATTTGGCAAGGAGCCAAATTAACCCTAGTTTAGTTTAGAGCACAGGAACAAGCCCTTTGGCCCATTGACTCCAAGCCAATCATCAATCGCCCATTCACGCGAGGTCCATGTTATCCCACTTTCACATCCGCTCCCTACACACTAGGGGCAATTTACAGAGGGCAATTAACCTAAAAACCTGCATGTCTTTGGGATGTGGGAGGAAACGAGCATCCGGTGGAAACCTACTCGGTCACAGGGACAACATGGAAATTCCACACATACAGCACCCAAGGTCAGGATCAAATCCAGGTCTCTGACACTACAGGGTAGTCAATATTTATCCCTTGCTTGATGTGATTTTAAAATGTCATGCTGTTTGTGAAAATGATGTGCATAAATAGGTTGCCTTGGTTCAGCATGACAAAAATGAGGCAACATTTTATTGGTCGCCTGAAAGTGATATGAAATTCACCAGATAATTGGTCATCTTTTCTTGAATAACCTTTAAGATGTCTATCAGATCCATATAATTTCTCTAAATTATGCAACCTTTAAATTCTATAATTGTTTGCTTTTATAGTTGACATATATTAAAGCAGGAGCATTACTCGTAATGCTACAACATTGCACAACTTCACGAGCACAGAAGCCAGGAAACAGCCTTCTGTCCTGCAACCGTACTATTATTCTGTGTTAATATGGACTGGTTCGTAGAGTGAAGCATGTTTTGGAGAGCTCAGCGTCTGGTCTTCAGATACTTTCTTGCCATGTGATTCATTCATAGGACAGAAATATATGTAACTCAGAGTCGGGATGAAGCCCCTTTAGACTGTGAAGGAAATTTCCCATGTGATGTATTCTGCCTGTGATTTTTCTGTACTTTGGCTATTTCATATTATTCATTAAACCACATTTAGGACTAGATATTAGTCTTTGTGTTGAAATTTTGGCAATAGCTATGATTATTATAGGCAATAGGTGCAGGAGTAGGCCACTCAGCCCATCGAGCCAGCACCGCCATTCAATGTGATCATGGCTGATCATTCACAATCAGTACCTCGTTCCTGCCCTCTCCCCATACCCCCTGACTCCGCTATCATTAAGAGCTCTATCTAGCTCTCTCTTGAAATCACTCTTATGTGCTGGCTACAAGAGTTAAAAAGCATTGATTTCCTTAGTTAACCATTGGAACCGATGGTTAATTAGGGAAATTAATCTATTAGCAACCCATCCTATTTGCCTGTTCGCTGCATCACTATGATGGACTATGTGAAAAGATGGGACAGCTGGTCCTATTGCTCCATGCTGAGCCTAATCCACATGGTTTCTATGACATTAACAAAACTGTGATGTATTATCGCTGCTTGTTACTGCCAGGTTTAGAGTGCACAAATAATCCATTGGTCTCAGAAATAAACTGGCTTAGTTTAGGTAGGAGAAGAGGGCAACGTTTAAAACCGACAGCTGCAGCTGCCTGTGTAATTTTTCACTCCCATTTCCACACCCTGGGCTATGCTAGGTGGGGAAAGAGAGTTAACTACTTCAAAGCTATTGCAACGTAGTTCCTGGATTATAAAATAATACATGATTGGCTAGAGAACGCAAGTGTCAAAATGAAGTGTATAAGAATTTCCTATGATTTATTATAATGCTCCTTGAACTGATTAATGTCCTTCGTAATTGCATTGTTTAATTTGACATTTTGGAATTTTGTTAACAATTCTTAGTTATTGGGCATTGTCTTTTATAGTGATTAAACATCCAAACGGTGTGTTTGGTGTGCTGTGTTGGTCATGGAATATCTATTCTCATTTAAACTCAAAGTGCTGAAGGGAATGGGCAGATGATAATTCGGAGATAGACACAAAAAGCTGGAGTAACTCAGCGGGACAGGCAGCATTTCTGGAGAGAAGGACTGGATAACAATCTATACAGAATGATTCTATTCAGATTGAATCTGTGTGAAGAAGTGTCTTGACCCAAAACATTGTCTAGCGAATCCCTCCACAAAATTTGCCTGATCTGCTGAGTTACTTCAGCAATCTGTATTTTGCTCAAGATTCTAGCATCCACAATTCCTTGTGTCCATCCTCATCTGTTCTTGTCTTTTAAGAATTAGAACACCAGTATTTGCTGCACACAATGACGCACCCTTCCTGGGATTTGTTTCTCTATTCCTGCTTCTCGTCTTGCCTAATCCCAGTTAAAATTATTAAATAAATTAACTTAGGAATAGTTTACCAAAGGTGGCTTCTCCTGCCCTCATCCACCCCCCCCCCCCCCCCCATTTGTAATGACCAGGCATGTTGACCCAAGAAGGTTAAAATGAAAGGACTTTAACTTTCAATTAAAATCAAGGTCTTAACCCTTGATATCCATCTAGGCTCTTTGACACTCGACCATGTTACTGCCACTGACTGCATGAAAGTGCCATTCTCACTCCTGATCTTGCTTATGTCTCTATCTAGTTATTACCAAATTAAGAAGTTAAAATTATCCTGACTTTGTGTTCCTTTGTTTTCCTCCTCTTTGTGAGTAAACCATGCAGCATAATACTCCAATAATCAGCCATGGCTTTTCTGGCCCATGACACTCTTCAAATTCATTTTTTAAGATGTTATACAATATGATAAATTGTTCGGTGAACCAGGTAATTTGTCTAGTTTTTACTTATGAGCCTGAATTTAATAAATTAATGAGTCTGAATTTGTTCCAGAACTTTGTGGATGGCAACTTGGACTCGTAAGATCTCAATCTTGCTGTGCTGAGCACTGTACCGAATGACTTTATTTGTTGAATGATACACGTGTTTAAAAAAAATACTACACAGACCTGGAAGCATGTTGCGGGCTAGAATCTGCTTTGGGGATTGTATGGTTTAAATGCAAAGTATAAATAGCCATGGTATAAAGGCCCCTGATCCATTCAATCTGATTCCGGACAGTAACTCATTGCATATGCCAAGGACATAAGAAACAGAAGCAGGCGTAGACCATCTTGCCTCTTGCATCTACTCTGCCATCTGATAAGGTCACGGCTGGTCTTTTACATCAGCACCAACTTTGTAATCCTTGATTCAACTAATATCCAAAAATGTATTGTTCTGCCTGGAATATACTGAGCGACTGAGCAGTCCACAGCCATCTTTGGTAAACTATTCCTAAGATTTCTTTCCAAAAAACCTCAGTCCTGACCGGCCGACCCCTTATTTTGAAACTGTTACCTTGATTATAGATGCATTTACCCTATCGAGTCCAGTACTGAACATCACAAAGAACATATGCGCTCTTGTAATTTTGTCCGAGTTAAGGGAACCCCCGGGCCACCTGTTGCCAGGAAATCAATGGTGGGATCTGTATTTGTTCTGATACAGTAAAATGAGCCCATTGACAGTGTAATTATTTGTGTACTAAATTTCTACTTGGGTTTCATCAGTCAAAGCTCTCAAAACCCAACTCGTGATGCCTAGTTTGAGTTAAATGTTGGATTGCTGCGTAATTGAGATTTGCGGTCCTGAACAACATACCCAGTGTTTCACGGGATGCTGCATTGGAATGTAAAGATCACAACCCATGCAGCTTATTTTTGGTTGTTGGCTGATTGTCTGAGTACTGAATCACCATCAAGGCTTTGAATGTCTCAGAATTTAGTACATTGACATGTGGTTTTCTGGAGCAGATTTCTAAAGATTTTTGAGTAAATGCAGAGCAATATTAATGATGCAGTATAATAAACACAAAGTTGTGGAGTTACTCAGTGGGTCAGGCAGCATCTCTGACATTTTGGGCTGGGACCTTTCTTCAGAATCTGAAAAAGGGTCTTGACCCAAACTGTTACCTATCCATGTTCTGCAGAGATGCTGCCTGACCCACAGAGTTACTCCAGTACTTTGTGTGTTTTATTGTAAACCAGCATCTGCAGTTCCTTGTTTCTGACAGTGTGCCATACAATATTATATGAAAGGAACTGTCATTAAATGTAATAGACAGTGTTATAGTATGTTAGGCACTACCTTGTGTACACAGAGCACATTGTGCAGCGTTCTGTTGTATTGAGAATTTTATATGCTATCATCTAAAACAAAACCATGCAGCATAATACTCCAATAATCAGCCATGGTTTTTCTGGCCCATGACACTCTTCAAATTCATTTTTTAAGATGTTATACAATATGATAAATTGTTCGGTGAACCAGGTAATTTGAAAGGAAGACATAGGACCATCGCCCTGCTGAGTTGAAAAGGAACATAAACATTAGCCGGCGAGCTGATTGCTGAATTACTAAGAATTCTGAATAGTTTTATTGCAGACTTTTAATGTGGATATTTGTTCTCTGCAAACAATATTTTCTGGAGCAGATTTTATACTAAAGAAATATAGCACAGTAAGAATATTATGTGAAAGGATATCTTGGCTATCCTGATGTACAAGTATTGTTGTTATACAAAGGTGTTATATAAAAGAATATTTTATAGTATCTATTACATGCAATGACACAGTTCCCCTTTTGTTTACTGTTGTATGTCGCAATATTAGCTTGTTTGTAAAGTTCCCACAATTTGAGTCTGATTTGTGGATTCAACTGTTAGAGTGGATAGTATAGACTTAAATAAGCTTGCAACGTTGCCCAGTATGAAATTGAGCTCTTGCCTGCCTGCCTTGGCATTTGGAATCTGTTCAAGGAAGAGTTCAAGCAAATCCCTATTGCTCAATCAAAAAGGAATCTGTGATTAATTTGTAACATCTTTATTTTTCACTGTAAGACCAGTTTTAATAGCAATGCAAGTTCACTGCAAAATAGTGTATATTTATACAACATTTAAATAGGGAAATGTTCTAACTTGCTTCAGGAAGTTATCAAAGTTTGGCCATAGACCCCAAATAGGTATTGAAGGTTGGTCAATGAGGTGAATATTAAGGAATATCTTGAATGACGGGTGTTTAGATGGTGAATTCCAGATCTCAGGTCTGGGCAAATGATGCAAGTGCTGGAAATATTAAAATTGTGGATGCTAAAGGCAGAAATTGAGGAGCACAGAGATTATAACAGTGCAGAGGATTAGTGGGAGAGCAGAATTTAAGGATACGAGTAAAAAAAGTAATAAATTATTCAGATTGTCACCAGATACAGTAAAAGTTACCTCCCTTTGGTTCTTTTAAATTCTGTTTTGAACATATAATAGTGCTGCTCAGAAAAAAAAAGCTTTTTGGCCCACAATGCTTGTGGCAGACGTGAACAAGATAAACTTCTCATTTGCCTGCACATGATCCATATCCCTCCATTCTCTACCTATCCATGTGCCTCTCTAAAAGCACTGCAGCCTGATAGCAGTGTGTTGCAGCACCCACCCACTGACTTCTGTGTAGCAAAATAATCCTGCCCCGTGCATCTCCTTTAAATTGTGCCCTCTTGTCTGAAATTTCCACCCTGTGGAAATGCACATTAACATTACCTTACACACAATTTTAGGGACAATTTTACGTTCATACTAAGCTAATTAACCTAAAAACCTGTATGTCTTTGGAGTGTGGGAGGAAATCGAAAATCTCGGAGAATACACACGCAGGTCACAGGGAGAACATACAAACACCCGTAGTCAGGATCGAACCCGGGTCTCGGGCGCTGAAAGGCAGTAGCTCTACTGCTATGCCACCGTGCTGCCCTCCTACTATTATGTGTTTGAATCTCTTTTGAGGCACTTGCTTCCAATGTGGTTCCAATTGAAATTACAAATGAAAGCCCATTCTGAATTTTCCTATAGCTATGACACAGTCACACCACTTTTGTGCCTCTCCTCCAGTCCATAATTTTGTACTTCTATTCCTCTTTGCTTCCAACTGGAGCGATTGTACCAGTGACTTCAATAGACAATAGGTGCAGGAGTAGGCCATTCAGCTCTTCGAGCCAGCACCGCCATTCAATGCGATCATGGCTGATCACTCTCAATCAGTACCCCGTTCCTGCCTTCTCCCCATACCCCCTCACTCCGCTATCCTTAAGAGCTCTATCCAGCTCTCTCTTGAAAGCATCCAACGAACTGGCCTCCACTGCCTTCTGAGGCAGAGAATTCCACACCTTCACCACTCTCTGACTGAAAAAGTTCTTCCTCATCTCCGTTCTAAATGGCCTACCCCTTATTCTTAAACTGTGGCCCCTTGTTCTGGACTCCCCCAACATTGGGAACATGTTTCCTGTCTCTAACGTGTCCAATCCCCTAATTATCTTATATGTTTCAATAAGATCCCCCCTCATCCTTCTAAATTCCAGTGTATACAAGCCTAATTGCTCCAGCCTTTCAACATACGACAGTCCCGCCATTCCGGGAATTAACCTAGTGAACCTACGCTGCACGCCCTCAATAGCAAGAATATCCTTCCTCAAATTTGGAGACCAAAACTGCACACAGTACTCCAGGTGCGGTCTCACCAGGGCCCGGTACAACTGTATAAGAACCTCTTTGCTCCTATACTCAACTCCTCTTGTTATGAAGGCCAACATTCCATTGGCTTTCTTCACTGCCTGCTGTACCTGCATGCTTCCTTTCAGTGACTGATGCACTAGGACACCCAGATCTCGTTGAACATCCCCTCTTCTCATGATACTTCATCTTGTGATATGCTTGTCTGTATCCTTGTCAGCAAAATTATTCTCATTGTTAGCCAGTGTAATGTAAAGAATTTGAATCTTAGCTTTCCCTAACTTAACCGCGCAGTCTCAAATTGGGGTAACTGTGTGCTTCCACCTTCATAACATTGGCCCCTTCCATCCGGTTGTAATGAATGAGCTGCTTAAAGCTTCAGCTAAGTTGTCACAGCTTATTTTTGATCCACTGTTATCTCCCTCTGCATCTCCTGCACGCGTCAACCTCAGTTAACCATAATTTATTCACAAATTCGAGCTGCTCTTGCAACTGTTCCTATTGGTCTATCACTTTATAAATTCCCATGGACTCCATCTCTCTCATTGTCTCAGATTTCAAATTTGTACCATGCTTTCATATCCCTGTAACCTCCAGCCCTACAAACATCCACCTTGCTGGCTCTACATTTCTTGGACATTAAATTCCATAATTCCATCCTCCTGCTTTCTCCAACATAATTGGCAGTAGTGCCTGTGGTTGCCTTGCATCCATTTTAATATTCCTTTCCCAAGGCAAATCTAATTCTAATATCTCATGATACTTGTGTAACATTTTTGTGTCTGTTATTAATCGAGATTTCTTTGAGGAAACAGAACAGTGCTGGAGTAGCTCAGTGGGTCAGGCAGCTTCTCATGAAAATATGGACAGGTGACGTTTTGGGTTGGAACTCTTCATCAGACTGATCAGAACAGAACAGTTCTGTTACAGAACTAGTACTTTGTTATAGAAGATAGAAATAAAATGCTGGAGTAACTCAGTGGGACAGGCAGCATCTCTGGAGAGAAAGAATGGGTGACAATTATGAGATGACAATCAAATTATTTTGCTTGGGCAGCTTATAACCCAGGGGTATGAATATTGATTTCTCTAACTTCAAGTAACCCCATTATTCCCTATCTCCTCCCTCCCCCACCCAAGTCGCACCAGCTTCTCGTTCTCACCGAGCAAACAGCTAACAATGGCCTGGCTCCTTTATCATCGTTACTTTTTTAGCTATCTTTCATTCATTTGCTCTATATCTCTTTGCATCATCGTCTATATCTCTCGTTTCCCTTTCCCCTGACTCTAGTGTGAACAAGGGTCTCGACCTGAAACATCACCCATTCCTCCTCTCCAGAGATGTTGCCTGCCCCGCTGAGTTACTCCAGCATTTTGTGTCTATCTTCAGTTTAAACCACCATCTGCAATTCCTTCCGACACATACTTTGTTATACATGTTTAGGAGCTGATTGCATTGGAAGTGCCAACAGTTCTTTACGCACAAGTGGAAATCTTTAACTATTATAATCAAATGCAGTAGAGCATTTTGACCATTTAATGCTTAAGATGCATTTCAGATAATGAAGATTATATATTTTTTCATTAAGTTCCAAATCCTGCTACGTGACCCCATTTAATACTCTTGTCACACAAAAGAACTGTATCCATAATCGTATGAGCAATCTGATGGTGTAAACTGACTCCATGACGTACTGATGGGTCAATGACATCTGAAAATTCTGCACATCTTTTGGAGTGAAGAGAATCACATTAAAGCTAGAAATCTAATTTATGACTTAATGAATGTTTAAATGAGAGAGAACCGTACATCTTCCATCCTTTACATGATTGTTCTTTTCTCTCGTCAGATTCTTGAATACTGTCGTCACCTGTATGGAGTAGCTCCTGCTAGGATAACCTTTGCTTCTGATTACTGCTCACCTTGTGTGGTAAGATGACATCCTTTTCAATGAGAATGTTTATAGGCACAACTCGGTCTATGTTTCTGCCTCCTTACTCCTCTGACCCAAAGGATTGGCAAGATTATTGTTTGAGTTAACTAATAAGATACACATCTTCTGGTTACAGTTCATTTTTGGGATATAGCAACTAATAGTTCCAAGTATGTAGCCATGCTGATTTTTCTCCAGTTTGGTTATTTGGCGCAGAGTAATCCCACACAACTCTCTCTTTAAGAAACATGTAATTAATATCTTAGAAATTTCAGTACAGTCATGAAGAAGTTGCCCTTGTTAAAGAAATGGGTCTTGAAGTAAACCAATAGCAGGCCCATCCCTCCAGGCGTTTTACTGTGCACGACCAATAAAAATCTCTTAACTGCAGTCGCTCTGCTAGATAACTGATAGTCTTTCAGGAAAGCACCATTTATGGATGTAGTATAAGCACTGCCTGATGACTAGCCCACAAACGATGCAAATCAAGCATTGATTTATTGGTAGCAGGATAAAACCGAATAGCGGAGAACTTGTGTTAATGCCATCTGTGGTCATGTTTATTAGACCATGTTCCTGTTCCAGTTTCCAAATTATGAAAGGACATGGAAACATTGGCTTAAGTGTAAAAACAGATTTGCAAAGTTGTACCAGAACCACAAAATAATACTGCAGGAATGATAAAGCAGAGTGGGGCTCCTTTCCCCAGATATCAGAAGGGTGATTACAGGAGGGAGGGGGGTGGGGATGATTGAGAGATGTTTAAGGTAATAAAGTCTGCCAGGATTAATGAAATAATGGACTGTATTTTGTAGGGAAATGCTCCAAGTTTTGGTTTCCGTGTTGAGCATTAAATTCCTGAGTTTGTTGATCATTCTTGAGTGATTTTCCAACTCTGCCGATCATGTGAACAGGTAATAATTTGCAAACACTTTTATTGAGGCTTTGGTGAATCAACACCCTGTTAGGCCTGGATCATGAGCAGCAACTCCAATAAATTGTAGGGATAAAGACTGATACAAGGCTTATTTAATGCTTTGTATTAACTCAATTAAATATTTTTAAATTGTGTGATAATTGCTCTTAAATGCTAAACTTTTGATTTTGCATGTCACGGACATTCGGAATCAAAGCTGATAGGTTTGGCAGCCATCTATGCCGGTGAGCATAACTTAGCCAGTCGATCTGCTTGTATGTTGGAGCCTCGTTATATTCTGCTCACCGTTCACTATCCCACTCAATTACTGATGCTTGTTGACTTTGAAATATTGCAGGCTGTTGCCTTATCTAAATCATTGATAATTTATAAACCTTCTGATTCTGAGGACTAGGTCTACTTTTGTCACATACTGAGGTACAGCAAAATGCTTTGTTTTGCATGCTATCCAATCAAATCGGGTAACACCATACATAAATACAATCAAGCCAACCTCTAGTATAATCAGTAGAACAAATTGGAAGATACAGAATGCAGAATATAGTTCTCAGCATTGCTGAACTAATGTTCTATAGACAAAATCTAATGTCTGCAATAGAATAGAAATTAATTAGACAGTACCTTCGCTTATGGAAGAACTGTTCAGAAGCCTGATAAGAGGGGAAGAATCTGTTCCCGAGTCTGGTGGTGTGCTCTTTTGTTCTTTTTGCATGACAGGAGCAGCGGGAAGAAGGAATGACCGGGGTGGGACATGTGTAGTTTTGTGTTTTGATTGAGGCCGTGTGAAATGTAAGTGGCGTCAATGGTGGGAAGTCTGTTCTGTGTGATGTCCACAACTCTACGTCTACAACTATAATATTTCTTGCGGCGTTGGGCAGAGCTGTTACCAAACCAGGCTGTGATGCAGGCGGTATGCTTCTATGGTGCATCTGTAGAACCTTGTAACAGTCATTTGTGAACATGCTGAATTTCTTCAGTTCCCAAAGGAAGTAGCAGCACAGGTGTGAATTCATCGTTGTGTCAATATGGATGGTTCATAACAGTAGTATTAACGGCACAATATTAATGCCAAGAAACTTATTCTCCCTGTACTTGTTTGCCAGGCAATTTTCACCCCTTGCCAGTACATTACCCTCAGTGTATGCTTAAATTTAAGCGTTAACATCATCTGTGTGATATTATCAAAGGGTTTCTGAAAATCCAAGTCCTTCACATTAAGAAAAAATCAGGCAGATTTAAAGCTTCCAAAAATCCATGTAGATTTTGCCAAATCCCGTTGATATTTTCCAAGTATGTTGTCTCTTTTATAATAGCATCTAGCAGCTGACAACTGATGGGTTAAACTGATGCGTTAGTCTATAGATTCTTGCTTTTGTTTTCCCTCCCTCCTTTTGTAGATAGTGGGGTTATATTTGTCATCTTCAATCTGAGAACTATTCCATAATCTCTCGTATTCTGGTAAATGAACCAATGTTTCCACCATTTCCACAGCAACCTTTTGTATTCTGCAATGTAAATTATTGGGCTCTCTGAATTTACAGCTTTTGGAACCATTATTAAATTTAAACAGTGAATTGGGCGGCACGGTAGCGCAGCGGTAGAGTTGCTGCTTTACAGCGAATGCAGCGCCGGAGACACAGGTTCGATCCTGACTATGGGTGCTGCACTGTAAGGAGTTTGTACGTTCTCCCCGTGACCTGCGTGGGTTTTCTCCGAGATCTTCGGTTTCCTCCCACACTCCAAAGACGTACAGGTATGTAGGTTAATTGGCTGGGTAAATGTAAAAATTGTCCCTAGTGGGTGTAGGATAGTGTTAATGTACGGGGATCACTGGGCGCACGGACTTGGAGGGCCGAAAAGGCCTGTTTCCGGCTGTAGATATATGATATGATATGATATGATATGAATTCTCCACTTTTATGTAACAAACCCCTCCCTTGGCTTCCACCTATATCCCTCGATCCTGACTCCCTCCCTTCTTTACTTGTCTGACACCCTTTTCTCCCACTTTCCTATCTAGCCTTCGTCCACCCATACGCCAAATCAAACCCCTTCACCTGTATCCACCTATCACTTGCCAAGCTTTGTCTGGCTTTCACCTCTTTTCTAGCTTTCTCCCACCCACTCCCCATCACAATCCGTCTGAAGAAGGGTGTCAACCTGATACCTTGCCTGTATTGTGTCCTCCACAGATGCTGCCTGACCCGCTAAGTTACTCCAGCACTTTGTGTTTATATTTGTAAACCAGCACCTGCAGCCCCGTGTCTCTCTAAATTTTATTTCCTCACCTTGATCGGGTTCTTGGTTCCCTATTTTTGAAAGATATTTGTGACTTCTTTCATGAAATTAGAAGCATCATTTTCTTTTCTTTAATTGATTCACCAGTCTTTAATTCCCCATTTGAGTTCTCCCATAGGGAGTTGACAACTGACTACATCAACCTTTTTTTATTTTTATGTATTTATAAAATGTTTTACTAACTACTTGTATTTCCTGGATGATTACACTCATACCCTTTGCTCTCATAATCAATTTTGTTGGCCTCATTTGCTGAAATCTAAACCACTCCCAATTCTCGTTTGCTTATTTGTCTGGCAATCTTGCAACTCGTTAAATGCAATTGTCATTGCAAAATATTCCACTGCCAACATTGTGGGGCTGTCAGTGACCAGTTTGCTGGCATTTTCTGTTTCTTAAGATGTTAATACCATTATTTAAGTTCCATCATTGGTCTGTTTTCAGCTTGGGATTGTATGTAACTCGGTAGTGGTATTCTCATGTGCCTACTGTACGCATTTTCTAGAAGGCAGGGTCACAGATTTGGCAAGGAGCCTTGAGGAGTTGCTGCATTGCACATTGTAGCTGGTGTACACTGCTGCCACGGTGGAGGGAGGGAATCTTTGACTGAGAGGTTGCATACCAGTCAAGCAAATTGCTTCCTAGGTGGTGTTCAGCAGTTTGTGGAAATTTACTCATCCAGCCACGTGCAGGACACTTTGCCATCCTTTTTGGTAGGCAGGAGGTGAGTGACGTAACCCTTATAGCTGCTGTATTTATATGGTTAGTTATGTTTCTGGCCTATTATTGCTGTTACAATATTTATCGTGGCGTATTTAGTAATTGAAATGTGGTTAAATATGCCCATTTGCATTTGTGTATTGTGACTGTCATTTGTCACTTAACAGCCTGTGCCAGTACTTGCCCAAGTCTTCCTGCATGCAGGTATAGATCTCTACAACATCTGAAGTGGTTATCAACATGGTAACATGGTTTTGCTTTACTATTCACATTGTAGGTTCTGTATAATCTGCAAGTGCTTGAGATGTTCAGCAGGTTAGGCAGTATCTGTGGAGGGAGAAACAGTTAACATTGCAGGTCGGTGGTCTTTCATCATAATGATAACCAGAACACACTTGACAAAGTATACAACATAAAAGTTTATTTCTAATTTGTGTTGGAGCAGGGTAAAACAATACAAGGACAAAATTAATCACTCTTTATCTGAATGCATGTGTAATGAATTAATGGTACAAATAAAAATAAATTGGAATATCTAATAGCCATCTCTGAGACTTGGTTGGAAAGTGACCATGGCTGCAACATAAATATTCCTGGATGTGTAACTTTAGAAATGATCAAAATGGACAAGAAAAATATATATTTTTTTAAAGGATGTACGGTAGAGATTAAGAATCTTGATTCAGAAAATCAAAGTAGAATGATGTTTGGTGGGGGGGTTGGGGGGAAGAAGCTGGGAAAGAGGTGAGGGCAGGACAAAGCCTGACAGGAGTTGGTGGATGCAGATGAGGGGAGTATTTTATTGGCAAATGGTTGGAACATTTGTCAAAGAGCAGCAGGAATTGCAGGGGAGCAGTGATCGAGGGTATCACAAACCTCCTGTCGAAGAGTAGAAAGAGAACGTCAAAACAGCAATAGTCAATAGTCGTTTATTTGTCACACACATAAATGTGTAGTGAAATGAAATATTACCCGCAGTTGAAACACTAAGACCAATAAGAATAATCAATAAAAATGCAATAACACATACAGTCATACACTAACACCAAACAAAAGAAATATCCATCACAGTGAGTCTCTCTCCTCCAGTCCCTTTCACTGTGATGGAAGGCCAGAATGTCTTTTCTCTTCCCTGCCGTCTTCTCCCGAGGTCAGGCTGTTGAACTTGCCACGTCGGGGCGGTCGGGGCTCCCGACATTGGAGCGCCGCGCCGGACGGTGAAAGGTCCACAGCCTATTTCAGGCCGCGCCGGACGGTGAAAGGTCCGCGGCGGGCCGACCCAAGCCCCGCGATTCGGGGCGGGCGAACACGCTGCCTCTGCCGCTGCCGGAGCTCCCGATGTCGGCCCCCACCCAGGGGCCTGCGGGCTTCCGACGTCCACGCGGCCTGCGCCGGAGCCTCCGGAGACGAGTCGCAGCCGCTCCCGCAGCATCCGAAGGCGGCCAGCGCCGCAGGTGGTGAGTCCGGGCCGCGGGCTCTGCGAACCAGAGCCCCAGGTGGTCCCAGGTGCATGGCCGTTGGTAGGTCGCAACGGGAACGGGGACACGACACAGAAACAAAGGTCGCGTCTCCGTTCGGGAGAGAGAATTTTTTACAGTTCCCGTTCCCTCCCACCCCCTCCCCCCCACATAACATATAAACCCTACACCATATTAAAACTATAATTCATACAAAAACAACAAAAAACACAAAAGACAAACGTTCTGCAGGCAAGCCGCAGCTGCGACGGCAGCGCAGTTAAGTTTAGTGATACAGTGTGGAAACAGGCCCTTCGGCCCACTGAGTGCATTATCGACTAGCAGTCCCCGCACATTAACACTACCGTACACACACGAAGGACAATTTTACATCAAGGAATGGTGGGACTGTCGTACGTTGAAAGACTGGACCGACTGGGCTTGTATACTCTGGAATTTAGAAGGATGAGAGGGGATCTTATTGAAACTTATAAGATTATTAAGGGATTGGACATGCTAGAGGCAGGAAACATATTCCCGGTGTTGGGGGAGTCCCGAACCAGGGGCCACAGTTTAAGAATAAGGGGTAGGCCATTTAGAACGGAGATGAGAAAGAACATTTTCACTCAGAGAGTTGTGAAGCTTGTGGAATTCTCTGCCTCAGAAGGCAATGGAGGCCAATTCTCTGGATGCTTTCAAGAGAGAGTTAGATGGAGCTCTTAATGATAGCGGAGTCAGGGGATATGGAGAGAAGGCAGGAACGGGGTACTGATTGTGCATGATCAGCCATGATCACGGTGAATCATGCTCGAAGGGCTGAATGGCCTACTCCTGCACCTATTGTCTATTATCTACATTTATATCATGCCAATTAAGCTACAATCCTGTACGGTTTTGGAGTGTGGGAGGAAAATGAAGATCTCGGAGAAAAGCCACGCATGTCACGGGGTGAACGTATAAACCTCGCACAGACAAGCACCCATAGTCAGGATCGAACCTGGGTATCTGGCGCTGTAAGGATGTAGCTCTGCCGTTACACCACGGTGCTGCCCATAGCTTGAGATTTCACAATGGAGCAGTAAAGGAACTGCAGATGATGTTTATTTTAAAAACGCACAGTTGTAGTGGGCCAAGTAGGCCAAAATAACGACAAGTAGGCAAGGTTAACGAAAGCGTGTTTACTGTATCTCTGGAACTCCAAAAGGGAATGAGAGTCATGCGGTCCTTGACCTTTATACTCCCGGCCGAAGTCCGCCTCCTTGGCTCGACCCATTCCCGTGCCGAGGGGTCGTGAGTGGTATGGCCCGACCCTCGGGAGCCGCCACAGGACCCCCCCCCAGAACCAGAGGCACGAAGCGCACCGGTGGTCGCACTAGTCGACCGAACCGTGTACGGTACCCGTCCGACGGGGGGTCTGGCGGGGGCTCAGCTGAAGGGACAACCGGGGGGGCTGGCGGGGGCAGAGAAGGGGGTACAAATACCGGTCGAGATGAGGGGATCGGCGGGTGCGGTGTTGGAGGCACTTGTAAAGGGGGGCGCCCGCGCGGCCGAGGCTGTGCAACCCGCACCGGCTGGTCAATGTCCAAGTGCGCTGGCTTGAGGCGATTAATTGACACGGCCTCCGGTCGGCCCCCCATGTCCAACACAAAAGTTGTCTCACCGTGCTTCAGCACCTTGAAAGGGCCCTCATAAGGTCTCTGAAGCTGTGCTCGATGTGCGTCGCGGCGGAGAAAAACGTAGGCACAATCTCGAAGGGCCAATGGGACGTGCGGGTGGAACGTCCCATGGTGAGACGTAGGGACGGGTGCCAGTTTTCCCACTCGCTCACGAAGGCGCTGTAGGGTGGACGAGGACGGTTCCTGCTGCCCCGGCGATGAGGGCACGAACTCCCCGGGCACGGTGAGCGGCGACCCGTAGACGAGCTCGGCTGATGACGTTGCGAGGTCCTCCTTGGGTGCCGTCCGGATGCCTAATAAGACCCACGGCAGTGCGTCCATCCAATCGGGGCCGGAGAGTCGTGCCTTCAACGCAGCCTTGAGCTGCCGGTGGAACCTCTCCACCAGGTCGTTAGCCTGCGGATGGTACGCCGTGGTGTGGTGAAGCCGAACCCCTAACAGCTCAGCCATGGCTGACCACAACTCAGAGGTGAACTGTGGTCCCCGGTCTGATGTAAGGTCCACCGGCACCCCAAAGCGTGCGATCCAATTTGCAGCCAACGCTCGAGCACACGTGGCCGTGGACGTGTCGGTCAATGGTATGGCCTCTGGCCACCGGGTGAACCTGTCAACCACCGTGAGGAGGTGAGTAATGCCCCTCGAAGTCGGGAGGGGACCCACAATGTCCACGTGCAGGTGGTCAAATCGGCGGTTTGGCAGACCGATTTGCTGGAGAGGCGCCCGGACGTGGCGCTGGATCTTCGCCGTCTGGCACGCGACGCAGGTGCGGGCCCAATTGCCAACCTGCTTGCGGAGACCGTGCCACATGAACCGTGTGGCCACCAGTGCGACTGTCGTCCGGATGGATGGGTGAGCCAACCCGTGGATTACATCGAAAATCCGCCTGCGCCAGGCAGCAGGCACGATGGGGCGTGGTTGGCCCAATGACACGTCGCACAAAATTGTCGCTCCATTGGGGCCGAGAGGGACATCCTCAAGGCGGAGGCCGGAGATGGCAGTCCGGTAGGCGGGTATCTCGTCGTCCACCAGTTGAGCCACCGCCAGGGCTGAATAGTCAATGCCAGGCGCCACATCCAAAACCACCTCGACGGCGGGGCGCGACAACGCGTCGGCCACCCGGTTTTCTTTCCCCTCCACGAAACGGATGGAGGTTGTGTACTCTGAAATGTACGCCAACTGACGCTGTTGTCGGGCGGACCACGGGTCTGCAACCTTCGTGAAGGCGAAAGTTAGTGGCTTGTGGTCCGTGAATGCTGTGAACGGACGTCCCTCCAGAAAGTAGCGGAAGTGACGTACCGCCTGGTACAGGGCCAGGAGCTCGCGGTCAAATGCACTATACTTTTTCTGGGCGCTGGTAAGGTGTCGGCTGAAAAAGGCCAGGGGACACCAACCCCTGTCTGTCAGTTGTTCCAGCACGGCGCCGATAGCTACCTCTGATGCGTCCACTGTAAGGGCCGTCGGGGCATTTTCCCGTGGGTGGACGAGCAGCACAGCCCGAGCCAGGGCCTCCTTTGCGCCATCGAAAGCCGTCGCCGCCTCATCGGTCCACGCAATGTCCTTACGTCCGCCTGCCAGAAGATGATACAGCGGCTCCATGATGTGGGCCGCAGATGGCAAAAAACGGTGGTAAAAAGCCACCATGCCCACGAATTCCTGCAGGCCACGTAACGAGAAGGGACGGGGAAACCGGCGGATGGCCTCAACTTTGTCCGGCAGAGGAACCGCACCCTGCGAAGCCACGCGGTGGCCGAGGAAATCGATGGTTTCCACGCCGAACTGGCACTTGGCGATGTTGATAGCCAAGCCGTGCTCACTCAGCCTTTGAAACAGCTGTCGAAGGTGGGCACAGTGCTGCTTCCGCGAGCGGCTGGCTATCAATATGTCATCGAGGTACACAAATATGAAGTCCAGCCCACGACACACGCCATCCATCAGGCGCTGAAATGCCTGCGCCGCGTTTTTGAGGCCGAATGGCATGCGCACGAACTCATACAGGCCAAACGGTGTGATGATCGCCGTCTTTGGTACGTCGTCCGGATTGACGGGGATCTGGTTGTAACCCCGCACCAGATCCACTTTGGAGAATATAGTAGCCCCGGCGAGGTGGGCGTTGAAATCCTGAATGTGGGGTACGGGGTATCGGTCCGCCGTGGTAGCGGCGTTCAGTCGCCGATAATCCCCGCAAGGCCGCCAGCCACCGCTTGCCTTGGGGACCATGTGAAGTGGGGACGCCCATGGACTGTTCGATGGTCGAACGATCCCCAAGGATTCCATGTCGCGGAATTCCTGCCGCGCCAGACGCAATTTATCCGGCGGAAGTCGGCGCGCTCGTGCGTGGAGGGGTGGGCCGGTCGTGACGATGAAATGCACCACCCCATGCTTGGGGTTTGACGTACGAAATTGCGGCGCCGTGATGTCCGGGAATTCCGCCAGGATTCGAGCATAGGTGGATTCGACCGATGACAGCGGTCGAGCAACAGGACAGACCAACCCTAATGTAATGGGCTGCATTGTTGCACTGTGGACCAATTGCTGCCTCCTGACATCCACCAGGAGGGAATGCGCCCGCAAAAAGTCCGCCCCGAGCAACGGTTGTGAGACGTCGGCCACGGTGAACTGCCAAGTAAAGTGGCAAGAGCCGAAGGTGATCTTCACCGTGCGCACGCCATAGGTGCGAATGCTGGTTCCATTCGCAGCGGTGAGGGCGGAACCGCGCTTCCCAGAATGAATGTCCTGCATCGAAGGAGGCAGCACGCTCAACTCTGCCCCGGTATCCACAAGAAAACGATTACCCGAAACCCGATCCCAAGCAAAAAGGCGGTGAATCTGGCCGGCCGCCGCGGGGTCTACTGGCAGCCGGCCACAGCGTTTCCCGGATACGTGCATGGCAGGCGGCATCGTCGGGCTGCAGCACCCCAGCGCTGGTGGTAATAACACCAGTTCTTAACCAAGGTGTTGTCTGAAGCCTGCTGTCGTTGAAAAGCAGGTGCAGTACCTGCGGCTGCCGCCGGGGGAGCCCGTGCAGGCCTCCGGGGCGCAGGTTTGACTCCTTCCACAGCCGCCCCTCCCGACCAGGCTATTTCGGGCGCTGCCGGAGTGACGCGCAGCGTCATGACGTCATCACTGCGCGCCGCCCAAAGGGCGTCTGCACGCCTGCCGAGGGCCTGGAGATCATCAAAAGGCCCTTCACTGAGCTGCATGCGAATGTCGGACGGCAGTAAGTGGAGAAATACATAGTCAAAAAGAAGGCAAGGTTTGTGACCGTCCAGCAACGCGAGCATGTCACTAAGCAGCGCGGATGGGCGCCGGTCGCCCAGGGGAGGCATTTGGAGGATTCTTTTAGCCCGCTCCATTCTCGGGAGCCGGTAAGTTTCCAGCAATAGATCTTTAAGCGCCTTGTATTTACCTTGGGTCGGTAAGTCGGCGAGGAACTCGGTTACCCGCTGGACCGTGTCCTGGTCCAGGGCTCCAACCAGGTAGAAAAACCGTGTATCATCTGACCGGATGGATTTGAGCTGGAAATATACCTCAGCTTGCTGGAACCAGACGTGGGGTCGGTGGGTCCAAAAGGTAGGGAGGGCTACAGAAATTGCCTCGATAGCCGGTGTAGCGCCCTCGGACAGCGAGGCGAAGGCTGAGCCCCATGTCTTGTCCATTTTTCTATAATGGACCGTTCGGGGTCACCAATGTAGTGGGCCAAGTAGGCCAAAATAACGACAAGTAGGCAAGGTTAACGAAAGCGTGTTTACTGTATCTCTGGAACTCCAAAAGGGAATGAGAGTCATGCGGTCCTTGACCTTTATACTCCCGGCCGAAGTCCGCCTCCTTGGCTCGACCCATTCCCGTGCCGAGGGGTCGTGAGTGGTATGGCCCGACCCTCGGGAGCCGCCACACAGTGCTGGAATGGCGGTGGGTGAGGCGACATCTTTGGAGAATGTGGATAGGTGACGTTTTGGGTTAGGATGATTCTTCAGACTGGTGGAGGGGAAGTGTTCTAAATCAGTGTGTCCATGAAGCATACAGGTGAGAAGAATAATTAGTGATCTGGAAGATCTAAGAAGACTTTGGGGAACTGTGAAAGTGTGTAGTTTTTCATATATAGTTTGAAAACTATTCGGATGGATACAGGAACCAGTGTTTTGTATTTAAATAACCTATTAAGCTGTAAGCTGTGATTTATTAATGATAAATTGGGAACCACATCAAAAGAATAAATAGTAAAAAAGCAGTAGCTAACTTTTAAGGAACTAATGCACAGTTTACAAGTTATATAAACCTATTAAGCCAAAACAGCAGCAGGAAAAGTATCCATATGTAGCCATCAAGAGAAACATTTTTGTATGTCTTTTTCGGTATGTGAATGTCGATAACAAGGCATTTGGTGCATTTGGATAGCAGTAAAAGGATAAGTCCACATCAGCATGGATTTATGAAAGGAAAATCATGCTTGACTAATCTGGAATTTATTGAGGATGTGACAAGTTAAATGGATGAAGGGGAGCCAGTGGATGTGTATCCAGACTTTCAGAAAGCCTTTGATAAGGTCCCACACGGGAGATTGGTGAGCAAAATTAGAGCACATGGTATTGGGAGTAGGGTGTTGACATGGATAGTAAATTGGTTGGCAGACAGGAAGCAAAGAGTAGGAGTAAACTGGTCCTTTTCAGAATGGCAGGCAGTGGCGAGTGGAGTGCCGCGAGGCTCGGTGTTGGGGCTGCAACTGTTTACCATATATATTAATGATTTGGAAGAGGGAATTAGAAGCAACACTAGCAAGTTTGCGGATGACACAAAGCTGGGTGGCAGTGTGAACTGCGAAGAGGATGTTAGAAGATTGCAGGGTGACTTGGACTGGTTGAGTGAGTGGGCAGATGCAGTATAATGTAGATTTAAAAAAAAGGAGGCAGATTATTATCTCAATGGTGTCAGATTAAGTAAAGGGGAAGTGCAACGAGGCCTTGGTGTCCTTGTACACCAGTCAGTGAAAGTAAGCATGCAGGTGCAGCAGGCCGTGAAGAAAGCTAATGGCATGTTGGCCTTCATAACGAGAGGACTTGAGTATAGGAGTAATGAGGTTCTTCTGTAGTTGTATAGGGCCCTGGTAAGACCACATCTGGAGTATTGTGTACAGTTTTGGTCTACTAATTTGAGGAAGGACATCTTTGTAATTGAGGCAGTGCAGCGTAGGTTCACGAGATTGATCCCTGGGATGGCGGGACTGTCATATGAGGAAATATTGAAAAGACCAGGCTTGTATTCACTGGAATTTAGAAGGATGAGAGGGGATTTATAGAGACATATAGATTTATTAAAGGACTGGACAAGCTAGATGCAGGAAAAATGTTCCCAATGTTGGGCGAGTCCAGAACTAGGGGCCACAGTCTTAGAATAAAGGGGAGGCCATTTAAAATTGAGGTGAGAGGGAACTTTTTCACCCAGAGAGTTGTGAATTTGTGGAATTCTCTGCCACAGAGGGCAGTGGAGGCCAAATTACTGGATGGATTTAAGGGAGAGTTAGATAGAGCTCTAGGGGCTAGTGGAATCAAGGGATATGGGGAGAAGGCAGGCACGGGTTATTGATTGTGAATGATCAGCCAAGATCACAATGAATGGCGGTGCTGGTTCGAAGGGCCGAATGGCCTACTGCACCTATTTTCTATGTTTCCATGTTTCTAAAGCCATCTTTTATTACCCTTCCTAATTATCTTTAAGAAAGTGTTGGTGTGCCATCATCTTGAATTGCCAGTGTGTCTGCAGAAGGTACTCCTGTAGTTCGGTTAGATCGGGGAATCCAGCATTTAGACCTGGCACAGTGGACCAATGATGTCTCCAAGTCAAGGTGGCTTGGAGGTGAATCTGCAATTGTCGTATTCCCATGCAGGAAATGTCTGATGTTAGAGGTTGTGGGTTTGGGTGATGCTATAGGAATAATGTGTGAGCAATTGCCAGTGTTACACTTTGCAACCACATTACTCTTTTATGTCCTGATGAAGACAATATAAATTCAAGATAAGCATTATTTTTGCTGCCAACTCTTTTGTCTCTTTCCATCCACAATTCCTGCCCCCATTTTAAGTTCATTTCCACCTTACGGTTGATTATTTTATATTCCAATGTAAGTGGTTTTGATTTTTTCCAGAAGGTATTCGGGAGATGTTTATGTTTGGAAAGTTATTATAGGAATAGGCAAAAGTGAGCGTTCCTAGGGAGGGTGGGTATGAAGGATATTTAGAGCTCAAAAAATGCAAAGTTCAAGCGAGCGCTGGTAATACAGTGTCAAGAAGACCAAAAAAGGCAATTTATTCAGAAAATGCTGGAGTAACTCAGCAGGTCGGGCAGCATCTCGGGACAGAAGGAATGGGTGACGTTTCGGGTCGAGACCCTTCTTCAGTCTGATGTCAGGGGGGGGCGGGACAAAGGAAGGATATAGGTGGAGACAGGAAGATAGAGGGAGATCTGGGAAGGAGGAGGGGAAGGGAGGGACAGAGGAACTATTTAAAGTTGGAGAAGTCGACGTTCATACCACCGGGCTGCAAACTGCCCAGGTGAAATATGAGGTGCTGTTCCTCCAATTTCCGGTGGGCCTCACTATGGCACTGGAGGAGGTCCATGACAGAAAGGTCAGACTGGGAATGAGAGGGGGAGTTAAAGTGCTCGGCCACCGGGAGATCAGTTTTGTTAATGCGGACCGAGCGCAGGTGTTCAGCGAAGCGATCGCCGAGCCTGCGCTTGGTTTCGCCGATGTAAATAAGTTGACATCTAGAGCAGCGGATGCAATAGATGAGGTTGGAGGAGGTGCAGGTGAACCTTTGTCTCACCTGGAAAGACTGTTTGGGTCCTTGGATGGAGTTGAGGGGGGAGGTAAAGGGACAGGTGATGCGTCTCGTGCGGTTGCAGGGGAAAGTGCCCGGGGTTGGGGTGGTTTGGGTAGGAAGGGACGAGTGGACCAGGGAGTTACGGAGGGAACGGTCTCTGCAGAATGCAGAGAGGAGAGGGGATGGGAAGATATGGCCAGTGGTGGGGTCCCGTTGTAGGTGACCAAAAAAGGCAAACGGTTTGAGTTGGAGCTTGAAAGGCTCTACAATAAATGTTTGTGCTTTTCATCGTAACCACTGCTGGAATATGTGGGAGGTGTAAGGAGAGCCTCTCGAGATGGGAGAGAAGAATTGACTTATTGGGCTCCAAGGATTTGTGGCTTAATGAGAGAGTGTTTTGGATAAGAATATGAAGAATCAAGATATTGGCAGAAAACGTTGTTTAGGTTTTTATGAACTGTTCAAATTGCCATTAATGTCAAGGATTTGGGGTTATTTTGCAAGTTCTGTGGTCAGGAACTTCTCTTTTGTGCTCTTGATATTTATCCACATCCACTCTCTTTTGTGTATGTTCCTAAATCTTAAAAATCCCTTTAAAATCTGTACAAGGCTATCTCTACAGCATCTTTCAAGCACATTACCTCTACCCTAAATCTTGGTTAATCCTGAATTGGAAATATATTTCTTTATCACTGGACCTAAACTGTCATGCTCCCTCCCAAAAAAATAATATTTTTGAAGCACCTTCAACAGAAGGACTATCATTTAAGGAATTAAGGCATTGGTAATTAATGTTGGCTTGACTAGCTGTGCTCAGATAAAGACCAAGTTTGTTGGATTATATTTACATTGTATGAACATCTAATGAATTTGCACTTTTCTTGTTGAATTGAGAATCTTAGTCAAACAGCACTGAAACGGGTCCTACGGTTCAATTCATCCATACCTACCAAGATTTCCTATCTCCGCTAGTCGCATTTTTTACCCATATCTCTTTAAACCGTTCCTATCTGTGTACCAGGCTAAATGTCCTTTTAATTCTGTCTCAACTACCTCCTCTGATCGTTTGTTTCCAACGCCCTAAGTGAAAAAGTTGTCCACTTGGTTCCTATTAGATCTTTTCCCTATCACCTTAAACCTATGTCCTCTGGATTTCCCTACTCTGAGTACATAACTGCTTTCACCCTTCTATTCCACTCACGATTTTATACACTTCTATAAGATCACCCCTCGGTCTCTTGCACTCCTATAATAATAAATATAATAATATAATAAGGAATAAAGTCTTGGCCTGCCCAACCTCTCCCAATAGCTCAGGAACCTTGTAAATCCCTGCTCCCTTTAAGCTTAATGACATCCAGCCTATAGCAGAGTGACTAAAACTGAACACAATATTCCAAAAAAGCCTGGCCAACATCTTCTATAACTGTAACATAGCATCCGGACATATACTCAATACCCTGTCTGATGAAGACCAAAGACCAAGCCACCTTTATCATCCTTTATAACTGTGACGCCACTTTCAAGGAACTATGTACCTGTGCTCCTAGATTCTCCACTCAACAACACACCCCGGGACCGCACTATTCACTGTGAAGGTCCTTACTGGATGTGTAATGTGGTTTTTGAAGCTTATGTCCATTAATAAAATTAATTCTGGAGTGAAATGCCATTCAAACTCACTGAATGTGGCACTAAACCAGTCTTGCTCTAGAATAGCTGATGTGTAAATTGGACTGCTGTCATGTTGGAGGAGAGGGTGTTTTTCTTAAGTTGAGTGAAATGTGTAAAGTAGCAGCCTTTACCCAGGTATGCAGTGTACTTGCAATATAGGATTATTTGGTGAGGAAACAGTGGTATTGGCTGGCCATCAACCAACTATTGATGTGAAACTGCAACGTCTATGCCATAGTGTTTCAATTACTCATCTAATACTAAAATATTGTGGGAATATTTACCTCCACCACTCCTACGGGCAGTGAGTTCCAGATTTCAGTCATGCTCTGGGTGAAAGAATTCTTCCTCAAATCCCCTCTCAATTATGTGACCCGTAACATAAACCTATGCTCTCAAGTTTTAGACACTTCTACTTTCCAGACCAGTTTCCTTATCTACATCCCTCACAATTTTTCATGCCTCAATCAGGTCATCCCTCCGCTTTCAGTGTTCCAAAGAAAACCAAACTCAGTTTATCTAGTTTCTCCTCTCACTGAATAGTGAAAGGCCTGGAAACTGGATGTGGAGAGGATGTTTCCACTAGTGGGAGACTCTAGTACCAGAGGGCACAACCTCAAAATAAAAGGACAAACCTTTAGAAAGGAGATACTGAAATTTTTCTTTAGTAAGAGAGTGGTGAATCTGTGGAATTCTTTGCCACGGACGGCATGGAGGCCATGTCATTGGGTATTTTTAAGGTGGAGATTGACAGATTTTTGATTAGTAAGGGTGTCAAAGGTTATAGGGAGAAGGCAGGAGAATAGCATTTAGAGGGAAAAATAGATCAACCATGATTGAAAGGTGATGTAGACTCGATGGGCCGAATGGCCTTATTCTGCTTCTATGAACCTATAAGCTGAAATCCTCCACCCTGGGTAATATTCTGATAAATCGCCTCTGTGCCCACTCATGTGATCACATCCTTCCTATGATTGCTACCAAATCCTGTAATGTGGGACTAAGGACTGCACATACTGCTCAACTGTGCCTAATTCTTTTAATATAGTTGTTCCATAATGGTCTTTTATATGCTGTGCTGGCTTATAACTGCATATATCTGGTATGCTGCCTTCACCATCTTATCTCCCTGTTTTACTATCTTCAAGGATACTTGAATGTGTACACCAAGGTCCCTCTTGGGATCCTAGTTTTTTTGGTGTATATTCTAATTGTATTAGTCTGCCTAAAATATAATGTAGATTTCTCAGGGTCAAATTCCGTAGTACATTTCTCTGCCCATCTATTGATCAATAATTAATATTCCATAGCCAAATACTACTCTCCTATTTGTCAACAACACCAGCAATCGTGTTACCTGAGAAATTACAAATCATGCCCGTTGTACTCGTTCAGCTTTTTATTGTATATCATAAACAACACAAGTCCCAGTGCCAATCCCTATGGTGCAGTCTTGGAATCACAAAAACAATCATCACTCTCCACCTCGAGCCAATCTCTGAGGCAATTTGGTAAATTGCCTTGGATCCCAGGGGCTCTTAATTTTGCACCAATTCTCCATGTCAAGGGCCTGATTGACAACAACTGGGATTACATCAAACACATTGACCACAATGACACATTTGGTCACTTTCTCTCAAAATCCAATCAAATTAGTCAAACAAAACCAGCTTTTTAAAAAAAAAACCTGCTTTATTTTTGAATTTTAGGATTTTTTTAGTTAACATTTTAATGATATTTTAGGACTTGCTTATGAAAGTAGCGATTACAAGGTACATGGTGTAGAATTACTTTTTGCAGGAGGGAGACTACTGACATGTTTGTCTTCATGTATCGAGTCCTCTGGCTGCTGCTATGAACAATGATATTTCTACAATGGTGTCTCCAACAGTGGCTTCTGTGTTGAATCCCCAGACCATTCTCAAATGATAATGCAGTATTGTTCATTATGATATGTCTGCCAGACCCTTCACGTGTAAATTATACCTGTCATTAAAAAAAATTCCAATATGTAAATGTGACTCTATAATTTCCTCGCCGCTAACGTTGTACTCGCTGGTCTATAATTAACTGACTTGTACCTGACGCTCTTGTTGAATAAAGGTATTATTGTTCTCCAGTCATCCAGCAACTATGGCCAGTGAAGATATAAACATTTCTGAAGTCTCGGCAAAGCCCTTGTCCTACACCAGTCTGGGATGTTGTCATTCGGTCATGGGAGGTTTATTTTATCTGTTTATTTACAATAAGATGTCTAATAACTTCCTTAGTGAGAATTTGTTATAGAGTTCCACCATCTCCCTCTCTAAATTTTCTAACTGCAATGTCTTGCTCCATATTGATGACATTAAATATTCATTTAACAATTCGTTTCTGGCCCCATACAAGGATTTTCATTTTGGTCCCTAATGGACCCTACTTTACTAATTTGGTAATTTTGTGTCTTTATTCTGATAGCAGATGGATGGAATTACAGTTTAGTTAGTTGTGATCAAACTCAAGAACATTCAATTTTTGGCTTAATTAGCAGAATAAATCTCATTTCCAGTCTGATATATTCCACCATGCAAGAGACCAAAGAAAGCAGAAAACACCATTTCTTCTTCATTAGCAACTCTTGTAGGTAGTGCAGGTAACAGACCAAGTAAACTTGGGAGGAGATTACTTGGGAAGAAGGGGCCAATATTGGGGGAAATGGATCAGCAGGAAGGAGTTGGTGGGAGGGAGTTGGAGATGGGATTGTTGGTCTTGGGGAGAGAAAATAGAAAGGGCAGGAGAACTAGAACATCGTCTTGGGTGGGAGGGACAGGCTTGGACACATGGCATGTAGGTGGTTCAGATAAATCAGAGATTGGGTAATGTTGTTCAGAGGGATTTGGATATCCGTGTTTGGAATTCATTGAAAGTGTGATTAGTACAGCAGGTAGTATGTTGGCTTTTTATCACGAGAGAAGTGTAATACGGTAGGACATAGTGTATTTATATAGGACTTTTTTTGACAGAATCTGGAATATTGTGTGCTGTTTTAGATGCCTTTTCTGAAAGGTATAAGCTTGATATTAAGTGCAGTGAGCATTCTTTTGACTTGCTCTAGGGATGGCAGGTTTTGTGTAGGAGGTTGGATATCCTTGGTTCACTCTATTTAGGTCTTAGTAGGCCTTCTGCTGTGTGTAATCATTGAATGAGCCATCACACCTGTGTTTACTGCGAAACATTTGGCTGGCTTTTTCATTACTCGAATGACCATTCCATTGTTTTTGTTGGCATAGTGAGAGGTGATGATTCAAACAGGTGATGCGTTGCTTGCGTACAGCTGCTTATAAGGGCTGTGACTTTGATATTGGGAGCTTAATCTTGAAATTTAACCCAGAACATTTATAGCTATAAAAATTCAGAAGAGATTATGGTGCCAACTGAAGGAGGAACAGCTGCAGGCATTTTGAACAACTAGTTCCTCTGAGAAGGTCAAAACTGTTGTGTCTCATCTCTGAGATGTTGGATTCTTGCTCCACATTCAGAAATAGAAGATTGTCATATAACCTGTTTTGAGATTGTTGTGTTAGTGATATTGCTCATGGGTAAGAACATGGAACAGAATACTCTAATGCAGTTAGATATGATCTTGTACATGGCAGCACCTCCGGGAGGGGATGACATTGCCTGGATTTGGTAATTAAATTACAGGCTCATTGCATGGTTCCCTCTTTTATACGGACAAGAAAGACTTGCAAGACTTTGAAGTCCTAAAGTGTTTATGGTCAATTATCTGAATAAGAAATAGAAGCAAGAGTCACCTGCTTGAGCTATTCACAAGCTCATCTTCTGCAGTTCACTGATGATAACTGATACGATTCTGATTTTCCTGTTTAATTTCTCATAACCTTTGCCTTTCCAAAGTTCAGATTCCATCCTTTGCGGCCTCTCCAGCTCCCATGGTTTTGGACTCACGGATTCATGGCACTGGAGATAAGAATTTCCTCCTCTTTTATCTTACATAATAGATGACTTATCCAGAATCTAACCCTCTAATTCTGGATTTCCCCACATGGAGAACAATTTCTCAGCACTGCAATTTCCTCAGAATCTTGTTTTGATAAGATCACCTCTCATTCTAACTTCAACCTGTTCAGTGATTCCTTATAAAACATTCCATTCTATTAGGGATCAAAATAACCAAAGAAAATTAAAGTAACCTGTCTCAATGACGACCGCTCAAAAATTCGACCATAATCAAATGCTTTGAAAGATTGGTAGTGGACCAGATGTGGTCATTATAGACCCCTTCCAATTTGCATCTATAGAAGACACATTTCCCTTGCACTACATTCAGCTGTGGGTTACCTTGATAATGAGAACTCCCGTGTCTCGATGCTCCTCATCGACCACAGCTCATCACCATAGCACTGAATATTCTCACCTCTAAACGCCCTGACTGGCAAACCTCAGACAGTTATGATTGGTCATAACATTTCCTCCATCCTGATCCCCAATATTGGAGGACTCAGGATTGCATAACCATCCCTTTTGCTCTCTCCTACCTTTTGGGAGAAGGTACCGGAGTTTGAAAACCTGGACAAAGAATAGCTTCTTCCCCACTCCTGTTGAACGCCTAACACCACCTCTTTCCCATCCCCTTCCGGAGGTGCTGCCATGTACTCTTACTCTTAACTCCACCTCATTTGGTTATTATGTTATTGCACTGTGGGTTTTTTTTGCACTATTATCGATTGTACTACATCTTTGCAGCACACTATTTTTTGATTTGCTGTGGTATTGTTGTATCGATGTGATCAATGAATTTCATTGCACCCTGGTGTATGTGACAATAAACTAATCTATTCCACAAAATGCTGGAGCAACTCAGCAGGTCAGGCAGCATCTCAGGAGAGAAGGAATCTCCTGAGATGCGGCCTGACCGACTGAGTTACTCCAGCATTTTGTGAAATAAATACCTTCGATTTGTACCAGCATCTGCAGTTATTTTCTTAAGCTAATCTATTCAATAACTCCATCCTAGGAGGCACTTGTGCCAATTAGTCATTGCTATCGTTCATTTTACATTGTGAGTTGATAGTTTTTACTTCATTCTCTGCCCCCAAAGCGAGCTGATCTATTTCTTGGTTCCCTGCAGCATTTATTTCTGATAACAACTTTTCTGCTTGAATTTGGTTAAGACTTGATAGTTCAGCACCTCAGTTGTGACAGTTTTCATTTTGCAGATTGTGTCCCTATATGTCTGGTAATTGTAAGCCAACTTACTCTCCCCCCACCCCCCTACATCCATTCATTCTGCTGTGCAAGTTTCACTACATTGTGATCATTAGCAGCATTCTTGGTAATCTCCCCCAGATACAACTGTGCATCCTCAGTCATTCCAGCATTGCACAACACCCTTCTTATTTAGGCAGGGTTCTAAATATAACAATTCTTTCTGCATCAATCGCTGGTACATTCTCCACCTGACTCTCCCCTGCCCCAGTCTTTTCAGTGCAAGTCTCCTCACAGTCTGTCAAAGATTCAAATCAATCAGGTTGTTTTTTTCCAGCTGCTAAATTAACTTTATTATGTTGAAATAAACTCGTAGAAAGATACAGTAAGGGACTGGGCCCCTTGGCCCACCAAGTCCACACCAACCGTTAGCCATTCATTTACACTAATCCAATATTAATTCTACTTTTTTTTCCTCCGTGTTCTCAACCTCCCAAATTCTATCAGCCATTACATACTATTGGTAATTTACAGTGGCCAATTAACTTACTAAACTGCATGTCATTGCGATGTGGAAGGAAATTACAACACATGGTGGAAACCCGCATGGTCACAAGGAGAAGGTGCAAACTCCATGTAGACAACAGTCATAGTCAGGATTTAACCCATATCGCTGGCCTGCGAGGCAGTGGCTTTACTGGCTGCATCACTGTGCCGCCCTGTCTATACTCCAAGTAGAAATACACCTCACTTGCACTCAGCACATCTTGCAAAAAGTCTTGTCTTCTTTCTTTACAGTCATACCTGTCAATGACTAAGGTTTACTCTACATTGATGGGGGGCAAGCAAGGATGATGTTGGACTTCAGGCTTCTTGTAGATGATTTCGATGGAGAGGAGGTCTGTGCCCATGATGGACCAGGCCGAGTCCACCACTCTGCAGCCTCTTGCATTCCTCTACATTGGTGCAGCTGTACTGGACCATGATGCAACAGTCAGATACTTTCTGCCGTACATTTGTAAAAGTTTGTTATAGTATTTGGAGACATAGTGAATCTCCTCAAATGTCTTAAGAAAGTAGAGGTGCTGGTGAATCTTCTTTGTGATTGTGTATCGGGCCCAGGACAGGATATCCTAGATGTTAACGCCCAGGAATTTGAAGCTGCTAACTCTCTCCACTACTCACACCAATATAAACTGGCACGCGATTGGCTGACTTCTCCTTTCTGAAGACAACCATCGGTTACTTGGTTTTACCGACATCTAGCGAGAGGTGGTTGTTGTGGCACAAATCAAGCAGGTGTTCTACCTCTCCTGTACACTGACTCATCGCCACCCGAGACTTGTCCAACCACTGGTTTCATCAGTGAATTTACGGATGGCATCATAGCCACACAGTCATAGGTGTAAAGACTAGAGCAGGGGCTCAGCATACAGCGTTGATGTGCGCCTGTGTTGGGGGTCAGGGTGAGCTAGCCGATTGGATACAAAAAACAAAGCTAATATTATAGATGCAGATTGTAAACAGGAAGGCTAATATATTGTTGGCTTTAATTTTGAGGTGTTTGGCATATAAAGGATGGAATGTCTTACTATAGCTGAACAAGGCACTAGTGAAGCTCCATCTACAGCGTTGTATACAATTTTCAACCCTTATACACGAAAACTCAGGGGAGGTTCATTAGGATGATCCCACGTATGGAACGATTGTCTTGAGAAAAGTTTGAACAGGCTGGATCTGTACTTAGAAGAATGAGAAGCGATTTTATCGAGACGTAGTACGTAATTTTAAAGGATAAATACTGTGATGTGGTTTCCCTGGAGCTGAATAGTTTCTGTTCCTGTTTCTTATGGTATTACAGGATTGTTTCTCATGGAACAAAAAAGTAAGCTAAGGTTTCCACGGTGATGAGAGAAGATAGAGAAATTATTCCCTCAGGTGACTGGGTCAGTGCAATAATTTAAAATCGGGTCTGGACATGGTCAACTTTCCTCCACAGCGAAAACCATTAAAAAAGACATGTCTGGTCAATCATCCCGTTCCTGTTTGTGTGACTTAGTTGCTTAAAATTTGGCCAGTGTATTTGTCTTCAAAATAAGCGACAGCACCTCTAAAGTAGATCAGTGGATTTCATTGTTTTCCTTCAGGGGTATCCTAAAGCTGGGCGGGCTGCTTTGTGAATATAATTTTTATATATCTCCATTCTTGCATAAGCTTGCATGTTCTTCATTTTGGCAGTACAATATCTCTTTTTATTAATTATCACAAATGTGGAGATATTTCCTTGACATTTGGGGGATTTGTCAAGGCAAAAAAAAATGCTTGTCCTTGGAATTCTGTTATGCAATATCACACTGCTGTTGTCACTGGCAGATCCACTCTGTCAGTAAGCAACAAATGCAAACAGAAATGTGCTTGGTTCTTTGTAGTCAAGTTCACTTATCGTAGCAGGAACTGGCTATGACCCCCTGAAACATAGAGATTAACTTGTCATGTCTACTGGAAAATATTATTCCACAGGACATGTACTGATATAGCTAGAGAACAGATTGGAAAGAACAGCTAAGCCACCAATCAGAGCATGACAGCTGAACCAACAGAAGAACTGGTAGCCATCAGTTAGATGCTGAGGACAGATTTATTGTCCTTTAACTGTATCATTTTAATCGAGATCTCTTTCTTGCTCTGCAAGTTCCTTCCACCTCCTCTGTCTCACTCCAGTTACCCTGATTTTTTGTTAAGTGGGATCAACATTTTGGAGAATAAGAGCCAGAATGTTGAAATCTGTCTCAAATGGCAGCTCAGCAATAAAAATGTCCTTCGCTCAGTATTTATTATCTCTATGTTGGCGAGAGCTCCTAGTGTTGGCTGCAATTGAAGCATTTTATTTTTAACGCTGCTGCCGGTTTCAAGTGCGGTGTGGTGCTCTGGTAGCACTATTATATCTTAGTCACCACTCATGGGTTCAACGTGGATGTGCATTTAAACAGAATATTTGACCAATGCTACAGCAGTACAGTTCTCGTGGTTGGTAGATGTTCGCTCATCTCTATCTGATCTATAGTAGCTCACAATCTGGCAATGCCTCCATTTAAAAATTTGTTACTTTCGTTCCTCACACAGTTTCACCCCCTGCAGCCCTACACACCTTGACGGCCTTTGCTTTTCTTCAATTCTGCCCTCTTGTGGCTTCCTATTTATAACAGTATAACAGAGCTTTATTTGTCATTCGGTACCGAGGTACCGAACGAAACTACATAGCAGTCATACAAAAAAAGAACACAAGACACATAACCCCAACACAAACGTCCATCACAGTGACTCCAAACACCCCCTCACTGTGATGGAGGCAACAAAACTCCCACTCTCTTCCCCACGCCCACGGACAGACAGCTCGTCCCCGACCGACCCGCACAGTCCCCGCAAGGGGGTGGAAGTCCCCGCGGCCGAATCGCACCGGGTGCTGAAACGTCTCGCAGCCGAGCCGGGCGATGAAAGGCCCCGCGACCAAGCCTTGCGCAGCTAAGTCCCGTGGCCGAGCCGCACCGGGCGATGTTAAGTCCCGCGGCCGAGCCGCACCAGCGATGAAAAGTCCCGCGGCCGAGCTGCACCAGGCGATGAAAAGTCCAGCGGCCAAGCCGCACCGGGCGATGTAAAGTCCAGCGGACGAGCCGCACTGGGCGATGAAAAGTCCCGCGGCCGAGCCGCACCGGGCACTGTTAAGTCCAGCGGCCAAGCCGCACCGGGCGATGTAAAGTCCAGCGGCCAAGCCGCACCGGGCGATGTTAGGCCCCGCAGCCGAGCCGCACCCCGCGCCGTGAGGAAGAGAAAGGTTTCCCCCACCACCCACACCACCACCCCCCACACATACACAACCAAAAAAAATACAAAAACCATCCCAACACCGACACAACAAAAAAAAAAGGAAAAAAGACGAACAGACTGCTAGCGAGCCGCAGCCGTTAGGCGTCGCCACTTAGCCAGCTCTTATTCTGCTGCAGGAGCCCAAACAGGGATTCCCCTCTTAAACCACCCGACTTCCTCTCTTTCTCAGGCCAGGGAAATAAACTCTGGCCTCGTCAGTAGTCAGCCTAAAAGTGAATAACATTTAATTCCTTAAAACTTTAGCTTTCGGCCAAATGTTTGGTCATCTATGCTGATATTTTCTTCTTTCATAGATGTGGAGTATATTGCATAATTTTACAAACTTAAAAATGTCATATAATGCAGGTCATAATTGGGATGTTAACTGAGACGGCACGGTACTGGGCGGCAGGGTAGCGCAGCGGTAGAGTTGCTGCTTTACAGCGAATGCAGCGCCGGAGACTCAGGTTCGATCCTGACTACGGGTGCTGTACTGTAAGGAGTTTGTATGTTCTCCCCGTGACCTGCGTGGGTTTTCTCCGAGATCTTCGGTTTCCTCCCACACTCCAAAGACGTACAGGTTTGTAGGTTAATTGACTGGGTAAATGTAAAAATTGTCCCTAGTGTGTGTAGGATAGTGTTAATGTGCGGGGATCGCTGGGCGGCGCGGACTTGGTGGGCCGAAAAGGCCTGTTTCCGCGCTGTATCTGAAATAAAAATATGAAATATGAGACTTTGCAGAAGGAATTAAAGCGAGCCAGAGGAGTTTAGAAACATAGAAACATAGAAAATAGGTGCAGGAGTAGGCCATTCGGCCCTTCGAGCCTGCACCGCCATTCAATATGATCATGGCTGAGTTTGAAAGAGTTGGGAGCACAATGGTGCAGTGGTTTGGAACTGTATCAGTTCAGAGGTGGTATTGACTGGAGACAGGGACCTGGTTGGTGAGTTTTTTCTATTGTCTGGTTTCTGTATAAATTATAAGTTGTAAAAGTTGCAGAATGACAGGCGCTCAGCTGAGTGGAATGTAAATCCAGTGCTATGAGGAGAGTCATGGATGCTTCCAATGTCCTAGGCAGCCACATGTGCAGGAATTGTCTACATCTGTAGCAGCTCAAGCCTGGTTTTAAAGCTGGAACAGTGGCAGGAGTTACCATGGTGCCTCTGAGACTGATGACTGGAAATCTGAAAAGGAGGCCACACCACAACGAGTGTGTGTGTAGGGAAAGGAATGGGAAGGCTCCCAATGCAGAAAAGAACAAGCAGGGAGATAATGAAGGAGCCCACTGCAAATATAGGTTTTCTCTTTGAATACTGGTGAGAGTGAGGTTTCGTCAAGAGTGCAGCTAGTGCATTGAATCAAACTAATGGGGCTAAAGTCTGGACCTGATTACTTGCATCCATGGTTTTAACAGATATGGCAGCAGAGATAGTAGATGTTTTGATTGTAATCTGGATTCTGGAGAGATTATAAAGGAGGGGAAAACTGCAAATGTTGCACTGTTCTTCAAGAGCAAGATGGTAAGTGTAAAATTGTATGGTTTAGACTAACATCTTTCATTGGGAAAATATGAGAATCCATGACTAAAAAGGTATGGCAAGAAATTTGGAAAAATCTTAAGGTGATCAAGCAGTCAACATGAAAGAGAAATGATTTTTGATAAATATATAGAGGATATATTTCGAGGATATTACAAACAGGGTGGATAAAGATTACCAGTAGATGTAGCATATTTAAATTTACAGAAACAAATAGGAGAATGCAAAGACATTACACTGGAGCCTGGGATGACATATTTGGTGTGTAACGACAGTATGAGTAGATGTGACCTAAAGATGTGAATGCCCAGGAACAAAAGAGATTACAGAGTGGTAGATGCTGTCTGGTCCATCACAGGTACTCACTCACCTCCCCACTATTGAAGGGATCATTGAGGCAGATTTGATTTGCCTCAAAGACAACCAGTATCATCAAAAACCCACACGACCTTGACCATGCACTCACTTTACTCCTAACATTGGGAAGAATGTATAGGAGTCTGAAAACCGTGACCACCAGGTTCAAGAATAGCTTCTTCCCAACAACCATCTAGTTCTTCAATACTGTGCAACACTGACCTCATCTATGAACTTCTATGGAATTTGGTCTTTGTTGAACTAAGAACAATGTTTTTTTTTGCACTAGTATTGTGGTTATCAGTTTATTGAATTGGTGATGTTTATTATATATTATCTGTATTTATCGTGTTTACAAGCCTACAAGCAAGAATTTCATTGTATCATTGTCGGTACAATGCAATTGACTCTTGACCCTCTTGACTCATTTTATAGGTGAAATGTTTTAAACAATCCGTTTTTTTTGTGGATTTACAGCTTTCTTCTGGGAATACATTTCCGATAATGTGTTATGTAGAAATAGGGGCTATAGTTTCAGAGTATTCTGATATCAGAATATCCATTGAAGATGGAGGAATTTCCTCTGAGTGTCATGATGCTTTGAATTCAGTACCTCAGAGAATTGTGCAGGCAGATGCATTGAATTGTCTCGATGGAAATTGATACATTTGAACTATAATGGAGTCCATTGGTTTGGGAGGAGAACAGGAATGTTGTTGAAGACAGAATTTCAAATGGTGGAATCTTAAGCAAAACACAAAATGCTGGAGGAACCTAGCGGGTCTAGCAGCATCTGGGGAGGGAATGGAGAAATCATGTTTCTGGTCAGGATCTCTTGGCGTTGGTGCCAAGATTGGTTATGCAATTATCTTGCTGAATGGTGCAACAGATTTGTGAAGCGAACTGTTCTTCTAGGGCCTTGGCCAACATTTTTCACAATTACTGTGGCATTGAAGGCAGTCGTTCATCTCCTCAAACCTAGCCAGCTACTAGAAGAGAAAATTAACCAGTTACATAGTATCATATCATCATATATATACAGCCGGAAACAGGCCTTTTCGGCCCTCCAAGTCCGTGCCGCCCAGCGATCCCCGCACATTAACACTATCCTACACCCACTAGGGACAATTTTTACATTTACCCAGCCAATTAACCTACTCTTTTCCCATAGTAATACTTTGTATATGGAGTTCTCCCTGTTGGATGTAGAGAGCATGTAAGGAAAACCACAGCTTCAAATTCCAATGCATTTCCCTGTTCTATTTATCCGTTGAAAATGAATCGCATTGGACCATTAAATTCAAATCCTAGACACATGCTTTTTAAATTCTTACAATTTGCCCTACACTGCACCAAAAGTGCTGCTTTGAGTCTCCTCCACTACAGATGCTGGTGCGATTTAGGCCATGCTCTTCTGTTTTTTCACTCATGTACTGTTAAGGCTTACTTTTGTCAAAATATGCCTTCTATTCTACAGATTTCTGTATTCTCCTGATTTACTAATTTTTGCATTCACTTTCTATTGCATTAATGCTTGTATCATTTGTGGAAATTAAAGCTGCAATGCCCGCTATACCAATATTCAGGTCATTTATGTAGTTGGTTTTTTTTAAACCCCGAATACTTTACTGAAATTTGAAAAATTAGTCCCCATTTCTTGCTTTAATGAATTGCCATGCAAGGTACTGTCATGAATTCTGCATCATCCCATGCAGTTAATCATCTCTGACAGCTATGTGAAATCTCCCATGGGCATTGTAAGTGCCAGTAAAGGTGACAACAGCCCCCTGTCATAGTAGCTGTAGTGCTATCTCTGTTGACCAGACACCCCAGTAATTTTATCCCTCAACCAAGATAAAATTACTGGGGTGTCTGGTCAACAGAGATAGCACTACAGCCAATACGACAGAGGGCTGTTGTCACCTTTTGCGAGCGGGGCACCAAGGCACATTCCTTGTATGTGTACATACTTGGCCAATAAACTTATTCAATTCAATTCAAAACAGACATATTTTTTTTTAGTGCTTGCATTTTGTGGGTTTATTGTTCTTCCCTGTACACCAGTGATTGCCGTGGAGAAAATGATTGATTCAAAATGCTTGAGGGATCCTGAAGATGGAAAGTGTGATATAAATGCAAGTTCTGAAAATCAATATGCTAGAGGAAAATTGATTTGAGGTTTCTACCTACTAGTACAATGTACTTATTTTGGTTGTTATTAGACAGTTGTGGAGATGTGGATGTGCTCATGTTGTGCACTATTTGGTCTCTATCAGCAAAGAGACCTCAGTAATACGTTGATTCGATTTCTTATTACTGCGCAGTCTGCTCAGTGCTTGAGTAGAAGCTGTTAAGAGGGGCTTCATTAACAGTCTGCCGTAGTACAGACAAAGTCAACACACTCTGAAACAGATTTATATTAAACTGTCATGCCTATAACATGCAATCCTGAAGACTTGCATGAATGTATCAAGTTACTCTGCTTGGAGGCTAAGTTCATATGATGGAATGAGAATCTGCGCAATCTGCCTTTTATGTTCTCTCAAACAAACGGGTACAGCTGGGAGAGCTGCTTCCTCACGGCACCAGAGAACCGGGTTTGATCCTGACCTGGGGTGCCGTCTGTGTGTAGTTTGGTCACATGTTCTCCCAGTGTCTACGTGGGTTTCCTCTGGGTGTTCTGGTTTCCTCCCACTTTCCAAAGACGTGCAGTTTGTAAGTCAAATGGTCTCTATACATTGCCCTTAGTGTGTGGGATGTGAAAGTGGGATAATATAGAAAGAGTGTAAATGGTGATCGAAGGTTGGTGTGGACTTGGGCCTAAGGGCCTATTTCCATTCTGTATTTTTCAATTATACCAGGATTCAAGAACTGCCACCTGTCTCTTTAGTTTTAGCATTTTCTTTCTCCCATTCTATCTCTTGGATTCCCCTTTTTTTCTACCTTGCTCTTTCCCTCCTGTTCTTTATGCCCTCTTCTTCCAAATCCAATCGTCGACATGAATGAGTTAGGCCAAAGGGCCTGATTCCATGCTCCGTCTCTAAATCCCTCTGTACACCTTTGAATACACCAGTTTGTTCCCTCAAGCTCTCTCTCATTCTCTTTGGTCCACTCCTCCCTCTCCGTTTTTCTTTTGTGCCACATTCCCCACCCAAAGCTTCAAATTAAGAAGAGAGCAGTGATGTTGAGGCCATATCTCAGTTTCAAGGATCTCATTGTAAGAATTCCTCTTGCCTATATTCTGGAGATAATTCTGAAGCTTTGGACTGTGGCACAGTGTCTGTGCAGACACACAAAAATAAACACAGCAGATCACAGGCACAGCTCTGGGCATACAGGATGATGACAGTCTGAAATGATTTACCAGGTGGGGATGGTAGGAACTTAGACTTTTGGGAAATAGCAAAAGTTTTCAAATCGCGTTTGCTTCCCCCCCCCCCCCCCCCCCCCCAGTAATCAACCTCCGTTCTCCTCTGAGAAGATTTATGAGTGGAGAGTGCTTTGTTTTCTCATCTCACAATTCAGCAACCAGTAAAAACTGCTTTAGCTGACCTGGCTAACGACTGACTTGGAGATGTTTAATTAATAACTGGAATGGAATTACTGGGCACAACTTATTTTTTGCCTGCTCCCTGAGAAAGTAATTCCCTTCTGGTTATAAATGAAACCTCCAAGTTTAAAACTCCTGTTATGTGGATCTTTAACAGAGTACAACTAAATTTTGATCATCGTGCGTCAGTTTAAAAAAGTATATATGACCATTGTTATATGTTTTGTTAATTAAAATTAAGTTTTGATAGAATGATTTCTAAGTAGAAAAAAAATTAAATGCCAAATAAACATTACAAAATATGCTGTCAATGTACTTTAAATAACAGCATTAATTGGAGGATTATTTGGAGTTCTTTAGTGAACCCATTGAGCCGGCGTGATTTCTTTGAAGAACAATGCAGCACAGTGAGAGGCCACTTGGCTTTCATGTTTCAGTCTTTGAAAATGCTATCAAATCATTTCTTCTCCCTACTCATTGCCCGTAGCACTCCAAATCTTGGCACACTTGCTGGTTGTAAAAAATGTCCTCTCAAACTCTGTTTCCTGCAATGCCACAGTGGACCATTTTTGTTTGAAATTCACGAGATCTTGGGCGGAGCAGTGTAACACTCCCTCAAATGGAGGTTTAACAGATGCTGAACAAAAATGTTTGGTACCACATACAGAATTACCAAATGTGCCTGTGTCATCTTTTTATTTTATCTAACCCAGGATTAGATAAAGTAAAAGCAAAGGAAATTGAATAACTGCAAATCATATAAGATCCACATAACAGGAGTTTTGAACTTGGAGGGTTAAGATAAAACAAAATGCTGGAAGTAGCTTGGTCAAGAGAGAAAACCGAATTAACATTTCAGTTTGATAACCTTTCATCAGGACTGATAAACTAATAAAATACACCTCTTTATTCCTGCCATCCAGGGCCTCTGGTGCTATTTCCAGATGTGAGAGAGAGATTTACTAGTACATTTGTGTTTGCTGTTCACAATGTGGTTAAATAATGAGCACCCTGCCTTCATTAAACATGTGACCCAAAATTGCAGATTTTCTGATGGCATAGTTTTACCACTATGTGGTAATTTTGCAATAAAAACTGAAGATATTGCCGATACTGCAGTTGAGAGATTACCAGAAGTGGGAAAGTGAGAAGATTGTGTTTTAAGTGGCAAAGTGGGTAGTTGGAGAGGGCAGGGGGAACAACTGTGATAGAGTAGAAACTTGGGTTGGCAGGGTGACAGGCACATGCTGTTGCTGTCAACTAAAATAGTGTAATGAAAGCTTGTTAATTAATCATAGCTGATCTGTACGAGAGGTAAAAATAGAGAGTTCTCTCTGCTCAGCCTGCTACGATGTTCCATTAAAGCACAATGCAAACTTCCCTCTTGTCTTCCCTCTCACATATCGGCTGCAACTTAAAACTTGTTCATTTCTAACATTCTAACTTTTTTTTGTAAAATAAAAACCCGTCAGCATGAGAAATTAAGTCTGTCTCTTGCCGTCCTCAGATAATGTTGGCGTGTAGTATTTCCAGTATAATTTCAAACTTGCAAGCTCCCGTGTTTTTGTGGATCGGAGCACTGAAAAACTGGAAGCATTCTGCTGGTATGGGGGTGTCTGTGGAAAGGGAAACTGATGAAAGGTCTCCTTCCTACCTGGACTGTTGATTTTTACTTCTCTTTTCATAAATGCCTCCTGACATGCTGTATGTTTCCACGCCTTCTGTTTTTATTTCCAATATTTTTGTTGTTTGCTTGGCATTGCCCTCCTACACAGGTCAGCATATACTTTTAAATATCTGCCTGGGGTCACCATAGTGTATGGACTTAGCTGTTACGTGGTTTTATCCAGTGAGAGCTTATTCTTAGAACTCTTTATCCCAGCACGCAAGTAGAATCAGTAGTCCAGGAACAGCAAGTGTGAGAGTGTAGCTATTGTCACCAGTTTGTTACTCTATACCTTGCTGGGCAGAAACCCACCATCTGAGGCAGAATGCTAGAGCAGTAT